>NC_090653.1:191723076-192036409 GCF_040937935.1 Hyperolius riggenbachi | reverse complement strand
CAGAGGTGCTGGCAGGTGGGCAGAGCTCCCCCAATGCCCCAGCAGCGGTGGAATGTGTGGAGATCGGGCATACCAAAACCGGAAGTGATGTCAGCACTGCTCCAGAGGTCACTTCCGGTTCAGCAAACAGCAGGGAAGTGAAGTCTGATGGACTGCAGGAAGGAGGCACGAGTGGTATGGTGCTTGCTCCTCCCTGCGGGCTGCTGGAAGTGAGGATGGAAGGTGGAGGCATTGAGAATAGGGCAGCATCGTCTGATGCTGCTCTGGAAGCTCACAACACAGCTGAAAAGGTAATGGGCATTACTGCAAAAGGGGTTATACAGGCAGCAAAAAGAAGGAGGGAGGATGGTCTGGAGGGGGTAAGCAAAAAGAGTGTAGAAAGTGTACAGGGGGAGGAGGAGTGTGGGAGGAATCCTAATGCCCTGATAAAATGCCTGTAAATAAACAAAATGTGGTAGTAAATGTAAATGGTTTGCAACAGAATGGGAACAATGTTTCTCAAATGAATGTGCAGTTTCCAGGACAATACCAGGCTTTCCCTGGTGGGCCTTATGGGCAATATAACATGCAGAATGTGTCATATATGCATAATCATGCTAGTATGTTAGGCATGCAGCATCAGATTGTTCCATATTCTCACCCTTCCTTTTTTCCTTATGTAAATCAAAGCTTTAATCCTCATGTTCTTTTCCCTAATGTGTCAAATCCCTCCCTGGTTTGTGGTTCCCCTGTCTCTGTATCCCCTGTAAGTGTTTCCCCGGTTGCTTTTGGAATGCAAAATTTGAACTTGCCTGTGGGTAATCTTGTGATGTCTGATGCTGAAGATGGAACGCAGCAGAGAGCTGGCAGTTCTATTTTTGGAAAAGTTCCCTCGAGGGAGACCCCTGCAGTTTGCTCTGGGGGAAAGCAGGGATCTCCCTTAGTCAAGATGGCGTCGGGTGTCTCTTTCGGCGTGGGGGCGGGGCTTGGCGGCTCGTCGCGGTGGGGAAGCAGTTTGGGGGGTACCAACACCTTTTGGGGAGGAAATGGGAGCCCTGGGACGGCGGTTTCAGGTGTGAAGGGCTCGCCTTCACCCCTGGAGAGAGTGGCGAGCAATGGAGGAGGTTTGCCGAAAACTGGAAGTGGTGCTGGAGCAAGCCGCATCTCTTCCGGTACGGCGAAAACAGGCAAAGTAAAGTCTTCAGAGACCTCAGAAGGGATGACAGATGGAGAGAGTGTGGCAGTTCAGGTGCCCAAAGAAGGGGGCACAAATGACAAAGGAGGTGAGGATAGTAATGGACAAAATGCTGGCAGGATTGACCAGGTAAAAGATAATAATTTAAAAAATGGTGGTGTTTTGGTGGGGAAAAGAAGGGGGGAGGGGATAAGAGAGGGTGGGGGTGAAAGGGTGGGGAAGAAAAGATTGGTGGATCATGAGGAGGAGGAGGTAGGATTGCATGAAGCATGTAGAAATGTGGTACAAGAAAAAGTGATTACTGTAGAAGCAAGTGCGCAGCAGAAACAGAATAATGGAAGCACAACTATACAAGTAAATAAAAGAACAATGTCCTATGCGCAAATGTTAAAGAAAACAAATGATGGGTGCATGGCAGTTGCCAAAAATGATGAGTATGGAATGTCAGCCCGGAACCGCCGGAATCTGGTGCGGGTTTGTTATGGGAGTGGAGATGGAACAGTATATAACCAAAAAACGTTTATACAGTTATTACTAAAGATGGGTTTCAAGGCGGTGGATTTTTACGCTATCTTGGCTCCTGAAAATCCTCCCTCATTTTTCGATGTCAGCTTCTTGCCCCCGACGGGTCTGGACACTTTCTGGGAGAAATATGAGAGGGTTTGGAAAACAAGTGAAGAGTGGAAAGGTTTGCTCCCCCAGACTGTGTCCGGGCAGTCGTTGGACAAGAAGGTGAAAATCGTGGTCCCGAACGAATCCATTCCTGTACATGATTTATTAGTGTGGTTAAAGAATTATGGGGTACCTTTGTCTGCTCCAAAAAAGGTAATGGATGAGTTCGGGATCTGGGGGGGGGGGGTGGTTGGGAGCTGATGGTGAGATTGGACAGAGTGGGGAACGTGGTAAAACGCATCCCCACTTCTGTCTTTATTGGTAGGGACTAGGTGATGGTTTTTTTTATCAGGGGCAGCCTCGTGTTTGTTATAAATGTGGTTCACGCAGCCATTATAGCATATCCTGTAAAGAGTTAAAATGTTCGTGATGTCATGCTTTAGGCCATTTGGCAAAAGATTGTAAAGACATCAGGTGTAGCATTTGTTTGAAAATTGGTCATCCCTACTCGCAGTGCCCAGAATCACTATCCAATATGGGAGAAGATGTGTTGAAGGAAATGGAAAAAATTTTGAAAGAAAGTGAGGAAAAGGTTGCCCCTGATGGGGAATCGTCACGGTCCGAATCCACTGCCTTGAAACCCCAATCCATAATCCCATCTTTCTTGTCAGTGTTAAAATCGGCAATTCCACCCCCTCCCCGCCTTCCTTGTCCCCTGATAGTGTTAAATTGTTGGGAAAGCCTGAAGGGGATTGAAATCCTCGGGGATTTCAATATACCCATCAATGAACCCAAGAACTCTGTTGCGACCCGGCTACTCACCATAGCCAACTCACATGGCCTAGTACAACACACCAACGCCCCCACTCACACTGCACGTCACACTCTCGACCTTATATTCACTAAATCCACCACCATTGCAGACCTCGACATCGCACCATTTCCACCCTCAGACCATTACCTTCTCGCCTTCAACCTCCTCCCGGAAAGCACCTCCAAACTACCCGCCCACCCACCTGGTCGATGGCAGCGAGACCTACGCAAGCTCAACCCTGGCGTCCTTGCTGACTCCCTCCATGGCCTATCCTCCACTCTCCCCACCCTAACCTGTCCTAATCTTGCTGCAGCTCAGTATCACCAAATTCTCTCATCAGCCCTAGAGAAAGCTGCTCCACCAATATTCCGCCGCAACCGACCCCCTAACCCCCAGCCCTGGCGCACTACCCATACTCGCAACCTCCAGAGGGAAACACGCGCTACTGAACGAAAATGGCGGAAAACTCGACTAAACCAGGATTTCCTACAGTACAAGACTAACCTGCAGCAGTTCCACACTGCCCTTGCTCATGCGAAGCAGGAATACTTTACCAAGCTCATCGGAGCACAAGCTTCCAATCCCCGGCGTCTTTTTAGCACCTTCAACTCCCTGCTTAAACCCACCCCCCCCCACCTTCTGTTTCCTCCCTCTCTGCCACAGATTTAGCCACCCACTTCACCAAGAAAATAGTCTCCATCCGTCAGGAAATATCCAATCTTCAATCTTCACCTCCCACCTGCTCACAACCTACTCCTTCTCCACCCTATCCTCCCCTCACCTCCTTCACTCCTACTACCACTGAAGAGGTCAACCACCTACTGCAGACTTCCCATACCACTACCTCCCCCCTTGACCCTATCCCTTCTGATCTACTTCAGCCTCACTTCACGGATCTGGCCCCAGTCCTCACTACCATGTTTAACCTCTCCCTATCCACAGGCACCTTCCCCTCAGACTTCAAGCAGGCCACTGTACTGCCTCTGCTCAAGAAACCCTCCCTCGACCCCTCGCTACCCTCCAACTACCGCCCGATCTCCCTCCTCCCCTTCGCCTCAAAACTCCTTGAGCGTCTGGTTCACAAACGCCTGACCCAGTACCTCAATGCCAACTCACTACTAGACCCACTGCAATCTGGATTTCGGCCTGCCCACTCAACCGAAACGGCTCTCAGCAAAGTGGTCAATGACCTTGCCTTAGCTAAAGCTGAAGGTAAATACACAATTCTCCTCCTCCTTGACCTTTCAGCAGCTTTTGATACAGTAGATCATCCCCTACTCCTCCAGTCCCTCCAATCCATGGGCATTCACGATCTCGCCCTGACCTGGCTTTCATCCTACCTCTCCAACCGCTCCTTCACGACCTCCTTCAATGAGTCCTCGTCCACCCCCAACCACCTCTCAGTGGGAGTCCCCCAAGGCTCGGTCCTTGGCCCCCTACGGTTCTCCCTATACACATCCTCCATTGGCAAGGTTATCTCCTCCATGGGTTTTAACTATCATCTGTATGCAGATGACACCCACATCTATCTCCACACCCCTGACATATCCACCACTACCATGGACAAGGTCTCCTCCTGCCTATCTGCCATCTCCTCCTGGATGTCCACTAGGTTCCTAAAACTAAATCTAGACAAAACGGAATTTATGATCTTCCCACCCCGGTCATCCCTGGACCTCCCAGATGTGCATGTCACTGTTAACCATACTACTATTTACCCTACCTCTCAAGCCCGCTGTCTGGGTGTCACCCTGGACTCCGCACTCTCCTTCACTCCCCACATCCAAAACCTCACAAAGTCCTGCAACTTCCACCTTCGTAACATCTGTAAGATTCGCCCTTTCCTGACCCCTGCCACCACCAAACTCCTCATCCATGCCCTCATAATTTCCCGCCTCGACTACTGCAATGCCCTTCTGTCTGGACTCGCTAAGACCCGAATAGCCCCGCTGCAGTCCATCATGAATGCGGCTGCCAGAATTATCCACTCCTCCCATCGCTCCACCAGGGCGGCTCCCCTCCGTGAATCCCTCCACTGGCTTCCTATCCAGTCCAGAATCAGATTCAAGATATTGTGTCTGACCTACAAATCCATCCACAAAACCTGTCCAACCTATATTTCTGATCTTACTCAGAGATACACAACAAGCCGCTCACTCCGCTCCTCCAATGAACTTCGCCTGACCGTCCCCCGCATCACCCAGTCCCATGCACGCCTCCAAGACTTCTCAAGAGCCGCTCCGACACTATGGAACTCCCTACCTCCACCCATTAGGGCAGCCCCCTCCTTCAACACCTTCAAGAAGGCCCTCAAAACTCACCTTTTCACTCTTGCCTACCACCCCTCACAATTGCTCTAAACCCACAGCCGAACTCTGGTCCCCTACCTCTCGTGTCCCTACCTCTCCCTCTAGATTGTAAGCCTTTGGGCAGGGTCCTCACTCCTTTTGTGTCCTACCTGATCATGCACCTCTATTACTGTGCACCCATGCAATGCACTTGAGTGAACCTAACTTGCCTAACTCCATGCTCCCATCCAGTGACTGACTAAGCATTACCTTGTACTCATTCTGTGCTGTGTGATCTGGTTTTCTTGTATTCCTGTATTGTCATATTGCTGTTTGTCACCCCTAAATATTGTCTGTAACCTAAATTAATGTCCAGCGCTGCGTAATATGTTGGCGCTTTATAAATACAACAAATAAATAATAAATAAATAATAAGGCAAAGAGTCTAACCATGCCTTTAGACTTGATGATTCTGGAAGGGAGAAAAATATATTCTCCTTTCCTAAAAAGGATACTCCTGCTGGGGAGGTGAAGCTGCCTGAGGAAGAGAAAGGAGGAAAGGGTTTAGAAAGAGGAAAAATGGTAGAAAAATCTGGTGAAAATATATCAGGTGGGAAGGGCCCAGAGAAGGAGAAAAAGGAGAAGGAAAAAAATAAACAGAAGGTGGGAGAAAAGGAAAAAGGGGAGGAGGTATCTGAACCTTCAACAGGGACAGAAAATGAAAAAAATATGAGTAAAAAAGATAGAAGGAGAATGTTGTCTGGGAAAAAGTCTAAAGAGAAACTGGAAGAGATTAAGAAAGCTAAGGTTATTGTAGTAAAAAATAAATATGAGACCTTGTCTGATCACTCGGATCAGTCCATAAATAGTGATAGTGATTTATTTGATGATGATGGTGATGTTTTGGTTAAGGGGAAAACAGAAGACATGGAGGTATCTTCCTCTAAGGAGGAAGAAAGTACAGTTTGAAGAAAGGGTAAGCAATTTCCTTTTTCATTTATCCTGATGGAGGTTCCCCCCCCCCCCCCCTTTGAAACTAGCAACCATTAATGTTGCTAGTATGAGATCTGTAAGTACTCGTAAGGAAGCCATATTTTTTCTCGGTCACTTTGATGCCGACATTTTATTTTTGCAAGAGACCAGGCTTCAAATATTGTCTGACATTCATGAAGTCAAGAGGGATTGGTACTTTGGTCCCTCTTATTGGTCTCTTGTGGCTGAGCTTTATACTGGGGTGGCGGTCCTTTTTAAGACCGACATGGTAACTTTCCGGCGGGTAACCGTAAGTGAGATTGAGATGGGGAGATGTTTGGTCATGGACGTCTCTGTGAGGGGGCAGGACTTGAGGTTGATTAATATCTACGGACCTCAGTCTGAGAGGGAGAGGAAGCGCCTCTTCGCAGAGATCAAGCCATTTCTGTTTACAGCCCAGGAGGTGGTCTTTAGTGGTGATTTCAATACCGTAGTTAGGCTCAAGGACAGGAGAGGTGCCAAGACCCGCCTGGGCTATGATAGTAATTTTCTGAATAGTATGGTTAGGGATGCTGGTCTGGTGTGCATATAAAGCACATCCCAGATGACACGGGGTTCACTTATTTCTGTGGTGAGCGTAAGAGTAGGATAGATAGGTTTTTTGTTAAGGAGAGCTCTGTTACCTCATCTCCAGGGGTGCGGGTGGTGGAGTTCTCTGATCACTGTATACTGTCTATGGTGTTGAATGTTTCAGATGTTCCTCCTAAGGGAAGGGGTATTTGGAGATTAAATTCGTTGCTATTGAAGGAAGAAAGTGTAAGACAATCTCTCAGGGATTTTTTTCAGGCACAGGTTACTGTGGTGGACTGTTGTGACAGTAGGTCTGAGTGGTGGGAGATGGTTAAGAAACGGGCAGTAGGTCTTTTCAAGAACCTAGCAAAAAGGAGAGCATTTGGTAAATATGTTGCCTACCAGCGTCTGAGACGGAAACTGGAAATCGCTGTCTCGGGGGATGGCGATCCTGTAGAGATCGTAAGGATCAAGGGTTTGTTGCGCAAAAGTCAATATGGCATGCTTCTTTGCTTCTGGAAAGGGATTATAGTAAAAATCACTCGCCAGACCCTTATCAGAATTGTAAACAAAGTGTAGCAGTTAAGATCATTTATGGTCTCAAGGATAGTACAGGATCTCTGGTGAAGTCCAGAGCAGGGATTCTGGAAATCGTGAGATCCTTTTATGCAGAACTTTGGGGTAGTAGATCTCTTGATGAAACAGTGATGGAAACTTTCTTGTGTGATATTCCAGGACTGGTAAATTTGGATGTTCCTCTTGCGTTTTTGATGGAAAGAATTTCTGCTGAAGAAGTGGTGAAAGCCATAGAGCAACTTGCTATAAAGAAAACTCCAGGGCCAGATGGCTTGACGGCCGAGTTTTATAAGGTTTTCAAAGACATCTTGGCCCCTGAATTGGCAGAAGTTTACAATCGCAGTCTTGCAGAGGATGAGCTTCCTCCCTCTATGGCAGTTATTCTTTTGTCAAAGGGTAAAGATTCTTCAATGATTGAGAAGTGGCGGCCCATCAGCCTTCTCAATGTTGATCGAAAGATTCTGGCTAAAATAATTTTTTGGCGATTGAGCCAGGTAGCGAATATGGTACTTTCTCGCCAGCAGCATTGTTCTGTCCAGGGGATAAGTACTCTTTCAGCCGTATTAACGGTCCGGGAGATTCTGGAGAGATGCAGGGCTGCTGGTTGGGGGAAATACTTGCTGGCGTTGGATCAAGCTAAAGCTTTTGATCGTGTCATTCATGAGTACCTGTGGATGCTCCTTAATAAGTATGGTCTGCCGGGGAGGTTTGTTAATTGGCTTAACGTTTTATATAAAGGTGCTGAAAGTTTCCCGCTTGTTAATGGTTGGGCTTCTACAAACCTTTGAGGTTAGATCTGGGGTGCGGCAGGGGTGTCCTTTGAGTCCCCTGCTATATGCCTTCGCCATTGATCCTTCCATAAGAAGGATTGAGGGTGGAGCGTTGTGTGGGGTGCCGTCGGGCATTGCTGGTGTACCTCCTCTCAGGGTTGTGGCCTATGCTGATGATGTGACTGTGGTGATCTCTGGACAGGAGGAGGCAGAAGGCGTTTGTGCGGAGGTTGCCCGTTACTCATTAGCATCAGGCTCCAAGATCAATCAGGATAAGTGTGAGGCTTTCTGGATGGGTAAGGAAAATGAGAACTTCTTGCTTCCGGTCTCTTTTCCAGCACCAAAAGAAAAGATTAAAATACTCAGCATAGAATTCGGCCCAGGTGACTATGGTCACCAAAATTGAGAAAGCAGACTAGGATGTGCTGAGGTTAAGGTGGTCCGATGGAAAGGTTGGCGATTGACTTTCAGGGAAAGGATTGACATAATCAAAACCTATTTGATTCTAATTATGTTATATGTTAGTTTTGTCTGTATTTTGCCAGTGTCTCTTCACACAAGGATCTACAGCTTGTTTTTCCAAATGCTTTGGGGAAATAGGATGAACCACGTTAAGAGTAATATCACTTATCGATCAAGGCAGAAGGGTGGCCTAGGAATGGTCAACCCAGTGGTTTTCTTTTCTCTGTTATTTATTAAAAACAACTTTGGTAAAATGTATGCGGAGGAACTGCCTGGATGGATGGGTATTTTCCAGTCCTGGTTTAAACCTTTTTTCGGGCGGTGGGAAGAAGGAGGTTTGGTGAAAAGACTGAGAGCAAGTACTGACTATCTTCCGGCCTATGTTGCACCGTGTCTGAAAGCGATCCGGCAATGGGAACTGACAAGGGAGGATATTATTTCGATCCCTAGGAAATCCCTGGTGGAGAGAGTACTTGAAACCTTTTTTCAGGATCCATTGGCCCTGAGAGATTGCCCAAGCCCAATTATGGAGGAGGGTTTGCGCTTGCTATGTTCTCCTTGGATTCCTAACAAATTCAGGTATTTGGCTTGGCTTTCCTCTCATGGCAGGCTCTTTGTTAGAGGAAATTTAAAGTTCATAGGAGATCGGGATCGTGGTTGTCCTCACGAGGAGTGTGGAGGTGACCATGCACCATTTTCTGTTGAACTGTTCCTTTAAGAAAGAAGTATACAAACAGGTGGGTAGGGCTTTAGGTATTCCTTTCCTTGAGCGGCTCAGTTACGCGGAGTGGACATATGGTGCATTCAATAACCGGGGGTCATTTAATTTGGACACTTTATTTTTAGTTAGCTTAGTGATTCGGTATTACACTTGGAATGCACGGTGTCAAATTACAATCCATCAGAAAGTCCTCCCTGTCCAGGTGGTGGTGCATGGCATTATTGGTGAGGTTGGGAAAATTCGGGATCTTGAGGAGAGGAGGTTGAGTCAGGAGGAATGGCGTCTGCTTTGGCAGAACATCAGACCTCCTTGATTTGGCCAAATCTCCATGTGGTGAGCTTTCTATTTCTTTATCACTTAGTTAGAAACTCAAATTGAGGAATGGCTTGCAAACATAGGAGGAGTGAGGTTGCTTAGTCTTTTTTTTTTTTTTTTTACTGATCTATATAAATAGTGTAAATAGGGTATAGTGTATATAGTGTGTTATGATATTGAAGTTAAATAACTGAGATTTAAGGTTTTTTTTTTGGTTCCGGAGTTTGCCCCTTTTCAGGAAATTGGACTTGATATGGACTGAGTATTAAGTTATTTGAGGCGAGAGGCCTAATGTTTGTTATTGTATTTATTTTGGTTACTTTCATATTTTTGTATAAAATAAGTTGTGGTATTCTTTAATAAAGAATTACTATGCATTGCCTTCTGCCAGTGCCACACGTCACTCCTCCTCCTACTGCTGCTGTTGTATTTATCCTGCTGCTGTCAGTGGTCCCACCGCCAGAGTCCACACTATGCATTGCCTGCTGTCAGTGCCACACGTCACTCCTCCTCCTACTGCTGCTGTTGTATTTATCCTGCTGCTGTCAGTGGTCCCACTGCCAGGGTCCACACTATGCATTGCCTTCTGCCAGTGCCACACGTCACTCCTCCCTCTACTGCTGCTGTTGTATTTATCCTGCTGCTGTCAGTGGTCCCACCGCCAGAGTCCACACTATGCATTGCCTGCTGTCAGTGCCACACGCCACTCCTCCTACTACTGCTGCTGTTGTATTTATCCTGCTGCTGTCAGTGGTCCCACCGCCAGAGTCCACACTATGCATTGCCTGCTGTCAGTGCCACACGTCACTCCTCCTCCTACTGCTGCTGTTGTATTTATCCTGCTGCTGTCAGTGGTCCCACCGCCAGGGTCCACACATCGCATTGCCTGCTGCCAGTGCCACATGTCACTCCACCTCCTCCTGCTGCTGCTGTTGTATTTATCCTGCTGCTGTCAGTGGTCCCACCGCCAGAGTCCACACTATGCATTGCCTGCTGTCAGTGCCACACGTCACTCCTCCTTCTACTGCTGCTGTTGTATTTATACTGCTGCTGTCAGTGGTCCCACCGCCAGGGTCCACACTATGCATTGCCTGCTGCCAGTGCCACATGTCACTCCACCTCCTCCTGCTGCTGCTGTTGTATTTATCCTGCTGCTGTCAGTGGTCCCACTGCCAGGGTCCACACTATGCATTGCCTTCTGCCAGTGCCACACGTCACTCCTCCCCCTACTGCTGCTGTTGTATTTATCCTGCTGCTGTCAGTGGTCCCACCGCCAGAGTCCACACTATGAATTGCCTGCTGTCAGTGCCACACGTCACTCCTCCTACTACTGCTGCTGTTGTATTTATCCTGCTGCTGTCAGTGGTCCCACCGCCAGAGTCCACACTATGCATTGCCTGCTGTCAGTGCCACACGTCACTCCTCCTCCTACTGCTGCTGTTGTATTCATCCTGCTGCTGTCAGTGGTCCCACCGCCAGGGTCCACACATCGCATTGCCTGCTGCCAGTGCCACATGTCACTCCACCTCCTCCTGCTGCTGCTGTTGTATTTATCCTGCTGCTGTCAGTGGTCCCACCGCCAGAGTCCACACTATGCATTGCCTGCTGTCAGTGCCACACGTCACTCCTCCTTCTACTGCTGCTGTTGTATTTATCCTGCTGCTGTCAGTGGTCCCACCGCCAGAGTCCACACTATGCATTGCCTGCTGTCAGTGCCACACGTCACTCCTCCTCCTACTGCTGCTGTTGTATTTATCCTTCTGCTGTCAGTGGTCCCACTGCCAGGGTCCACACTATGCATTGCCTTCTGCCAGTGCCACACGTCACTCCTCCTCCTACTGCTGCTGTTTTATTTATCCTGCTGCTGTCAGTGGTCCCACTGCCAGAGTCCACACTATGCATTGCCTGCTGTCAGTGCCACACGTCACTCCTCCTCCTACTGCTGCTGTTTTATTTATCCTGCTGCTGTCAGTGGTCCCACCGCCAGGGTCCACACAATGCATTGCCTGCTGCCAGTGCCACATTTCACTCCACCTCCTCCTGCCGCTGCTGTTGTATTTATCCTGCTGCTGTCAGTGGTCCCACCGCCAGAGTCCACACTATGCATTGCCTGCTGTCAGTGCCACACGTCACTCCTCCTTCTACTGCTGCTGTTGTATTTATCCTGCTGCTGTCAGTGGTCCCACCGCCAGAGTCCACACTATGCATTGCCTGCTGTCAGTGCCACACATCACTCCTCCTCCTACTGCTGCTGTTGTATTTATCCTACTGCTGTCAGTGGTCCCACTGCCAGGGTCCACACTATGCATTGCCTTCTGCCAGTGCCACACGTCACTCCTCCTCCTACTGCTGCTGTTGTATTTATCCTGCTGCTGTCAGTGGTCCCACCGCCAGGGTCCACACAATGCATTGCCTGCTGCCAGTGCCACATGTCACTCCACCTCCTCCTGCTGCTGCTGTTGTATTTATCCTGCTGCTGTCAGTGGTCCCACCGCCAGGGTCCACACAATGCATTGCCTGCTGCCAGTGCCACATGTCACTCCACCTCCTCCTGCTGCTGCTGTTGTATTTATCCTGCTGCTGTCAGTGGTCCCACTGCCAAGGTCCACACTATGTATTGCCTTCTGCCAGTGCCACACGTCACTCCTCCTACTGCTGCTGCTGTTGTATTTATCCTGCTGCTGGCAGTGGTCCCACTGCCAGGGTCCACAATATGCATAGCCTTCTGCCAGTGCCACACGTCACTCCTCCTACTGCTGCTGCTGTTGTATTTATCCTGCTGCTGTCAGTGGTACCACCACTAGGGTCCACACTATGCATTGCCTGCTGCCAGTGCCACACGTCACTCCTCCTACTGCTGCTGCTGTTGTATTAATCCTGCTGCTGTCAGTGGTCCCACCGCCAGGGTCCACACTATGCATTGCCTTCTGCCAGTGCCAAACGTCACTCCTCCTACTGCTGCTGCTGTTGTATTTATCCTGCTGCTGTCAGTGGTCCCACTGCCAGGGTCCACACTATGCATTGCCCCGCCCTTTGGAGGTCAGTGTGTGTGTGGCTGCCGAGGAGAGAGGATCTCTTCTGCTGAGCTCCAGCAGATCCGGCTGCTGGAGTGAATTTCCTTGATTTCTACCCAGGACTCAGGACCCTGTCAAGGCTGAGCGTGTGAGGAGGGGAGAAGGACTTCGTGTGTGGAGGTTTTGGGCTCCCCTGGGCTGGACGGCTCTGGGGGGCCTGGGCCCTGAGAAGGCATCCCTGTCCTCCAAGATGGAGGCTCATAAAGCTGGAGACAATGTTCCAATGGCTGGCGGAACTGTGAGTACGGTAGTGGACTGGCACAAGAGTGTCAAAACTGTGCAGGAGACTTTGGACTCCTTACAATATGACTTGAAAAAGCGGATTAATAGGTACGGTCAGTCCTGGAAGCCAGCTTTTTTAAAAACAAATCCACAGTTATTGAAGCTGCAGGAGCAGATTGAGCTGAAGAAGAAGCAGTTGGAGGAGTTAATGGCAGGCGGTGGTATGTTTGCCGAAGGGTTAAAAAACCAGATGAGGTTTGCTGCAATGGAAACCGGGAAAGCAAATGCGAGTGTGCAAAGCGCAAGTGGAGGGCTGTGCTGTGCAGGTTGCAGATGGTTTGGAAGGAACTGAGTTACCTGTAATGCCTGGAAGCAGCAGTATGCATTCGCATGTTGTGCAGGACTCTGCTGGTTCAAATTACATGCAAAAGAGTTTTAACAGTGTTTTTTCCCCTCAGTATGGACAGAATGTACAGCAATTTCCTGGTCAGTTACAGCAATACGGAATGTATCCTAATTTACATTATCAAAGTTATGTTAATAGTATGAACAATCACTTGTTGCAGCAAAGTTTGTCTTTGTCCCAATCCCCTTCCCCTTTTCCTAATGTGTCTCCAAACCTATTTTCCAGTGTAAATTTTCCAAATGTTTCAAATCCCTACCTTGTGAGTCCTTCCCCTGTGTGTAATAATTCAGTGGTGTCCAGCAATGGTGCAAATTTTGGTTTGGCAGGGAATGGGCAAGCTTTGCCCTTACCCAAGATGGCGATGGCCCCTGGAGTTGGTGTGGGGGCGTGGCCTAATGGCGAGGGGCGCGGCCCAACAACGGAGGGGGCGTGGCCTAATGGCAGCGGCCAAAAAGGGGGGAAGCGTGTTTTTTTGTGTGGGGGGGGGGGGCTGGGGGAGCATCTGCAGAGGTGCTGGCAGGTGGGCAGAGCTCCCCCAATGCCCCAGCAGCGGTGGAATGTGTGGAGATCGGGCATACCAAAACCGGAAGTGATGTCAGCACTGCTCCAGAGGTCACTTCCGGTTCAGCAAACAGCAGGGAAGTGAAGTCTGATGGACTGCAGGAAGGAGGCACGAGTGGTATGGTGCTTGCTCCTCCCTGCGGGCTGCTGGAAGTGAGGATGGAAGGTGGAGGCATTGAGAATAGGGCAGCATCATCTGATGCTGCTCTGGAAGCTCACAACACAGCTGAAAAGGTAATGGGCATTACTGCAAAAGGGGTTATACAGGCAGCAAAAAGAAGGAGGGAGGATGGTCTGGAGGGGGTAAGCAAAAAGAGTGTAGAAAGTGTACAGGGGAGGAGTAGTGTGGGAGGAATCCTAATGCCACTGATAAAATGCCTGTAAATAAACAAAATGTGGTAGCAGTGTCTGGTGTGAAAAATGTATGGTATGCAAATATGTTAAAGAAAAATGCGAGTAATGAAATGTCAAAACAGTCTGTCCATGATGTGGCTGGTCAGTCAGCAGGGAATAGAAGGAATGTGGTGAGAGTGAGCTACAGAAGGGGAGATAGTGTGACATACACACGGAAAACATTTATTCAGCTGTTGTTGAAGATGGGTTTCAAGGCAGTGGACTTCTATGCCATCTTGGCTCCTGAAAGCCCCCCTTCCTTTTTCGACGTCAGCTTTTTGTCCCCGACTGGCCTGGACACATTCTGGGAGAAGTATGAAAAAACCTGGAAAGCAAGCGAGGAGTGGTCTTGGTTAGTTCCCCAGTCTGTGTCTGGTCGGTCACTGGACAAAAGGGTGACGATCGTGGTCCCGAATGAATCCATACCTGTGCATGATCTCAAGGTCTGGCTAAGAAACTATGGGAAACCATTGAATGAGCCAAAAAAGGTGATAGATGAGTTTGGGATCTGGGGGGGAGGTTGGGAGCTGATGGTAAGATTGGACAGGGTGGGGAATGTGGTGAAACACATCCCTACCTCTGTCTTTATTGGAAAAGACAGAGTGGCTGTTTACTATCAGGGGCAGCCTCGTGCGTGTTACAAATGTGGCTCTCGCAGTCACTACAGTATCTCCTGTAAGGAGTTGAAGTGTTCACGTTGCCATGCTTTAGGGCACTTAGCAAAAGACTGCAAGGATATTCGTTGTAGCATATGTCTTAAGTTGGGTCACCCATACTTGCAGTGTCCTGAAGCATGGGCCAATGTGGATGAGGAAGTTGTGAAAGAGATGGAGAACATTTTAGAGGAGGACTGTGAAGAGGTGGCCCCTGCTAGTGGACCGTCACAATTGGGGTCCGCCGCCTTGGAATCGCAAGGTGTGTTGGCGCCTTTTATATCGGTGTTGAAGTCAATGCCTCCACCTTCTCCTCCTCCTTCCCTGGTTCAGGTGGCCGCCAGGATGAGGGAGGCGGCTCTGGGAGCTGAGGCAATTTTTAAGATTGCAGAACCTGGTGAAGGGGAAAAACATATTTTCTGTGTACAAAGAAACGTTTTCTCAGGAGGGGAAAGAGACACCTTCTGGGAAAAAGAACAGTATGGAAGAAGTTTCTAAAGGGGAGGAGAGTGAGAAGGAGAGGAAGGCTAATGCCAGAGCCCCAAAAGCAACAAAGCCAGAAGGTGTAGGCAGAGGGAGAGGGAGAAATAAACAAAGTGGGGAGGTGAAAGAGAAGGAGGTGGATGAGTCAGAGAATTTCACAGTGGTCAAGTCTGCAAAAGAAAAAAGGAAGGAAAGAAGGAGGATGGTGACGGCAAAAAAAGCAATTGAAAAATTAGAGGAGATCAAGAAAAAGAAATTGGTTTCGGTCAAAAATAAGTTTGATGTGTTATCTGATCAATCTGATATGTCTGAAAGTAATACTGTAAATAGTGAAACAGAAGGTGAATTTGATGGTGATGGGAAAACGGAGGGTATGGAGATATCCTCTGGTAGGGAGGCGGGAGAGGCAGTTTAAGGAAGGCTAGGCAATCTCTTTTCATTTATTCTGATGGAGGTTCCCCCCCCCCCCCTTTGAAACTGGCAACCATTAACGTTGCTAGTATGAGATTTGTAAGTGTTCGAAGAGAAGCCATATTTTTTCTCGGTCAGTTTAATGCCAACATTTTATTTTTGCAGAAGACCAGGCTTCAAACGCTGTCTGACATCCATGATGCTAAGAGGGACTGGCATTATGGTCCCTCTTACTGGTCTCTTGTGGCTGAGCCTTATACTGGGGTGGCGGTCTTTTTTAAGACCGACATGGTAACTTTCCGGCGAGTAAGTGAAGTTGAGATGGGGTGTTGCTTGGTCATGGACGTCTCTGTAAGGGGGCAGGATTTGAGGCTAATTAACATCTATGGACCTCAATCCGAGAGAGAGAGTAAACGCCTCTTTACAGAGATCAAGCCATTTCTGTTTACAGCCCAGGAGGTGGTCTTTGGTGGTGATTTCAATACCGTAGTCAGGCTAAGGGACAGGAAAGGTACCAAGACCCACTTGGGCTACGATAGTAACTTTTTGAATAATATGGTTAGAGATGCTGGTCTGGTAGATGTGCATATAAAACACACTCCAGATGACACAGGGTTCACTTATTTCTGTGGAGAGCGTAAGAGTAGGATAGATAGCTTTTTTTGTTAAGGAGAGCTCTGCTACCTCATCTCCAGGGGTGCAGGTGGTGGAGTTTTCTGATCACTGTATTCTATCTGTGGTGTTGAATGTTGCAGATGTCCCTCCAAAAGGAAAGGGTATCTGGAGATTAAATTCGTTGCTATTGAAAGAAGAAAGTGTAAGACAATCTTTCAGGGATTTTTTTCAGGCACAGGTTACTTTGCTGGACTGTTGCAGAGTGGTGGGAGATGGTCAAAAGGCGGGCAGTAGGTCTTTTCAAGAACATAGCAAAAAAGAGAGCTTTTGGTAGATATGTTACCTACCAGCGTCTGAGGAGGAAACTTGAAATCGCTGTCTCGGGGGATGGTGATCCTGAGGAGATCAAAAGGATCAAGGATTTGTTGCGCAAAAGTCAGTATGACCGGCATGCTTCTTTGCTTCTGGAAAGGTATTACGGTAAAAGTCACTCGCCGGACCCTTATCAGAATTGCAAACAAAGTGTAGCAGTTAAGGTCATCTATGGACTCAAGGATAGTACAGGATCTCTGGTGCAGTCCAGAGCAGGGATTCTGGAAATCATGAGATCCTTTTATGCTGAACTGTTGGGTAGCAGACGTCTTGATGAGACAGTGATGGAGTCTTTCTTGTGTAATATTCCAGGACTGGAAAATGTAGATGTTCCCCTTGCGTTTTTGACGGAAAGAATTTCTGATGAGGAAGTGGTGAAAGCCATAGAATGTCTTGCTGTTAAGAAGACTCCTGGTCCGGATGGACTGACGGCGGAGTTTTATAAAGTCTTCAAAGACATTTTGGCTCCTGAGTTAGCAGAGGTTTACAATCGCAGCCTTGCAGAGGAAGAGCTTCCTCCCTCTATGAGAGAATAAGCAGTTATTCTTCTGTCAAAGGGTAAAGATTCTTCAATGATTGAGAATTGGCGGCCCATCAGCCTTCTCAATGTTGATCGAAAGATTCTGGCTAAAATAATTGTTTGGCGTCTGAGCCAGGTGGCGAATGGGGTGCTTTCTCGCCAGCAGCATCGTTCTGTCCAAGGGAGGAGCACTTTTTCAGCCGTATTAACGGTCCGGGAGATTCTGGAGAGGTGCAAGGCTGCTGGTTGGGGAAAGTACTTACTGGCGTTGGATCAGGCAAAAGCTTTTGATCGTGTCAATCATGAGTATCTGTGGATGCTCCTTAGTAAGTTTGGTCTGCCGGGGAGGTTTATCAATTGGCTGAAAGTTTTGTACAAAGGTGCTGAAAGTTTCCTGCTTGTCAATGGTTGGGTTGGACAGACCTTTGAGGTTAGATCAGGGGTGCGCCAGGGGTGTCCAATGAGTCCCCTGCTATATG
Source organism: Hyperolius riggenbachi (assembly GCF_040937935.1). NCBI lineage: Eukaryota > Metazoa > Chordata > Amphibia > Anura > Hyperoliidae > Hyperolius > Hyperolius riggenbachi. Next base: position 192,018,946 of record NC_090653.1, on the reverse strand, counting down.
ATTTTGCCATTGATCCTTTCATACGGAGGATTGAGGGTGGAGCTTTGTGTGGGGTGCAGTCGGGCATTGCTGGTGTGCATCCTCTCAAGGTTGTGGCCTATGCTGATGATGTGACTGTGGTGGTCTCTGGGCAAGAGGAGGCAGAAGGCGTTTGTGCAGAGATTGCCCGTTACTCATTGGCATCAGGTTCCAAGATCAATCAGGACAAATGTGAGGCTTTCTGGATGGGTAAGGAAAATGAGAGCTTCTTGCTTCCGGTCTCTTTTCCAGCACTAAAGGAAAAGATTAAAATACTTGGCATAGAATTTGGCCTGGGTGATTATGGTCACCAAAATTGGGAAAGCAGACTAAAATGTGCCGAGGCTAAGGTAATCCGCTGGAAAGGTTGGCGATTGACTTTCAGAGAAAGGATTGACATAATCAACACCTATCTGATTCCGATCATGTTGTATGTCAGTTTTGTCTGTATTTTGCCAGTGTCTCTTCATACAAGAATTTACAGCTTGTTTTTCCAGATGCTCTGGGGAAATAAGATGAACCACGTTAGGAGGAATGTCACTTATCAGTCAAGGCAGAAGGGTGGCTTAGGTATGGTCAACCCAGTGGTTTTCTTTTCTCTGTTATTTATTATGCACAATCTTGTTAAAATGTATGCGGAGGAACTGCCTGGATGGATGGGTATTTTCCAGTCCTGGTTTAAGCCTTTTCTCAGGCAATGGGAAAGTGGTGGTTTGGTGAAAAGACTGAGAGCGGGTCCTGATTATCTCCCGGCCTATGTTGCACCGTGTCTGAAAGTGATGAGGCAATGGGAACTGACGAGGGAGGAGATCACTTCAATCCCTAGGAAAGCCCTGGAGGAGAGAGTGATTGAAACCTTCTTTCAAGACCCATTGGCCCTGAGAGATTGCCCAAGCCCAATTATGGAGGAGGGTTTGCGCTTGCTATGTTCTCCTAGGATTCCTAACAAATTCAGGGACCTGGCTTGGCTTTCCTTTCATGGCAGACTCTTTGTTAGAGGAAATTTGACGTTCATTGGGGGTAGGGATCGTGGTTGTCCTCATGGGGAGTGTGGAGGTGTGGAGGAGACCATGGACCATTTCCTGGTGGACTGTTCCTTTAAGAAAGAAGTATATAAACAGGTGGGTAGGGCTTTAGGTATTCCTTTCTTAGAGTGGCTTAGTTACGTGGAGTGGACATATGGGGCATTCAATAACGGGGGGTCATTTAATTTGGACACTTTGTTTTTAGTTAGCTTAGTGATTCGGTATTACACTTGGAATGCACGGTGTCAAATTGCAATCCATCAGAAAGTCCTCCCTGTCCAGGTGGTGGTGCATGGCATTATTGGTGAGGTTGGGAAAATTCGGGGTCTTGAGGAGGGAAGGTTGAGTCAGAGGGAATGGTGTCTGCTTTGGCGGAACATTAAGCCTCCATGACTTGGCCAAACCTTCTCTTTGGTGAGCTTTCTTTTTCTCTTCACTTAGCTAGATGATCTAAGTTTGGGAAATGGTTTGCAAGCATAAGGTGGAGTAAGGTTGCTTAGTCTTTCTTGCTGTAATGTAAAGTGTATAATAGTATTGTAATATAGTGTATAGTAAGCCCAGGTGGCAAGATTTTAATTTGAAGTCTTCAGTTCTTCAAGTATGAATTTAAAATGGATTAAATTATGTATATATTGAAGCCAAAGAGGCATGGTTTAAGTTATTTCTTGAATTTCAGTTCTTGCAGGTATGGACTTATTACAGACTAAAAGTACTAAGGTACTTAAGGTGGCTAGGCTAATGTTTTTGTTATTTATTTGGTTATTTTTGTAATTGTTGTATATAAGTTGCAGTCTTTTTAATAAAGAATTACTATGCATTGGCTTCTGCCAGTGCCACACGTCACTCCTCCTCCTACTGCTGCTGTTGTATTTATCCTGCTGCTGTCAGTGGTCCCACCGTCAGAGTCCACACTATGCATTGCCTGCTGTCAGTGCCACACGTCACTCCTCCTCCTACTGCTGCTGTTGTATTTATCCTGCTGCTGTCAGTGGTCCCACTGCCAGGGTCCACACAATGCATTGCCTGCTGCTAGTGCCACATGTCACTCCACCTCCTCCTGCTGCTGCTGTTGTAGTTATCCTGCTGCTGTCAGTGGTCCCACTGCCAGGGTCCACACTATGCATTGCCTTCTGCCAGTGCCACACGTCACTCCTCCTACTGCTGCTGCTGTTGTATTTATCCTGCTGCTGTCAGTGGTCCCACTGCCAGGGTCCACACTATGCATTGCCTTCTGCCAGTGCCACACATCACTCCACCTACTGCTGCTGCTGTTGTATTTATCCTGCTGCTGTCAGTGGTCCCACCGCCAGGGTCCACACTATGCATTGCCTTCTGCCAGTGCCACATGTCACTCCTCCTACTGCTGCTGCTGTTGTATTTATCCTACTGCTGTCAGTGGTCCCACCGCCATGGTCCACACTATGCATTGCCTTCTGCCAGTGCCACACGTCACTCCTCCTACTGCTGCTGCTGTTGTATTTATCCTGCTGCTGCCAGGGTCCACACTATGCATTGCCTTCTGCCAGTGCCACATGTCACTCCTCCTCCTACTGCTGCTGTTGTATTTATCCTGCTGCTGTCAGTGGTCACACCGCCAGAGTCCACACTATGCATTGCATGCTGTCAGTGCCACACGTCACTCCTCCTCCTACTGCTGCTGTTGTATTTATCCTGCTGCTGTCAGTGGTCCCACTGCCAGGGTCCACACTATGCATTGCCTTCTGCCAGTGCCACACTAGTGTTGGGCGAACAGTGTTCGCCACTGTTCGGGTTCTGCAGAACATCATCCTGTTCGGGTGATGTTCGAGTTCGGCCGAACACCTGATGGTGTTCGGCCTTTTAGTTCGGGTTTGCCCGAACTACTCAATGCCCCCCGAACAGGGCCCGAACAGGGCCCCTGTTCGGCCGAACAGGGCCCTGTTCGCCCGAATACGGCCCCCCTATGGGGTCGCAGGCATAAGGGGGGAGCATGCCCCGATCGTGAGGGGGGGGGGGTCGGAAAGTCGCGTACCCTCATATGCGTCATCACGTAGAGGACGTGAGGTCAGAGAAAAGGCGGAAGTACCACAAGGGTACTACCGCTGAACCGCCCGCTGCCCGGCCTCAACGCGTCTCCTAGTAGTCACTGGCAGCAGCCAGCCAGCCACACCAGGTACTATTAACTTTCCGCAAACTTTTTTATGGGGAAGCGGGCAGAGGGGGGAGCGCTAGCGGAGGGGGTGGGGGGAATTTCCGCCCCCCCCCCCGCGATCGGGGCATGCTCCCCCCTTATGCCTGCGACCCCATAGGGCCCCCAAAAGCGACATGTTCGGGGGTCCCATTGACTTCCATTGAGTTCGGAGTTCGGGCCGAACATGCCGAACATCTGGCCCATGTTCGGCAGAATGGACCCAAACCCGAACATCCAGGTGTTCGTCCAACACTATGCCACACGTCACTCCTCCTCCTACTGCTGCTGTTGTATTTATCCTGCTGCTGTCAGTGGTCCCACCGCCAGGGTCCACACAATGCATTGCCTGCTGCCAGTGCCACATGTCACTCCACCTCCTCCTACTGCTGCTGTTGTATTTATCCTGCTGCTGTCAGTGGTCCCACCGCCAGAGTCCACACTATGCATTGCCTGCTGTCAGTGCCACACTTCACTCCTCCTCCTACTGCTGCTGTTGTATTTATCCTGCTGCTGTCAGTGGTCCCACTGCCAGGGTCCACACTATGCATTGGCCCCGCCCCTAGGAGGTCAGTGTGAGTGTGGCTGTGGTGGAGAGAGGACCTCTCCGCCTGTGCTCCTGCATTTCCAGCAGTTGGAGTAACCTGTGGTTTTTCATCCAAAGGACTGGGTCCCTGTCAAGGTGGTGAGTGAGTGAGGGGAAGCAGGACTTTCATTGTGTGGGTTTAGGCTCCCCTGGGCTGGACAGCTCTGGGGGGCCTGGGCCAGGAAGAACTTCCCTGTCCTCCATAATGGAGGCTCATAATACTAGTGGCGGCGGATCTTCAGTGGAAGGAACTGTGTATAATGTTGTGTCATGGCATTTGGAGGTTAACAAAACTCAGGAAGCTCTTAAAAGTTTGCAGTTTGAACTTAAAAAGAAAATAAACAAATATTGCCAGTCGTGGAAACCCAGTTTTTTAAAAAGCAATCCAGTCTTGGCTAAACTTCAAAGTCAAATTGAAGAGCAAAGTAAAATATTGAAGAGCCTAGAGGCAAGTGGAGGCATGTTCTCTGAAGGTTTGAGGAACCAACAGAGGTGTGCACAGATGAAGGAAGTGCTGGCAAAGTGTGGGGAGAAAGAGAATGGTTTGTTACAGGAGATTAAGAGACTGGAGTCTTCTGAAAGTTTTCCGGCAAGCCAGAGTGATGTGGAATCAAGTATGGAGAATAATAATGTTGTGTCAGTGGGAGTTAACAATGATCAAGTACTGAATATGCAAAATTCAAGTGGTGTTTTGCAACAGTCGGTGAATGGGTATTTTCCCTTTCAATATGGATCAAATATGCAATTCTCTGGACCTGGATTCCAGAGTCTTTCTGGAAATCAAATTAATGCATTTCCTAGTATGCAGATGTTGCAGAGTAATATGCAGAGTTTTCCTTATTCCCAACCCTCCCTCTTCTTTCCCTTTGTAAATCAAAGTTTAAGTCCTCATGTGCAATTTCCCAATGTGGTAAATCCCTTTCCCAGTTATGTCTCTCCTATGTGTGTCTCCCCTGTCAGTCCCAAAAATTATGTGCAAGGTACTTTTCAATCTATACCTGAAAGCCTTAATATGGTCGCAAAGGAGAGAAGTATACAGAATGATGGTGTGGGCATTTTAAGACAAGTCCATATGCATGATGAGATGAAGAGTATACCTTTTGTGGTGTCTGGCGTGTCTGGGAAGGTTCCTGCAGCAGCGACCCCTGCGCTGCAAGACTTGCCTACAGCCAAGATGGCGCTAGGGACTGAGCCCAGTGTGGTGACGGTTACTGGAAGTGACGCGTTTGCCGTCACTTCCGGTTCAGCAAAAGTGGAAGCGGTGCAGAAAGCGGCGGGTAACAAGCTTCCTGATGCGGCGGTTTTGGCAGTCTCGGCGGTCTCGGCGAGAGAAGTCCCTAATACATTGGGGAATGCAGGTACGGAAGTCTGAGCAGGAAGTTCGGCGGGTGCGTCATTTAAGGATGCTGCTGCGGATTTTGTTAAGCAAAACGCTACAAAAGGCAGGATTGACCAGGTAAAATCTCATCAAATTGTTAATGGTGGTCACGGGGGTAAGAGGAGGGTGGTGGAAACTGGAAAAGCCAATGGGGGAGATGGAAAGAGAAGGTTGGTGGGGAGGATGGAAGAAGGCGAAAAACAGAGAGTTGTGGGGGAAGAGGGAGGTGGTAAAATGCCTCAAAAAGTGGTTTCTGATATGCCGGCACATATTGGGAAAAATTATGGTAGAAAAACAGTATCATATGCACAGATGGTTAAAAGTAAGAATACTGATAGTAAAGCATGTGCAGCACAGGATGAGTTTGGTCAGTCTGCTAGAAGCAGGAGAAATTTGGTAAGAATTAGTTATGGTAATGATGTGGGTATTACATATACCGTATATACTCGCAAGCAAGCCGAATTTTTGACCCCCAAAAAGTGGGTCAAAAGTTGGGGGGTCGGCTTGCTTGCGAGTGTTTAAAAAAAATGAAGCCCCCCCTCCGCTTTCCCGCTCCCCCCGCGGCCGCCGCTGCTATTACCTTAGCTCGGCGCCGCTTCTATCCCCCTGTCCTGCTCGTATAATCCACAGCAGAGCGCCCCACGGCTGCTGCTGTGATGAGGGAGCCGTAGAGAGAGAGTGGTTCCCATAGTAACGGCGATACACATCGCCGCTACCGGAAGCCGCTCTCTCTACGGCTTCCTCCCTCATCACAGCAGCCGCCGTGGGGCGCGCTGCTGTGGATTATACGAACAGGACAGGGGAATAGGAGCGGCGCCGAGCTAAGGTAATAGCAGCGGCGGCCGCGGGGGGAGGGGGGAACTTCACTATACTACCTACGCTGGGCACTATACTAGCTATACTGGGGCACGTTACTAGCTATAGTGGGCACTATACTAGCTATCATTAAGCAATGTCATAGCTGATGTAGTAGGTAGTCATATGGTTCCTAAACCCCAATCATGTCTATATGGGGGAAGGCTTAACTCTGGGTATATGCACATCATTAAAGGAAAGAAATTTAGGGTCATGCAAGCCTTCTAAAGTGTACCAAAATCAGCTTTTATTAAATACATATCTACATCAAGCCCCCATAAATACAGAAATTTATCAAAACTACTGTCCCAAACCAATTAAAAACACCACATGCGGAGCATTGGCAACTGTATGCCTGTGTGACAAAAATAACATGCACCTATAATAATGCTGCAAACTTATCCTGGCCAGGAAATATATCACAACAGCACTACATGCATCCGCACTTGCTCACTCCTCACATTCTTGTGCCGTTAGTAATGCAACGTTGGGGTGCCCCCTGTTAATTAATGCATAAGCGTGGAAACATTGAGGCCAGGTCAGATTCAGTTCCATCAACTTAGAGAAACTTCTCATCTACTGCTGCACATAAAGAAGCAAAGAAGCAATGCAGAAGCGTGGAATCAACAATGCCAAGCCAAGTAAAGTTCCATCAGCTCTGTGCAGCAATACCTCTGCTGCTGCATATAGGAGGCGGTCATAAACGATCTCACCCGTTCTGTCGCATCACTGTTAGTTGAAGTAGGTTCCTGGGCTCGGATGCTGTAACCGTTTTGCACCTGCTCAAACGTGTGCTGGGGCCATAACAAACCCCTCACATCAGCGCACACAGGCAGTTAGGAAACGCCAGCCCGGGAGTCCATGGGCAACGTGTGTGAGGAGGAGCTGCGTCACACGCACCAGTTGTAGCTCCACCCACCGACGCGTTTCACGCCCTCATTGGGCGTTTCATCAGGGTGTGTCCATGGCTGCTAACAGCCCTTCCTTTGTATCCGCCTTGGCTCCGCCCCTCATTCATTCGCCCTGTCACTCACCATTCAAGTAGATAGCTCCTTCAGGAGGCGGGCATAGTGAGGGATTTGGCTGGCCAAATATACATTGCATAGCAACGCCATAAACATAGCTTTATCCTCAGACAGCATACGCGTTTAGCAGGCATCATTAGTAGAGCGATTAGGTAGCTTATATCCAATAGCCATACTCATATATTGTGGTGAGACACTGGAAGTACATGTTCACATATCAATGTAGCCTTTCTTGCAACCAAATTGTCCATTAAAAGACAGCAGTTAAACTGCCTGTCAGGCATAGATATTATCCCCTTAGATTGTAGTTTCAGATCATACCACTTAATCGGCAGTCTATGTACTCCTCAGTGAGCAAGTAATTACATCTCCTTAGTTACAAGGTGTCACTCACATATATTTAAATTTAAAGGCACATACACAGGTCTATTTTCAAGGCACATTAGAGTCACTGCGGATCCATTCTTTCCTCATGCTTTACCCCTGGGAATGATCTTAGCTGTAATATTTAATGCAATTCTCTCTTTTGGATCCCGGTGCTGTAACACACGGTTATCCATATTTATTGACCTTGAGAAAGGGGGATAGGTCTAATTCTGCATTGAGTCCTCCCGGGAAAACACTTCCAAGTTTGAAAATCCACATGGCCTCTTTGCAGTAGAGGACCTCATCAAAGTCTCCCCTTCTACCTGAAATTTTCAAACTATAAATTCCCTTTACCAAGGTCCCTTTTATACTATTCTGATGGTAGTCCCTATAGTGATCATAAATTGTTCCTGTTGCCTTTCCCCCGGTAATTTTACAGAAGTGCTCCAAAACTCTTTCTTTTAGGGCCCTCTTAGTTTTGCCGATGTAACTCAGGCCGCACGGGCATTGTATCATGTATACTACTTTCTTAGTGTCACAGTTTATGAATGACCTAATAGCATATTCCTTTTCCCCCCCGCAGTCTGAGAAAACACCGGTCCTGTCAACATAGGGACACATTTTACATTTTGAGCATTTATACATTCCCATTGGTTTCCTCTGGTCAAGCCATGTGGAGGGATTTTTCAGCAACTCACTATGCACCAACCGATCCCTAAGGTTTGGTGCCCTTTTTGCTGTAAGGAGGGGTCTTGGACCTACAATTCTTGCAACATCTTTGTCTGAGGTCAGAATAGGCCAGAACTTATTTAGCATTTCCCGTAGGTTCTCCCAATGCGCTCCATAGCCGGTCACCAGGCGTATATGTCCCTCCCCCTCCGCCCTTTGCGGCACCCCCCCGGGGGCCAGCAATTCTTGCCGGTCCAAATTCCATGCCCTCTTCAATGCTCGACGCAGCACAGAGTGCGTATATCCACGTTCACGGAATCTCCTATACATACTTCGGGCTCCGTTTCTGAAATCAGTATCTCTCCCGCAATTCCTTCTTAGTCTAAGGAATTGACCATACGGTATTCCCTTCTTTAAGGATGGCGGATGATGACTATTCGCATGCAGTACTGTGTTTCCAGCCGTGGGTTTGCGAAAGGACGTTGTGACCACCCTTTGGCCCTCAATTTTCAGCAGGAGATCCAGGAAAGGAATCTCACTGCCAAAAGAGAAGGTCAGCCGGATATTTTTTCCATTTTCGTTAAGTTTGGCCACAAATCGTTCCAATTCGTCTTTGGTGCCCCTCCACACCAACAAAATATCGTCGATAAATCTAAGCCAGAGGGCGGCAAGGGCGCCATACTCCGGGCTAGGGAACACTTGCTCCCTCTCCCAGAGCCCCAGATGTAAGCATGCGTAGGCTGGCGCACATGCCGCCCCCATCGACGTTCCTCGCAGTTGCTGGTAGTACTGCCCGTCAAAAATAAAGCAATTCCGTGTGAGGATCAGTCTCATCGCCTCGACTACAAAGGCATTATGGGCCGACGCGGAGGGATGCCGCTCACGGAGGAAGAAGGACATTGCCCGGAGGCCCTCCTCATGCGGGATCGACGTGTAGAGGGATTCCACATCGATCCCCACAAGGAGGGACCCCGGGGGCACCTCGAAACATGCCAGGACACCCAGTACATCACGGGTGTCCTGTATGTAAGATGGCAACGCTTGAACCAACGGTCGTGTTTTCTTATCAATGAACTGGCCTAAACGTTGTGTCGGACTACCCACAGCAGATACAATCGGTCAGCCAGGTGGGTTGGTCAAGGATTTGTGGACCTTGGGGATTACATATATAGTTGGTATATTGAAGGTGCTCACCAGAAGGAACTCATGTTCCCTCATGGTCAAAATTCCCTCATGCAATCCCTCATCTAGCAAACAATTGACCTGATCTTTCATTGCAGGAAATGGATTTTCCCGAAGTTTTTTTGTAAGTGTGCGAATCATCCAATTGTCTTTTGATCTCTTCAATATATTTATCCTCATCCATAAGAACAACATTTCCCCCTTTGTCACTTGGTTTGATAATCAGTTTTGGGGCTTTTTGCATCTCATCCAACGCTATTTTCTCTTGTGACGTAAGGTTGTTTTCCCCTTTGGGAGGAAGAAGATTTAATTTCCACAATTCACAGCACAATTCACAGCACCGGGATCCAAAAGAGAGAATTGCATTAAATATTCCAGCTAAGATTATTCCCAGGGGTAAAGCATGAGGAAAGAATGGATCCGCAGTGACTCTAATGTGCCTTGAAAATAGACCTGTGTATGTGCCTTTAAATTTAAATATATGTGAGTGACACCTTGTAACTAAGGAGATGTAATTACTTGCTCACTGAGGAGTACATAGACTGCCGATTAAGTGGTATGATCTGAAACTACAATCTAAGGGGATAATATCTATGCCTGACAGGCAGTTTAACTGCTGTCTTTTAATGGACAATTTGGTTGCAAGAAAGGCTACATTGATATGTGAACATGTACTTCCAGTGTCTCACCACAATATATGAGTATGGCTATTGGATATAAGCTACCTAATCGCTCTACTAATGATGCCTGCTAAACGCGTATGCTGTCTGAGGATAAAGCTATGTTTATGGCGTTGCTATGCAATGTATATTTGGCCAGCCAAATCCCTCACTATGCCCGCCTCCTGAAGGAGCTATCTACTTGAATGGTGAGTGACAGGGCGAATGAATGAGGGGCGGAGCCAAGGCGGATACAAAGGAAGGGCTGTTAGCAGCCATGGACACACCCTAATGAAACGCCCAATGAGGGCGTGAAACGCGTCGGTGGGCGGAGCTACAACTGGTGCGTGTGACGCAGCTCCTCCTCACACACGTTGCCCATGGACTCCCGAGCTGGCGTTTCCTAACTGCCTGTGTGCGCTGATGTGAGGGGTTTGTTATGGCCCCTGCACACGTTTGAGCAGGTGCAAAACGGTTACAGCATCCGAGCCCAGGAACCTACTTCAACTAACAGTGATGCGACAGAACGGGTGAGATCGTTTATGACCGCCTCCTATATGCAGCAGCAGAGGTATTGCTGCACAGAGCTGATGGAACTTTACTTGGCTTGGCATTGTTGATTCCACGCTTCTGCATTGCTTCTTTGCTTCTTTATGTGCAGCAGTAGATGAGAAGTTTCTCTAAGTTGATGGAACTGAATCTGACCTGGCCTCAATGTTTCCACGCTTATGCATTAATTAACATGGGGCCCCCCAACGTTGCATTACTAACGGCACAAGAATGTGAGGAGTGAGCAAGTGCGGATGCATGTAGTGCTGTTGTGATATATTTCCTGGCCAGGATAAGTTTGCAGCATTATTATAGGTGCATGTTATTTTTGTCACACAGGCATACAGTTGCCAATGCTCCGCATGTGGTGTTTTTAATTGGTTTGGGACAGTAGTTTTGATAAATTTCTGTATTTATGGGGGCTTGATGTAGATATGTATTTAATAAAAGCTGATTTTGGTACACTTTAGAAGGCTTGCATGACCCTAAATTTCTTTCCTTTAATGACGTGCATATACCCAGGGTTAAGCCTTCCCCCATATAGACATGATTGGGGTTTAGGAACCATATGACTACCTACTACATCAGCTATGATATTGCTTAATGATATTAATTGTTCTGTGTTTTATTAAACACTTATAGCGTAGTGCTAAGTAAGCACATCCCCCTGGAACGTTATAATCATTATTTACTTACCCATTTTTAATTAACACTGCTAATTGACCCGATTCATTGCTGGCAATAAACAATGGCCTATACAATAGGGGAAGATCTTGATGGTGAGATAGCAGCCAGCTTTACCGCCACTACTAATGAAATTGATGATGATATCACAGAACTAAAGGAACTATTTTTTATACATAAGGGCCTATTAATCAAACAACTTAAAAGAAAGTGGAATGCCTCCTTGTTGGAGTCATATGTTAAGGCCAGTGTTATCCCGGATGGCATTTTAGAAAGAATCATTCCTGCTGGCAATTTACTAACATCTCGTTTCATTGAGAAGTGGAAAGAAAAAGCATTAGAGCGAGGTCTAGAAATACTCAAAATGATGGCTGATGAGGAAAGGGAGCAATTACAGGAAATTACAGTTGAAGTCATGGAGAGTGCAGCTGAATTAAATGGATTTAGTGAACACACTGAATTCAATTCATTTAATGATAATCTTAAAAAACAAATTGAAAGAATTCAGGCTACTATTAAAAAACAAAAACAGCAGAAGTTTCAGAAAGATCTGGCTAGATGGGATTCAGACGAGGCCCTTAACCCCATTAATCGCATTGAGCAAAAGAAGGCAAAAAAGAAACGAAGGGGATCGTCTGGTCTGGACAGTTTAGAACCCTCTAGTATTGACACAGACGGATCAATTACCAGCCGAAAGTCTGTGACTTTTTTAGACGAGAAAAATCCCAACAGAGGGAGAGGCAGAGGCAGAAGAGGCAGGGGAAGAGGGAGAGGACGAGGGGGAGGGGGGAGGGACAGGAGGGAGGAGATAGAACGAAACGACCAGGAGAGGGAAGAAATCTCAGGAAGAGTGACACGCAGTGGGAGTCAAAAGAAGTAAAAATCATGGAGCGAGGGGTTGGTGATGAAACCAGCAGGAATGTGATTTAATCTCTCAAAATTCAAATTAAATGAAACTCATATCTCCCTACTTGAGAAGGGGTTGTCTTTCTCACCCACCATAGCAGGTGATATATTTGAAATTTATAAGGACATCTATCTGTTCTTGAGGAAAGTGACACTAAAATTAACCTTTGGTGAAAACCAACCACCTGATGTCAACCCTCAGAACGGGTATGAGTGCCTATCAATAAATGAACGGGAAGCTATGATAGCTCTTAAATCACTTATGGATGAGTATGGTGACCACTCTTGGAGTACAAATGAAGATGAGAACAACATTTCCCCCTCAGAGTCATTGCATCCCCCCGCGGCATCGTCCCCTCCCCCAACCACGAACTTACGGGTAAAATCGTCATTTATGCCCCCCCTATCTCAGAACAAAAATGTTCATGTTTTTCTAAATACAATTGAACAAGAATTGTGGAAATTAAATCTTCTTCCTCCCAAAGGGGAAAACAACCTTACGTCACAAGAGAAAATAGCTTTGGATGAGCTGCAAAAAGCCCCAAAACTGATTATCAAACCAAGTGACAAAGGGGGAAATGTTGTTCTTATGGATGAGGATAAATATATTGAAGAGATCAAAAGACAATTGGATGATTCGCACACTTACAAAAAACTTCGGGAAAATCCATTTCCTGCAATGAAAGATCAGGTCAATTGTTTGCTAGATGAGGGATTGCATGAGGGAATTTTGACCATGAGGGAACATGAGTTCCTTCTGGTGAGCACCTTCAATATACCAACTATATATGTAATCCCCAAGGTCCACAAATCCTTGACCAACCCACCTGGCCGACCGATTGTATCTGCTGTGGGTAGTCCGACACAACGTTTAGGCCAGTTCATTGATAAGAAAACACGACCGTTGGTTCAAGCGTTGCCATCTTACATACAGGACACCCGTGATGTACTGGGTGTCCTGGCATGTTTCGAGGTGCCCCCGGGGTCCCTCCTTGTGGGGATCGATGTGGAATCCCTCTACACGTCGATCCCGCATGAGGAGGGCCTCCGGGCAATGTCCTTCTTCCTCCGTGAGCGGCATCCCTCCGCGTCGGCCCATAATGCCTTTGTAGTCGAGGCGATGAGACTGATCCTCACACGGAATTGCTTTATTTTTGACGGGCAGTACTACCAGCAACTGCGAGGAACGTCGATGGGGGCGGCATGTGCGCCAGCCTACGCATGCTTACATCTGAGGCTCTGGGAGAGGGAGCAAGTGTTCCCTAGTCCGGAGTATGGCGCCCTTGCCGCCCTCTGGCTTAGATTTATCGACGATATTTTGTTGGTGTGGAGGGGCACCAAAGACGAATTGGAACGATTTGTGGCCAAACTTAATGAAAATGGAAAAAATATCCGGCTGACCTTCTCTTTTGGCAGTGAGATTCCTTTCCTGGATCTCCTGCTGAAAATTGAGGGCCAAAGGGTGGTCACAACGTCCTTTCGCAAACCCACGGCTGGAAACACAGTACTGCATGCGAATAGTCATCATCCGCCATCCTTAAAGAAGGGAATACCGTATGGTCAATTCCTTAGACTAAGAAGGAATTGCGGGAGAGATACTGATTTCAGAAACGAAGCCCGAAGTATGTATAGGAGATTCCATGAACGTGGATATACGCACTCTGTGCTGCGTCGAGCATTGAAGAGGGCATGGAATTTGGACCGGCAAGAATTGCTGGCCCCCGGGGGGGTGCCGCAAAGGGCGGAGGGGGAGGGACATATACGCCTGGTGACCGGCTATGGAGCGCATTGGGAGAACCTACGGGAAATGCTAAATAAGTTCTGGCCTATTCTGACCTCAGACAAAGATGTTGCAAGAATTGTAGGTCCAAGACCCCTCCTTACAGCAAAAAGGGCACCAAACCTTAGGGATCGGTTGGTGCATAGTGAGTTGCTGAAAAATCCCTCCACATGGCTTGACCAGAGGAAACCAATGGGAATGTATAAATGCTCAAAATGTAAAATGTGTCCCTATGTTGACAGGACCGGTGTTTTCTCAGACTGCGGGGGGGGAAAAGGAATATGCTATTAGGTCATTCATAAACTGTGACACTAAGAAAGTAGTATACATGATACAATGCCCGTGCGGCCTGAGTTACATCGGCAAAACTAAGAGGGCCCTAAAAGAAAGAGTTTTGGAGCACTTCTGTAAAATTACCGGGGAAAAGGCAACAGGAACAATTTATGATCACTATAGGGACTACCATCAGAATAGTATAAAAGGGACCTTGGTAAAGGGAATTTATAGTTTGAAAATTTCAGGTAGAAGGGGAGACTTTGATGAGGTCCTCTACTGCAAAGAGGCCATGTGGATTTTCAAACTTGGAAGTGTTTTCCCGGGAGGACTCAATGCAGAATTAGACCTATCCCCCTTTCTCAAGGTCAATAAATATGGATAACCGTGTGTTACAGCACCGGGATCCAAAAGAGAGAATTGCATTAAATATTCCAGCTAAGATCATTCCCAGGGGTAAAGCATGAGGAAAGAATGGATCCGCAGTGACTCTAATGTGCCTTGAAAATAGACCTGTGTATGTGCCTTTAAATTTAAATATATGTGAGTGACACCTTGTAACTAAGGAGATGTAATTACTTGCTCACTGAGGAGTACATAGACTGCCGATTAAGTGGTATGATCTGAAACTACAATCTAAGGGGATAATATCTATGCCTGACAGGCAGTTTAACTGCTGTCTTTTAATGGACAATTTGGTTGCAAGAAAGGCTACATTGATATGTGAACATGTACTTCCAGTGTCTCACCACAATATATGAGTATGGCTATTGGATATAAGCTACCTAATCGCTCTACTAATGATGCCTGCTAAACGCGTATGCTGTCTGAGGATAAAGCTATGTTTATGGCGTTGCTATGCAATGTATATTTGGCCAGCCAAATCCCTCACTATGCCCGCCTCCTGAAGGAGCTATCTACTTGAATGGTGAGTGACAGGGCGAATGAATGAGGGGCGGAGCCAAGGCGGATATAAAGGAAGGGCTGTTAGCAGCCATGGACACACCCTGATGAAACGCCCAATGAGGGCGTGAAACGCGTCGGTGGGCGGAGCTACAACTGGTGCGTGTGACGCAGCTCCTCCTCACACACGTTGCCCATGGACTCCCGGGCTGGCGTTTCCTAACTGCCTGTGTGCGCTGATGTGAGGGGTTTGTTATGGCCCCAGCACACGTTTGAGCAGGTGCAAAACGGTTACAGCATCCGAGCCCAGGAACCTACTTCAACTAACAGTGATGCGACAGAACGGGTGAGATCGTTTATGACCGCCTCCTATATGCAGCAGCAGAGGTATTGCTGCACAGAGCTGATGGAACTTTACTTGGCTTGGCATTGTTGATTCCACGCTTCTGCATTGCTTCTTTGCTTCTTTATGTGCAGCAGTAGATGAGAAGTTTCTCTAAGTTGATGGAACTGAATCTGACCTGGCCTCAATGTTTCCACGCTTATGCATTAATTAACAGGGGGCCCCCCAACGTTGCATTACTAACGGCACAAGAATATGAGGAGTGAGCAAGTGAGGATGCATGTAGTGCTGTTGTGATATATTTCCTGGCCAGGATAAGTTTGCAGCATTATTATAGGTGCATGTTATTTTTGTCACACAGGCATACAGTTGCCAATGCTCCGCATGTGGTGTTTTTAATTGGTTTGGGACAGTAGTTTTGATAAATTTCTGTATTTATGGGGGCTTGATGTAGATATGTATTTAATAAAAGCTGATTTTGGTACACTTTAGAAGGCTTGCATGACCCTAAATTTCTTTCCTTTAATACTATACTAGCTATACTGGGGCATGTTACTAGCTATACTGGGCACTATTGTGGGCACTATACTAGCTATACTGGGGCACGTTACTAGCTATACTGGGCACTATTGTGGGCACTATGCTAGCTATACTGGGGCACGTGATAAAGGGTTGTCACAGTTGGAATCCACTGCCCTGGAAACCACAACAGTTATACCTCAGTTTTTGTCGGTTTTAAAGTCATTGCCTCCGCTGCCTCCCCCTCCATCTTTGGCTCCTGCTGATAAGTCAGTGGGAACTCCTATTTTTAAGGTGGCTGATCCTAAGGAAGGGAAGAATATTTTTTCAGTACCTAGTGAAAATGTTCCTTTGGAGAAAAAGGGAGTATCTTTTGGGGAAAATGAAGGGAAGGAAAATTTGGGGAAAAGTTTGGGGGTGGGGGAATCCAATGAGTTAGAGGTCAAGAAAGATCCAGAAGGTACAAAACAAAAAAAGGAGGAGTCTTTTTCAGACAAAAAGAAAAATAAACTGAATAATGAGATAACGACCAAAAAGACCAGTGAAGTGTGGGAAATCTGCAAAAATGAGAAGGCAGGAGAGAAGGAAATTGTTGGTGGGGAAAAAAGGGGTAGAGAAAATGGAAGAATTTAAAAAGAGAAATACTACTGTACTGCAAAACAAATATGATGAGCTGAATGATCAGTCAGATTTGTTGGAAAAAAATAGTGTAAATAGTGATGAAGATAGTGATTTTTTTGAAGACAAGGATGTTTCAGTTAACGAGAAAACTGAAAATATGGAAGTATCTTCCTCAAAGGAGGAAGAGAGTACAGTTTAAGAAAGATTAAGTAACCTCTTTTTCATTTATCCTGATGGAGGTTCCCCCCCTTTGAAACTAACAACCATTAACCACTTTGTCCTCCTTGACGTATAAAAACGTCAAGGAGGACAGGCGCGCTCCCGCGCGCTCCCGCGGCCGATCGCGCGTGTGCACGCGCGCTCCCGGCCGCGGAGTCGGTAGCCACGGAATCAATGTGTCGGGCTATGGAGCCCGATCATTGATTCCTCTCCCCCGCTGAAGAAGCGACAGCTTCTCTCGGAAGCTTCGCTCTTTCTGAAGCTGTGTCCCTCTAAGCGTACATTGTACGTTTAGAGTGACGTCATGTAAAAAAAATCGAGATTGCCATCTTGTGGCCAAAAAGTAAAACTACAAGTAAATACCCAAAAACATTACACTACACCAATATTTCCCCAAATAAAACACTTTTATATCCCACCCTCCCAAAAATGCCCACATAAAATGTTTAATAATAAAAAAAAAAAACATTACTATAAAGAAAAAAAAAACACAAATATTTACCTAAGGGTCTAAACTTTTTAAATATCTATGTAAAGATGAAATATTTCACTCTATTTTTTTTTTATAAGCTTGTAAAAAGTGATGTATGCAAAACGGAAAAAATGCTCTTTTATTTCCAAATAAAATATTGTCGCGATACATTGTGATAGGGACATAATTTAAATGGTGAAATAACCATGACAAATGGGCAATAACAATACGTGGGTTTTAATTATGGAGGCATGTATTATTTTAAAACTATAATGGCCGAAAACTGACAAATAATGCATTTTTTCATTTTTTTTCTTATTCTTCCTGTTAAAATGCATTTACAATAAAGTGGCTCTTAGCAAAATGTACCCCCCAAAGAAAGCCTAATTGGTGGCGGAAAAAACAAGCTATAGATCAGTTCATTGTGATAAGTAGTGATAAAGTTATAGGCTAATGAATGGGAGGTGAACATTGCTCGGATGCATAAGCTGAAAACGACAGATGTTAAGTGGTTAATGTTGCTAGTATAAGATCTGTAAGTGCTCGAAGGGAAGCCATATTTTTTCTCGGTCAATTTGATGCCGACATTTTATTTTTGCAGGAGACCAGGCTTCAAACGATGTCTGACATCCATGAAGCCAAGAGGGATTGGCACTATGGTCCCTCTTATTGGTCTCTTACGGCTGAGCCTTATACTGGGGTGGCGGTCCTTTTTAAGACTGATATGGTAACTTTCCGGCGGGTAAGTGAGATTGAGATGGGGCATTGTTTGGTCATGGACGTCTCTGTGAGGGGACAGGACTTGAGGCTGATCAACATTTATGGGCCTCAGTCTGAGAGGGAGAGGAAGCATCTCTTCACAGAGATCAAGCCATTCCTGTTTACAGCCCAGGAGGTGGTCTTTGGTGGTGATTTCAACACCATAGTCAGGTTAAGGGACAGGAGAGGTGCCAAGACCTGGGCTATGACAGTAATTTTTTGAACAGTATGGTTAGGGATGCTGGTCTGGTTGATGTGCATATAAAGCACATCCCAGATGACACGGGTTTCACTTATTTCTGTGGAGAGCGTAGGAGTAGGATAGATAGGTTTTTTTGTTAAGGAGAGCTCTGCTACCTCATCCCCAGGGGTGCGGGTAGTGGAGTTCTTCGATCACTGTATACTGTCTATGGTGTTGAATGTTTCTGATGTTCCTCCTAAGGGAAGGGGTATTTGGAGATTAAATTCGTTGCTATTGAAGGAAGAAAGTGTAAGACAATCTTTCAGGGATTTTTTTCAGGCACAGGTTACTTTGCTGGACTGTTGTGACAGTAGGTCTGAGTGGTGGGAGATGGTTAAAAAACAGGCAGTAGGTCTTTTCAAGAACCTAGCAAAAAGAAGAGCTTTTGGTAAATATATTGCCTACCAGCGTCTGAGACGGAAACTTGAAATTGCTGTCTCGGGGGAAGGCGATCCCATAGAGATCGAAAGGATCAAGGATTTGTTGCGCAAAAGTCAGCATGATCGGCATGCTTCTTTGCTTCTGGAAAGGGATTATGGTAAAAATCACTCGCCAGACCCTTATCAGAACTGCAAACAAAGTGTAGCAGTTAAGATCATTTATGGTCTCAAAGATAGTACAGGATCTCTGGTGAAGTCCAGAGCAGGGATTCTGGAAATCATAGTTACATAGTTATTTTGGTTGAAAAAAGACATACGTCCATCGAGTTCAACCAGTATAAAGTAATCGTGAGATCCTTTTATGCAGAACTTCTGGGTAGCAGATCCCTTGATGAGACAGTGATGGAATCTTTCTTGTGTGATATTCCAGGACTGGTAAATTTAGATGTTCCTCTTGCGTTTTTGATGGAAAGAATTTCTGTTGAAGAAGTGGTGAAAGCCATAGAGCAACTTGCTATAAAAAAAACTCCAGGGCCAGATGGCTTAACAGCCGAATTTTTATAAGGTTTTCAAAGACATCTTGGCTCCTGAATTGGCAGAGGTTTACAATCGCAGTCTTGCAGAGGATGAGCTTCCTCCCTCTATGAGAGAATCAGCAGTTATCCTTTTGTCAAAGGGTAAAGATTATTCAATGTTTGAGAATTGGCGGCCCATCAGCCTTCTCAATATTGACCGAAAGATTCTGGCTAAAATAATTTTTTGGCGACTGAGCCAGGTGGCAAATATGGTACTTTCTCGCCAGCAGCACTGTTCTGTCCAGGGGAGATGTACTCTTTCAGTCGTATTAACGGTCCGGGAGATTCTGGAGGGATGCAGGGCTGCTGGTTGGGGGAAGTACTTGCTGGCGTTGGATCAGGCTAAGGCTGAGGCTGTCAATCATGAGTACCTGTGGATGCTCCTTAATAAGTATGGTCTGCCGGGGAGGTTTATTAATTGGCTTAAAGTTTTATATAAAGGTGCTGAAAGTTTCCTACTTGTTAATGGTTGGGTTGGACAAACCTTTGAGGTTAGATCTGGGGTGCGACAGGGGTGTCCTTTGAGTCCCCTGCTATATGCTTTTGCCATCGATCCTTTCATAAGAAGGATTGAGGGTGGAGCCTTGTGTAGGGTGCCGTCGGGCATTGCTGGAGTATCTCCTCTCAGGGTTGTGGCCTATGCTGATGATGTGACTGTAGTAATCTCTGGACAGGAGGAGGTAGAAGACGTTTGTGCGGAGGTTGCCCGTTACTCATTAGCATCGGGTTCCAAAATCAATCAGGATAAGTGTGAAGCTTTCTGGATGGGTAAGGAAAATGAGAGCTTCTTGCTTCCGGTCACTTTTCCAGCGCCAAAAGAAAAGATTAAAATACTTGGCATAGAATTTGGTCCAGGTGTTTATGGTCACCAAAATTGGGAAGACAGACTAAAATGTGCTGAGGTTAAGGTGGTCCGATGGAAAGGTTGGCGATTGACTTTCAGGGAAAGGATTGACATAATTAAAACCTATTTGATTCCAATTATGTTATATGTCAGCTTTGTCTGTATTTTACCAGTGCCTCTTCATACAAGGATCTACAGCTTGTTTTTCCAAATGCTTTGTGGAAATAAGATGAACCACGTTAAGAGAAATGTCACTTATCGATCAAGGCAGAAGGGTGGCTTAGGAATGGTCAACCCAGTGGTTTTCTTTTCTCTGTTATTTATTAAAAACAACTTTGGTAAAATGTATGCGGAGGAACTGCCTGGATGAATGGGTATTTTTCAGTCCTGGTTTAAACCTTTCCTTAGGCGGTGGGAAGAAGGTGGTTTGGTGAAAACACTGAGAGCTAGTGATGATTATCTCCCGGCCTATGTTGCACCGTGTCTGAAAGTGTTCCGGCAATGGGAACTGACGAAGGAGGATATTATTTCGATCCCCAGGAAAGCCCTGGCGGAAAGAGTGATTGAGACCTTTTTTCAGGATCCAATGGCCCTGAGAGATTGCCCAAGCCCAATTATGGAGGAGGGATTGCGCTTGCTATGTTCTCCTAGGATTACTAACAAATTCAGGGACTTGGCTTGGCTTTCTTTTAATGGCAGACTCTTTGTTAGAGGAAACTTGAAGTTCATGGGAGATCGGGATCGTGGTTGTCCTCATGAGGAGTGTGGTGGTGTGGAGGAAACCATGGACCATTTTCTTTTGAACTGTTCCTTTAAGAAAGAAGTATACAAACAGGTGGGAAGGGCTTTAGGTATTCCTTTTCTTGAGCGGCTCAGTTACGCAGAGTGGACATATGGTGCATTCAATACCCGGGGGTCATTTAATTTGGACACTTTATTTTTAGTTAGCTTAGTGATTCGGTATTACACTTGGAATGCACGGTGTTAAATTACGATCCATCAGAAAGTCCTCCCTGTCCAGGTGGTGGTGCTTGGAATTATTGGTGAGGTTGGGAAAATTCGGGGTCTTGAGGAGAGGAGGTTGAGTCGGGAGGAATGGCGTCTGTTTTGGCAGAACATCAGACCTCCTTGATTTGGCCAAATCTCCTTGTGGTGAGCTTTCTATTTCTTTTTCACTTAGTTAGGATTTCAAATTGAGGAATGGCTTGCAAACATAGGAGGAGTGAGATTGCTTAGTCTTTCTTACTGACATATGTAAATAGTGTAAATAGTGTATAGTGTATATAGTGTGTTATTATATTGAATTTAAATAACTGAGAATTAAGTTATTTTGGTTCAGGAGTTTTCCCCTTTTCAGGAAAATGGACTTGATATGGACTGAATATTAAGTTATTTGAGGCGAGAGGCCTAATGTTTGTTATTGTATTTATTTTGGTTACTTTCATATTTTTGTATAAAATAAGATGTGGTATTCTTTAATAAAGAATTACTATGCATTGCCTTCTGCCAGTGCCACACGTCACTCCTCCTCCTACTGCTGCTGTTGTATTTATCCTGCTGCTGTCAGTGGTCCCACCGCCAGGGTCCACACTATGCATTGCCTTCTGCCAGTGCCACTTGTCACTCCTCCTACTGCTGCTGCTGTTGTATTTATCCTGCTGCTGTCAGTGGTCCCACTGCCAGGGTCCACACTATGCACTGCCTTCTGCCAGTGCCACACGTCACTCCTCCTCCTACTGCTGCTGTTGTATTTATCCTGCTGCTGTCAGTGGTCCCACCGCCAGAGTCCACACTATACATTGCCTGCTGTCAGTGCCACACGTCACTCCTCCTACTGCTGCTGTTGTATTTATCCTGCTGCTGTCAGTGGTCCCACCGCCAGGGTCCACACAACGCATTGCCTGCTGCCAGTGCCACATGTCACTCCACCTCCTCCTACTGCTGCTGTTGTATTTATCCTGCTGCTGTCAGTGGTCCCACCGCCAGAGTCCACACTATGCATTGCCTGCTGTCAGTGCCGCCAGTCACTCCTCCTCCTACTGCTGCTGTTGTATTTATCCTGCTGCTTTCAGTGGTCCCACTGCCAGGGTCCACACTAGGCATTGCCTTTTGCCAGTGCCACACATCACTCCTCCTACTGCTGCTGCTGTTGTATTTATCCAGCTGCTGTCAGTGGTCCCACCGCCAGGGTCCACACTATGCATTGCCTTCTGCCAGTGCCACACGTCACTCCTCCTACTGATGCTGCTGTTGTATTTATCCTGCTGCTGTCAGTGGTCCCACTGCCAGGGTCCACACTATGCATTGCCTTCTGCCAGTGCCACACATCACTCCTCCTCCTACTGCTGCTGTTGTATTTATCCTGCTGCTGTCAGTGGTCCCACCGCCAGAGTCCACACTATGCATTGCCTGCTGTCAGTGCCACACGTCACTCCTCCTCCTACTGCTGCTGTTGTATTTATCCTGCTGCTGTCAGTGGTCCCACCGCCAGAGTCCACACTATGCATTGCCTGCTGTCAGTGCCACACGTCACTCCTCCTACTGCTGCTGTTCTATTTATCCTGCTGCTGTCAGTGGTCCCACGGCCAGAGTCCACACTATACATTGCCTGCTGTCAGTGCCACACGTCACTCCTCCTACTGCTGCTGTTGTATTTATCCTGCTGCTGTCAGTGGTCCCACCGCCAGGGTCCACACAATGCATTGCCTGCTGCCAGTGCCACATGTCACTCCACCTCCTCCTACTGCTGCTGTTGTATTTATCCTGCTGCTGTCAGTGGTACCACCGCCAGAGTCCACACTATGCATTGCCTGCTGTCAGTGCCACACGTCACTCCTCCTCCTACTGCTGCTGTTGTATTTATCCTGCTGCTTTCAGTGGTCCCACTGCCAGGATCCACACTAGGCATTGCCTTCTGCCAGTGCCACACGTCACTCCTCCTACTGCTGCTGCTGTTGTATTTATCCAGCTGCTGTCAGTGGTCCCACCGCCAGGGTCCACACTATGCATTGCCTTCCGCCAGTGCCACACGTCACTCCTCCTCCTACTGCTGCTGTTGTATTTATCCTGCTGCTGTCAGTGGTCCCACCGCCAGAGTCCACACTATGCATTGCCTGCTGTCAGTGCCACACGTCACTCCTCCTCCTACTGCTGCTGTTGTATTTATCCTGCTGCTGTCAGTGGTCCCACCGCCAGAGTCCACACTATGCATTGCCTGCTGTAAGTGCCACACGTCACTCCTCCTCCTAC
Organism: Hyperolius riggenbachi; assembly: GCF_040937935.1. NCBI lineage: Eukaryota > Metazoa > Chordata > Amphibia > Anura > Hyperoliidae > Hyperolius > Hyperolius riggenbachi. The sequence goes on along the minus strand of NC_090653.1, from coordinate 191,995,699 downwards.
TGCTGCTGTTGTATTTATCCTGCTGCTGTCAGTGGTCCCACCGCCAGAGTCCACACTATGCATTGCCTGCTGTCAGTGCCACACGTCACTCCTCCTCCTACTGCTGCTGTTGTATTTATCCTGCTGCTGTCAGTGGTCCCACCGCCAGAGTCCACACTATGCATTGCCTGCTGTCAGTGCCACACATCACTCCTCCTCCTACTGCTGCTGTTGTATTTATCCTGCTGCTGTCAGTGGTCCCACCGCCAGAGTCCACACTATACATTGCCTGCTGTCAGTGCCACACGTCACTCCTCCTACTGCTGCTGTTGTATTTATCCTGCTGCTGTCAGTGGTCCCACCGCCAGGGTCCACACAATGCATTGCCTGCTGCCAGTGCCACATGTCACTCCACCTCCTCCTACTGCTGCTGTTGTATTTATCCTGCTGCTGTCAGTGGTCCCACCGCCAGAGTCCACACTATGCATTGCCTGCTGTCAGTGCCACACGTCACTTCTCCTCCTACTGCTGCTGTTGTATTTATCCTGCTGCATTCAGTGGTCCCACTGCCAGGGTCCACAATAGGCATTGCCTTCTGCCAGTGCCACACGTCACTCCTCCTACTGCTGCTGCTGTTGTATTTATCCAGCTGCTGTCAGTGGTCCCACCGCCAGGTTCCACACTATGCATTGCCTTCTGCCAGTGCCACACGTCACTCCTACTCCTGCTGCTGCTGTTGTATTTATCCTGCTGCTGTCAGTGATCCCACTGCCAGGGTCCACACTATGCATTGCCTTCTGCCAGTGTCACACGTCACTCCTCCTCCTACTGCTGCTGTTGTATTTATCCTGCTGCTGTCAGTGGTCCCACCGCCAGAGTCCACACTATGCATTGCCTGCTGTCAGTGCCACACATCACTCCTCCTCCTACTGCTGCTGTTGTATTTATCCTGCTGCTGTCAGTGGTCCCACCGCCAGAGTCCACACTATGCATTGCCTGCTGTCAGTGCCACAGGTCACTCCTCCTCCTACTGCTGCTGTTGTATTTATCCTGCTCCGGTCAGTGGTCCCACTGCCAGGGTCCACACTATACATTTCCTTCTGCCAGTGCCACACGTCACTCCTCCTCCTACTGCTGTTGTTGTATTTATCCTGCTGCTTTCAGTGGTCCCACCGCCAGGGTCCACACAATTCATTGCCTGCTGCCAGTGCCACATGTCACTCCACCTCCTCCTACTGCTGCTGTTGTATTTATCCTGCTGCTGTCAGTGGTCCCACCACCAGATTCCACACTATGCATTGCCTGCTGCCAGTGCCACACGTCATTCCACCTCCTCCTGCTGCTGCTGTTGTATTTATCCTGCTGCTGTCAGTGGTCCCATCAGTGGTCCCACCGCCAGGGTCCACACAATGCATTGCCTGCTGCCAGTGCCACACGTCACGTTTTTAGTTTTGTTTTTTTAAGTACACCTATTTCAATGTGAATTCCCTTTAAAAAAAACATACAAAAAAGCCCCGAATTCATGAATACGAATTTTTACCGAATTTTGAGGCGTAACCTCGAACCGAATATGAAGTTGAACCGAATTTCGTGGTCGAAGGCGAATTCGAATGTCATGCGGACCCGAATTCGAATGTACCCGACCTGAATTTTGGTACATTTGAGCATGCCTGCTCAGGGAGTCCTCACTGTGGGAATGGTGGTGTCCGACAATGCCGCCAACCTGCTTTCTGCCATCAGCAGTGGAGACTTGCTTCACGTCCCTTGCTTGGCCCACGTCCTGAACCTGGTGGTGCAAAAGTTCATGCGCACCTACCTGGGGATGGAGGAGCTGTTAGAAGTGGCACGGAAAATTGTGCGCACTTTCCGGCGCTCAGCAGCTGCCGCAGCAAAACTGGCTGACATCCAGCAGCAGGAGGGCCTGCCACGACACCGCCTCATCATAGATGTGCCAACTAGCTGGAACTCCACCCTGGCGATGTTGGAGTGGCTGGTTGAGCAGAGGAGGGCTGTCAACTGGTACATCTATGATGCCACTGTCGCCGACACCGGCAGCAGAAGCAGCACCACACTCCAGCTCCTCACCAATGCGCAATGGGGGCAGATGCAGCAGGTCTGCTTGGTGTTGGCTCCCTTCCTGCAGGGAACCAACCTGGTGAGTGAACAACGGGCATCCCTCTGCCAGTGGGTGCCCTTTGTTTGTCTGCTGAACAGGGCACTTGGCGATTTGGTGGATTTGGGAGAGGAGGCCCTGAAGCAGCTGGAACAGCAGCCGCCTGCACAGTTCACTGCTCCGCAGGTATTTGAGTCCCTGGAGGAGGAGGAGTTGGAGGTGCTGGACGTTGCTGCTGGGGGGGAACATCGGAGCGCAGCAGCAGTGGTGCGAGGGTGGAGAGAGGAGGAAGAGTCTCAGGGGCAAGAGGAGGAGGACGCTGACCCTGATGTCTCTGTTAGACGGTCCACCCTGTTCCCCATGGCAGGGCACATGCTGCGCTGCCTGCGCACAGACCTCAGGGTATAGCGGACACAAGCAAGGGAGGACACCTGCATCAGCATGATCCTGGACAGATGGCTGAGGGGGAGGTGGGATCGGTTTCTGCCTGCCAGAGACCGTGAGCAGCGAGCAAGGGAGTTGCAGGAGATCCTTGTTCGGCGACTGGAGGAAGCCTCCCCCCCCGCCTTCCACTCCCTCTGTCCCTGTCCAGCAGCCAGCAGCACAGCAGCAGGTGCCTGCAGCCAGCAGCAGCGTCAGGCGCCCAGGAGACCTGCTGTCATTGACGCAGGCGTTCTAAATGCAGGTACAGCAGCCGAGAGAGGAGGTGCGGGCAGCAGCCACCTTCGGTGAGAGTCACAGCCAGCGCATGATCCGGATGGTGGCCGACTACATGGGGTCCTTCAGTGGGCTTGACACCGGCAGCGAGGAGCCTGTGGACCCCATGGAGTACTGGGTGGAGCGCTTGCTTATCTGGAGGGAGCTGGCACAGTACGCCCTGGAGGTATTGTCTTGCCCCCCTTCAAGCGTGCTGTCTGAGAGGTGCTTCAGTGCGGCCGGTGGCGTGGTCACCGAGAAGCGCTCTGGTCTGTCCACAGAGGGCGTGGACAGACTGACATTTTTGAAGATTAACCAGGCCTGGATAGACGGCACGTTCCTGGCATCTGTTGTCGGCGAAAGGAGGACATGAGGTGCCTGCCTGGGAATTACAATACATTGCCTGCTGCCTGCCATACGTGATGACTCCTCCTCCTCCTGCTAGCCTGCTGCATTGATTTACCTATGAATTTATTTATGTATTTATTGTATTTCTACCTGACTCCTGCTGCTGCTGGCCTGCTGCATTGATTTACCTATGAATTTATTTATGTATTTATTGTATTTCTACCTGACTCCTCCTGCTGCTGCTGGCCTGCTGCATTGATTTACCTATGAATTTATTTATGTATTTATTGTATTTCTACCTGACTTCTCCTGCTGCTGCTGGCCTGCTGCATTGATTTATTTATGAATGTATGAATTGATTGATGTATTTTATTGTATTTATAAAGCGGCAACATATTACACCGCACTCATTTTCATCCTGCTGCTGTCAGTGGTCCCACCGCCAGGGTTCACACTATGCATTGCCTGCTGCCAGTGCCACACGTCACTCCTCCTCCTGCTGCTGCTGCTGTTGTATTTATCCTCCTGCTGTCAGTGGTCCCACCACCAGGGTCCACACAATACACTGCCTGCTACCAGTGCCACACGTCACTCCACCTCCTCTTCCTCCTGCTCCTCTTGTTGTATTTATCCTGCTGCTGTCAGTGGTCCCACCACTAGGGTCAACACTATACATTGCCTGCTGCCAGTGCCACACGTCACTCCTCCTCCTGCTGCTGCTGCTGTTGTATTTATCCTCCTGCTGTCAGTGGTCCCACCGCCAGGGTCCACACAATACACTGCCTGCTGCCAGAACCACACGTCACTCCACCTCCTCCTCCTCCTGCTGCTGCTGTTGTATTTATCCTGCTGCTGTCAGTGGTCCCACCGCCAGGGTCAACACTATACATTGCCTGCTGCCAGTGCCACACATCACTCCACCTCCTCCTCCTACTGTTGCTGCTTTTGTATTTATCCTGCTGCTGTCAGTGGTCGCACCGCCAGGGTCAACACTATACATTGCCTGCTGCCAGTGCCACACGTCACTCCTCCTCCTGCTGCTGCTGCTGTTGTATTTATCCTGCTGCTGTCAGTGGTCCCACCTCCAGGGTCCACACTATGCATTGCCTGCTGCCAGTGCCACACGTCACTCCTCCTCCTGCTGCTGCTGTTGTATTTATCCTCCTGCTTTCAGTGGTCCCACCGCCAGGGTCCACACAATACACTGCCTGCTGCCAGTGCCACATGTCACTCACTCCTCCTCCTGCTGCTGCTGTTGTATTTATCCTGCTGCTGTCAGTGGCCCCACCGCCAGGGTCCACACTATGCATTGCCTGCTGCCAGTGCCACACGTCTCTCCTCCTCCTCCTCCTGCTTTTGTATTTATCCTCCTGCTGTCAGTGGTCCCACCTCCAGGGTCCACACAATACATTGCCTGCTGCCAGTACCACACGTCACTCCTCCTCCTGCTGCTGTATTTATCCTCCTGCTGTCAGTGGTCCCACCGCCAGGGTCAACACAATACATTGCCTGCTGCCAGTGCCACACGTCACTTCTTCTCCTCCTGCTGCTGCTGTTGTATTTATCCTGCTGCTGTCAGTGGTCCCACCACCAGGGTCCACACTATGCATTGCCTGCTGCCAGTGCCACACATCACTCCTCCTCCTCCTGCTGCTGCTGTTGTATTTATCCTGCTGCTGTTAGTCGTCCCACCGCCAGGGTCAACACTATACATTGCCTGCTGCCAGTGCCACACGTCACTCCACCTCCTCCTCCTGCTGCTGCTGCTGTTGTATTTATCCTGCTGCTGTCAGTGGTCCCACCACCAGGGTCAACACTATACATTGCCTGCTGCCAGTGCCACACATCACTCCACCTCCTCCTCCTACTGTTGCTGCTTTTGTATTTATCCTGCTGCTGTCAGTGGTCGCACCGCCAGGGTCAACACTATACATTGCCTGCTGCCAGTGCCACACGTCACTCCTCCTCCTGCTGCTGCTGCTGTTGTATTTATCCTGCTGCTGTCAGTGGTCCCACCTCCAGGGTCCACACAATACATTGCCTGCTGCCAGTACCACACGTCACTCCTTCTCCTGCTGCTGTATTTATCCTCCTGCTGTCAGTGGTCCCACCGCCAGGGTCAACACAATACATTGCCTGCTGCCAGTGCCACACGTCACTCCTCCTCCGGCTGCTGTATGTATCCTCCTGCTGTCAGTGGTCCCACCACCAGGGTCAACACAATACATTGCCTGCTGCCAGTGCCACACGTCACTTCTCCTCCTCCTGCTGCTGCTGTTGTATTTATCCTGCTGCTGTCAGTGGTCCCACCACCAGGGTCCACACTATGCATTGCCTGCTGCCAGTGCCACACATCACTCCTCCTCCTCCTGCTGCTGCTGTTGTATTTATCCTGCTGCTGTCAGTGGTCCCACCGCCAGGGTCAACACTATACATTGCCTGCTGCCAGTGCCACACGTCACGCCACCTCCTCCTCCTGCTGCTGCTGCTGTTGTATTTATCCTGCTGCTGTCAGTGGTCCCACCACCAGGGTCAACACTATACATTGCCTGCTGCCAGTGCCACACGTCACTCCTTCTCCTGCTGCTGTATTTATCCTTCTGCTGTCAGTGGTCCCACCGCTAGGGTCAACACAATACATTGCCTGCTGCCAGTGCCACATGTCACTCCTCCTCCTGCTGCTGTTGTATTTATCCTGCTGCTATCAGTGGTCTTACCGCCAGGGTCCACACTATGCATTGCCTGCTGCCAGAGTGCCACACGTCACTCCTCCTCCTGCTGCTGCTGTTGTATTTATCCTTCTGCTGTCAGTGGTCCCACCGCCAGGGTCCACACAATACGCTGCCTGCTGCCAGTGCCACACATTACTCACTCCTCCTCCTGCTGCTGCTGTTGTGTTTATCCTGCTGCTGTCAGTGGTCCCACCACCAGGGTCCACACTATGCATTGCCTGCTGCCAGTGCCACACTTCACTCCTCCTCCTCCTCCTGCTGTTGTATTTATCCTCCTGCTGTCAGTGGTCCCACCGCCAGGGTCCACACAATACATTGCCTGCTGCCAGTGCCACACGTCACTCCTCCTCCTGCTGCTGTATTTATCCTCCTGCTGTCAGTGGTCCCACCGCCAGGGTCCACACAATACATTGCCTGCTGCCAGTGCCACACGTCACTTCTCCTCCTGCTGCTGCTGCTGCTGTTGTATTTAACCTCCTGCTGTCAGTGGTCCCACCGCCAGGGTCCACACAATACATTGCCTGCTGCCAGTGCCACACGTCACTCCTCCTCCTCCTGCTGCTGCTGTTGTATTTATCCTGCTGCTGGTAAGGGTCCCACCATCAGGGTCCACACTATGCATTGGCTCCGCCCCTAGGAGGTCAGTGTGCGTGTGGCTGTGGAGGAGAGAGGACCTCTCCCGGTGAGCTCCAGCAGAACCAGCTGCTGGGGAGCTTCTTTGGAGTTTCCTGCCTGAGACCTAGGACCCTGCCAAGGCTATGCAAGTAAGAAGGGGAGAAGGACTTCTGTTGGAGTGGTTTGGGCTCCCCTGAGCTGGAAGGCTCTGAGCTAGTGGATGAATCCTTGTCCTCCATAATGGAGGCTCATCAAGCTGGGGGTAATGGTCAAATGGTCAGCGGAACTGTAAGTACTGTTGTGGAATGGCAGAACAACATTAAAAAAGCAAGTGAGACTCTTGAGAACATATTGCAATATAAGCTGAGGAAGTGTGTGCATAAATATGGACAGTCGTGGAAACCATCTTTTCTGAATAGCAATCCACAGCTGGTTAAACTTGGAAAGCAAATAGAAGAACAAAAAGCATTACTCAAAGATTTGGAGGGAAAAGGTGGAATGTTTGAAGAAGGTTTAAAGAACCAGCAGAGATTTGCCCAGATGGTAATAAGTATGGTTAAGCCTGTGGAAATGGAAAAAGTGGAAAACGAGAAAATTATGGCTTCAGATAGTCAAGAAACAAAGATTTCAGGAACTTTGTTCTCGCAACAGAGTGGGATGGAATTTGAGAGAGCTGGAGGGGATTTTCAAGCAGCCGCTCCGGTTGTTAATGGTTTTCCCATACAAGTCATGCAAAATACACAAATGACAAATGGTTTGCAACATTCAGTTAATAATGGTTTTCAAATGCAGAATATGCAGTTTCCAGGACAATACCAACATTTTTCAGGAAATCCGTATGGACTGTATAATATGCAGAATATGCCATATATGCATGGTCAAACAGGTTTAATGGGCATGCAGCAGCAAAATGTTTCATATTCCCATCCTTCCCCTTTTTTTCCCTATGTAAACCAAAACCTAAATCCTCATGTGACTTTCCCTGGTGTGTCTAATCCCTCCTTGATGTGTGGCTCACCTGTCTCTGTCTCCCCTGTGTGTGTTTCCCCGGCGAGCGTTAGGAAGACTGTATAGAATGTGGCTGACCAGATGCAGTCTTTCAAAGAAAGGGTTAATGTGGTCGGAATGCTTGGGTTTGGAGTACAGCAGCCTAATTCTGCTCAGAGGGAGACCCCTGCAGTTTCTCATGACCAGCAGCAGGGTCTTCCCTCAACAAAGATGGCGCCTGGTGGGTTTCCCGGCGTGGGGGCGCGGCCTAATGTCCATCCTGACGGTATGAGGAAAGATGGTGTTAAATTTACCTTTGGTGGGGTAAAGGGGAGCCCTAGGACAGCGTTTTGGGGTTTGCAGGGCTCCTCTTCTGTCCCAGATGTGGCGGGGAGCAGCGGATCGGCTTGTTTGTAAACCGGAAGTGGTAGCAGTGGCGAAAACGTAATTTCCGGTTTAACTCTGGCAGGGAGAGAAGATGTTTTTTCTGCAGGGAAAGTGTCAGAGGCGGCGGAAAAGCGGCGGTTTTGGTGCCAACAAGTAAAGGCACACATGATGGTGTTTTTCCTACAGGAAAAGTGGCAGAGGCGGCGGTGAGCGGTGAGAAAGCGGTGGTTTTGATGCCAGCAAAAAAGGGCACACAGGATGGTGTGCCTGAAAATGCAGGGAAAGGAAAAGGAAATGTTTTGGCTGATAGCAGGATGGAACAGGTAAAAAATCCTTGGAGAAATTATGCTGGACAGATGGGTAAAAGGAGAGGGGTGGGTGAGAAGGTGGGAGAAAGGGAGGGTAAAAAAAGATTGATGGAGGTGAGAGAATTGGAGGATTTGGAGAAAGCAAAGGATGGATTAGTGGAAATGGCTGATGTTGGGACAAATTTGCAGCAGAAAACTAACAATAATGATAAAGTGGTACAAGCTAGCAAGAACACAGTGTCGTTTGCACAGATGCTAAAAAAAACAGATATGGGTGAAACTGCTGGTAGACATGAGGAGTATGGTATGTCAGCCAGGAATCGTAGAAACCTAGTGCGGGTTTGTTATAGGAGTGGAGACAGTATAACAGTACTCGCAAGACTTTCATACAATTATTGTTGAAAATGGGTTTTAAGGCGGTGGATTTTTATGCCATCTTGGCTCCTAAGAATTCCCCCTCTTTTTTCGATGTCAGCTTCTTGTCCCCGACTGGTCTGGACACTTTCTGGGAGAAGTATGAAAAAATCTGGAAGGCGAGTGAAGAATAGAGAGGATTGGTTCCCCAGATTGTGTCCAGGCAGTCGCTGGACAAGAGGGTGACGATCGTGGTCCCGAACGAGTCCATTCCCGTACATGATCTCTTAGTTTGGCTAAAAAATTATGGAGTACCGTTGTCTGCTTTGAAAAAGGTGATGGATGAGTTCGGGATCTGGGGGGGTGGTTGGGAGCTGATGGTGAGATTGGGCAGAGTGGGGAACGTGGTAAAACATATCCCCACTTCTAGGGGGGGAGGAGCTTACCATGAGGGAGTGAGCATGTGAGGCTCTGATCTCCTGTCCCTGCGAGGCTCCGGCGTTTGATGGCAGCGAGAGGGTGCTGTTGTTGGTGAACCCCTGCCGGCTCCCTTGGAGTGTGTCCCCGCCTGGAGAGTCGTGCGGCGAGCTGGGGCCCGGGCTGGCGTGGTGGTGGAGGAGTTGCGGTAGACCGAGGCTGTGAAGCTCGGAAGCGGAGAGGATCAGGAAGCTGCATGAGGGTGTGACATCACGTCCGGCCGGAAGATTTGCTGGCGTGTTGGCAGAGACGGCTCGCCGAGAACGGCGCACACCCAGCAGATAGCCTCCCCTGCCCGGGCAAGGATACTCGCGGGTGAGAGAGTGGAGGCAGAGGGTGGTGAGTGACGACCCCAGCTGTCTACATTCCTGAGAAGGAGTCAGAGGTCTGGAGCTGAGGAATTTGCCTGGCTGCTCCCCGGCACAGGATGAGAGCTGTGGGAGGTGTACTGAGCTGAAGGTGCAGAGGGCTGGTGCCTGCCAGGGAGGAAGCAGCTCAGAGACCCCAGAGAGCCTGGCACTGGAAGTGGAGGTTGGATAGCAGTGGTATAACATTGCTGGAAGATGGTGAAGGATAAGGAGAGAGAGAAGGAGAAAAAGAAGTACCCTGCTAAAGGAACGACTACTCCAACCCAGAAAACTGTGAGTAAATATTTTGCAGCAACAGATAAAACACAGATGGAGATGGTGGAAAGCACTTTATCACTATCAAGAGCCAGTTCCCCAGGTTCGGGACCAGAACAGGGGGGAAATCTCGAGGACATATGGAGATGTTTAAAGGCCCTGCCCACGAGAGCGGATATGGAAGCCCAGACTGAAAAACTTGCAGACCTCATAAGGGCCGACATACTGGGGATCAAAGAGGGACTAACTAATCTGGAGGTAAAAATGGGAACAATCGAAGAGCAGGTGGGGAAACTGCAGGAAGAGGTGAATACCTTAAAGAAGACAGGTGAGAAACAAAGAAGCATTAATGTTGCCCTTAAGTATGATATGGACGATGCCCAAAATCGAGACGTAATAATTTGAGAGTAAAGGGGATTCCCGAAACAGTGAAGGGGGAGGACATTATTTTTTGCTTACAAGCTATCTTTAATGGGGTCTTGGACAGGCCAGAGGATGCCACAATTAAATTTGAACGCGTACACCGGGCTTTAAGGGCTACCCCACGGGACAAGGACTCCCCACGAGATATAATCTGCAGATTTCACAACTATAGGGATAAAGAAAATATATCTGCAGCATTAAGGCAGAAGGGGCCACAGAAATGAAAGGAGTCCACTATCACTGTTTACCAGGATCTTTCATTTTACACGCTGGCGCAGCGGAGAGCCCTTAAACCACTGCTAGCAGTTTTACAGCAGAAGAAAATACCCTATAAGTGGGTGTTCCCATTTGCATTGATTATTATGATGGAACGTAGAACTTTGACATTGAGATTCCCGGAAGAACTGCCAGACATCTGTAGAGAATTATCCATACCAAAGATGGACATACCAGAGTGGAGCCTGGAGAGGAGGGGGAGGGATGGTCCGCAGAGGGGGGATAGAGATGGACACAGAAAATGACATAGGAATTGTTGACTGATCATCGGGGGGGGGGGGAGAGGGGGATATAACTGTGTTTTGTTATGTTTTTTTGTGACCTTAGGATGGGAGGGAAAAGAGATCCACAGGATCAACCACAGGGAGGCATGGAGTGGGGGGAGGGACAGGGAGAAAGAGAAGCACTAAGGTATAATACAAGGTCTCATATAGTAATGGATAGATGAGTAATATAATTACGTTTTTCTTATTTTATGCAGGTGAACACGGTATGAATTCACGAATTTAGGGTGGGGGAGCGGGGGATCACGGTGCTTATATGAGCAAGGTTGAAATAATGAATGCACAATTGAATATGTAAAATTAAAAGGTATGTGGATGGGGGGGGGGGGGGTAAAAAGGAACTCACAGGATCGAGGAGGTGATATAAAACAGGAAAGGGGAAGGGAGGAAGGAAAAATATCACTGTGTTTACATGAGAAAGGATGAAATAAATAATGCACAAGTAATATGAAGCAGTAAAAGGGATGTGGGAGTTGGGGGGGGGGGGGAACTAAAATTGTACCCACAGGGTGGGGGGGGGTAGTGCAGAGGGGGAGGGGGGATAGAAGTAGGGAGTATTGGGGGATGTGACACTATGAGGATGTGTGGATGAGGCTTGTGGATCAGGAGATGTGATTAAAATATGTGTTTTTGTAGGAAATAGGCCGGAGCACTGGCACGGACTCCGGGCATGAAAGCAAAAGGAGGGGGAATTTGAGGGGTGAGGGTTGAGGTGGGGTAGATATAATAATGAGATAATGAGAATAAAGGGAAAGGAGTCCGCATGCCATCGCGAAGGTCTGGGGGGCTGGGGGGGGGGGTGGATGGGGGGGGGAGCAAAACCCTCCCCTCTCTTACTGAGATGGGAGGGAGGGGGGGGGGTAGCTTGGGAGGATAGGTGGATAAGCCTGGGGGCCCCCCTCCCTCCCCTTGGTCCCGCCCCCCCCCCCCCCCCCCCCCCTCCGCTGCTTTTTTTTTTTTCTCTCCTTCTCTCTCCTTTCTTTCTTCCCCCCCCCCCTGGCTTCCGCCCGCCCTCAGGGGGGTCTGGGTTAGAGGTTGATGATGGATATAGGGGGGCCTCGCGGGGGGAGATTACTATCACACGTTCCATGGGGTTGGTGGCTTAATACCCAGAAGGCGTAGCAGCAAGCCTTAGAAACTGGGGATGGGTTCAAATGGAAATATTTTCCTTGGGGAAAAGAGGGGGCGAGGGTGGAGGGGAGGGGGGTTAGCTGCAGGATGAGTGGGATGGGAGATGTGAATGGGGGAGTGGAGAGAGGATTGTATGATAAAGTGGAAAGAATGGACACTGAGTCAGAACTTGCAGCAAAGAAAGTAGACAAAAATGAAGTTAGGTTGTCTTAAAATTTAGTCACTGAATGCTAGGGGGCTAAATATCCCGGAGAAGAGAGCCTCTATTCTAAAGCTCTGCCATAGGGAGGGGGTAGACATAATTTGCCTACAGGAGACTCACTTTAAAGAGAACCCGAGGTGGGAATTACTTTTACTATTGGGGCACAGAGGCTGGTTGTGCGCACTAAGACCAGCCTCTGTTGCCCCATCGTGTGTCTCCATGTCCCCCCTGCTCGCCGCTATACCCCCCGCATTGCTGGCGACACGCAGCGTGCCGCCAGCTCAATGTTTACCTTGCGCTGTCAGTCAGCGCTGCTCCCCTGCCTCCTCCGCATCGGCGCACCCGCCCGTGTCCCTTCCCTCCCGCTGATAGGAGGGAAGTGACGCGGCGGGTGGCGCCGATGCGGAGGAGGCGGGGGAGCGGCGCTGACTGACAGCGCAAGGTAAACATTGAGCTGGCGACACGCTGCGTGTCGCCAGCAATGCGGGGGGTATAGCGGCGAGCAGGGGGGGCATGGAGGCACACGATGGGGCAACAGAGGCTGGTCTTAGTGCGCACAACCAGCCTCTGTGCCCCAATAGTAAAAGTAATTCCCACCTCGGGTTCTCTTTAAGGGCCCAAGGCCTCCAAACTTCCACGATAGGTACTATAAGACAATATACCTGAGTGGATTACAAACATCTAAGGTGAAGGGGACGGCCATTCTGATTTCAAAGGAGGTCCCATTTATATTAAAAGAGGAATATGTTGACCCGCAGGGGAGATTTAATCTAATTAACCCCCTTGGCGGTATGAAAAATACCGCCAGGGGGAAGCGCAGAGGTTTTTTTTTTTTTTTTTTTTCTTAATCATGTAGCGAGCCGAGGGCTCGCTACATGATAGCCGCTGCTCAGCGGCATCCCCCCGCCCTCTTCGATCGCCTTCGGCGATCTCCGATCAGGAAATCCCGTTCAAAGAACGGAATTTCCTGGAGGGCTTCCCCCGTCGCCATGGCGACGGGGCGGAATGACGTCACCGACGTCAGCGACGTCGGGACGTCATTGGGAGTCCCGATCCACCCCTTGGCGCTGCCTGGCACTGATTGGCCAGGCAGCGCTCGGGGTCTGGGGGGGGGGCGCGCGCCGCACCGGATAGCGGCGATCGGGCGCGCGGCGGCGGCGATCGGGGTGCTGGCGCAGCTAGCAAAGTGCTAGCTGCGTCCAGCAAAAAAAAAAATTATGTAAATCGGCCCAGCAGGGCCTGAGCGGCACCCACCGGCGGCTTACCCCGTGTCACACACGGGGTTACTGCTAAGGAGGTTAAGGGTGAACTGAAGAATAGGATGGTCACGGTGGGGTCATACTATGCGCCAAGTGTCAACCTCCTTGCCGGTTATCCCGAACTCAGTTCGGGGTAACCTGCGCAGGAGGATTGCTCAGGCCCCGCTGGGCCGATTTGCATAATTTGTTTTTGTTACAAGCAGCTAGCACTTTGCTAGCTGCTTGTAACTCCCGATCGCCGCCGATCCACCGCAATCCGCCGCACCGAATCGCTCCCCCCGCCCCAGACCCCTGCACTGCCTGGCCAATCAGTGTTAGGCAGCGTTGAGGGGCGGATCGGGATTCCCTATGACGTCCCGACGTCCATGACGTCGGTGACGTCATCCCGCCCGGTCGCCATGGCGCCTGAGGAAACCCTGCAGGAAATCCCGTTCTGAACGGGATTTCCTGCTTACTCTGATCGCCGAAGGCGATCGGAGTGGGTGGGGGGATGCCGCCGCTCAGCGGCTATCATGTAGCGAAATAAAAAAAAACCTCCTGCGCTGCCTCCTTGCCGGGGAATTGAACCGGCAAGGAGGTTAAACGGGTAGAAACTCTGGGGAGATTTATGAACAAATTGGAATCATTTAGGGAGGGAAGGGTGATAATAGGTACAGACTTGAACGTGTCTCTAGACCCCCGAATGGATACGTCTGAGGGAAAAACAACGACACCCTTGAAAACCTATAAAAAAATTAGAGAGTTACTGCATAAAGTACAATTGGTGGATACTTGGCGCGTGTGTAACCCCACCGTGAAGGACCACACGTACTACTCCCAGGTACATAAGTGCTACACCAGGATCGATTATGTCCTGGTGTCGCATGACATACTCTCCCTGGTAAGTGGATCAGAAATCGGCCCTATAACATTATCAGATCACGCACCAGTAATGATAGACCTCAAGTGGGGGGAAAAAATAAGGGGACCTATGATGAGGCGATTAAATAATTCGTTGTTGAGAGAGGAGGAGACTGTACAGAAGATGAGAGAGGAACTGGACACTTATTTTTCAATAAACTCCAGGGGTGAGGCGTCTGAAATGACGGTCTGGGAGGCCCACAAGTGCTATATTAGGGGTGTTTTGATACAAGAAGGAGCTAGAAAGAAAAAGGAAAGAGACAGGAAGATAAAAAATGCAATGGAAAATATAAAAAGATTGGAACAACAGCATAAAGAGGAGAATATAGAAGGTTGCTGGGAGGAATTAAGGAAGGAAAGAGAGCATTTAAGGTCTTTACTGTTTCAGGGGGTTAAAAATGTGGCATTGAGATGTAAACGTTCCTTTTATGAATACAGGAATAAGAGCAGTGCTATGTTAGCGAGGGCCTTAAAAAAACACCAAAGGAGTAACTATATTCCCTGTATAAAAGATAAGAAGGCTAGAATAGTCCATGACTTGGGCGAAATAACCCGGGTGTTTAGAGAGTATTATAAAGGGCTATATAATTTGAAAGGGGAGACACAGATGGGGGAAGAAAGGAGAGGAAATGAGAAGGTATGTAGAGGAAAGTGGAATGCCCAGGCTGAGCCTGTCAGAGGAAGACGCCTCATCCCTGGAAAGTCAGATCCAGATCGAAGAAATTAAAAGAGCAATAAAACAAATGCCACCAGGTAAAGTGCCCGGTCCGGACGGATTAACAATAGAATACTACATAAGGTTTAGTGAACAACTGGTGGGATATCTTGCTGAAGCATTTAATGGAATAACTGCGAGGGAGAGGGGAGGATGTGGGTCCACGCCCCGTATGCTGGAGTTCTATGTCTCGTTGCTGCACAAGGAGGGAAAGGACCCAATGCAGTGTCAAAGCTATAGACCGATTGCGCTATTGAACGTCGATATAAACATTTTCGCGAAAGTCTTGGCTAATAGGCTGGCACCATTGATGAATCAACTGGTACATCCAGACCAGATGGGGTTCATCGGAGGTCGAGAGGCCAGAGATGGTAACACTCGTACCCTTGATTTGGCATGTTGGACAAGGGCCCACTCCAGCCCTGTAGTATTTCTATCTACAGACACCGAAAAAGCGTTTGACAGGGTGGAGTGGGCCTACATAGAAGGGGTACTAAAGCATGTGGGGTTGCGAGAAAATATGTGTGCAAGGGTAATGGGTTTATATACCTTCCCCAATGCAAGGATAAGAGTTAATGGGGTGACTTCGGAATCTTTCGGGATTAAGAACGGGACGAGACAGGGTTGTCCCCTTTCTCCACTAGTGTTTGCACTGTCGTTGGAACCATTCTTGTGTAGGGTAAGGGCGGACTCCAGCATACGGGGCTTGGAAATTGGGGGACAGACGCATAAAGTATAAGCATATGCAGATGACATGTTGTTTTATCTTAGAGACCCCCAGAAGTCGTTACCCAGATTAATGAGGGAATTAGATATAGTGGGGAGACTTTCCAACATGAAGATTAACTTTGATAAAAGTATAGCGATAGCTTGGGGATTGAGAGGGGAAGAAAGGGAAGAACTGAACCAGAGCTTCCCATTTAAATGGCATAATAGAATGATGAGGTACCTAGGGGTAAAAATTGGATTTGATTCAAAAGATATAGTAAACGACAATTACTTCCCCTTATTGGAAAGGATAAAACAGGATTTGGAGGCCTGGAACCGCCCATGGTTCTCTTGGTTTGGCAGAATATCCATTATAAAGATGAATGTGCTCCCCCGCTTTCTTTACCTGTTCCAGGCTTTACCAGTACCAATTCCACCCCTTTTTTTTCACAGTTGAAAAGTACTATTGGAAAATTTATAGGAAGGGAGCGGAGAACCCGGGTGAGCTACGGGTTACAAACGACGGAGAGGGAAAGGGGAGGCCTCGCGGTCCCTGATTTTAAGAAATATTCAGAGGCCTCGGTACTGGTCCGAATTGTAGACTGGAACAGGAATCACGGGGAAAAGAGGTGGGTAACGATGGAAGAGGAAATGATAGGGAGCCCAATAGGCAACCTTCCCTGGATACAGGAAAAAAGCCGGATGGAGGTGGGAAAAAGGGGGACGGAATTGGTGAGTCACACATTGAATATTTTTGATAAATGGAGGAAGAATGCGGGAATGTAGCCCTGGCCTACTCCCATGATCCCCATCTTTGGGAATATAAAGTTCCCTACGGGAATGGACCCTCATAATTATCCAGGTTGGAAGTGGGAACAGGGGCTGAGAATTAAAGATATATTAGTTGATGCAGAATGGACCCCGATTCAAGAACTGATGGATACAAGGGAGGGGGGGTTTATGGATGAATGGAGATATGCCCAGATAAAATCTTTCGTGAATAGCCGAGGATCCAGGGAGGCCTTAAGTAGAGATTTAACCCCGTTTGAAGAGATGGGAAGAGGTAGAGGGGAAAATAAGGGGATGTTGTCAAGGGTATATAAGATTCTCAATGGGAGGGAGGACCCTACAAGAATGTTGAGGGAGAAATGGGAAAAAGATTTGGGGAAGGTATTCACGGAGGTACAGTGGAAAAAAAGTAATAAATATGGCCAGTAGATCAGCAATGCCCACAAGAGGACAGGAAGCGGGATACAAGATCTTTTGCAAGGTGGTATTATACACCGGATAGATTGAGTAGAATGTTCCCGGGTGCCTCACCATTGTGTTGGAGATGTGGGGAGGAGAGGGGAGATATTATTCATATCTTCTGGGGATGTAAGAAACTTGGAGGGTACTGGGCAGAGGTTGGTGGGGCAATAAAGCAGGTCACTGGGATAGAGACATGGGAAGATCCTGCACTTTTCCTCCTGCATAGCAATAGTTGGTCAATTAAGAAATATAAAAACTCCCTGATGAAATCCCTGATCAATGCTTCAAGAATGTTAGTAGCAAGACACTGGAGATCGACCCAAAGCCCAACAACCCAGGAATGGATTAAAGAAGTGGCAGAAATACAGAAAATGGAGGAATTAACCAGTTACATTAAGGGCGAGGGGCATCTGTATGAGAAGAGATGGTGCCAATGGGAGAGGTTTAAGAATGAAGGGGAATATGATAGGTTGATGAGAGGAATGTGAACCATCAGAAAAGACACCGTAATCGGTTCAGTGGCAGAAGGGAGAGAAGGGTAAGGGGAAGTGAAATGTAGGCAAAGGGAGGGAAAGAGGAAAAAAAAAAAAAAAAAGTAAAGAGAAGACCCAGTGTATGAATGAATGAAGGGGGGAGACGAATGAAAGGGGGGAGTGAGAGCAAAGGATAAATGTGAGTAATTGCTATGGATGAACAGTAGAGGACACTAGGAGGAATTATGTTTGTCACCTAGGCTTGAATGGTTCATACACAATATAGCTTGATGTTCGGGGTAAAGCAATTTTATGTGTATTTAAGAGAGAAAAACCCTGTTATCGGTAAAAATACTCTCTGTATGTGATTAGGAGGGAATCTTCCTGCCTCAGATTTTAAGGATTGATTTTGTAAAAATTGAATGATATAAATAAAGATATATATAAAAAAAAACATATCCCCACTTCTGTCTTCATCGGTAAAGACAGAGTGGCGGTTTTCTATCAGGGGCAGCCTCGAGTATGTCACAAGTGTGGTTCACGCAGCCATTACAGTATATCATGCAAAGAATTACAATGCTCACGTTGTCATGCCTTAGGTCATCTGGCAAAAGACTGTAAAGATATCAGGTGTAGCATCTGTTTAAAGGGACTCCGAGCAGTGCAGAAACTATGGAAAGATGCACATCATTTTAAAGCTCTCTTTCTCCTCTTTCCAATGATATATAAACCACCAAGCTACGTCTTTTAGTTTTCGCTATTTTCGCGATTGAAATTGCCGCGGCCGCGATTTCGATCGCGAAAATAGAGAAAACTAAAAGGCGTAGGGCAACAATTTAGGTGTCGCCAGAAAGAGGAGAAAGAGAGCTTTAAAATGATATCCATCAAGCCATAGTTATATTGAATTACACAGGACGACACTTTCCCCAGTGTCAGCAGCTCCATTCAGCAGAATGCAGCTGCTGACTTTGACAAAAAGTCGCCCTGTGTAATACAATATAACTATGGAAAGATGGATATAATTTTAAAGCTCTCTTTCTCCTCTTTCTGGCGACACCTAAATCGTTGCCCTACGCCTTTTAGTTTTCTCTATTTTCGCTCTCGAAATCGCGGCCGCGGCAATTTCAATCGCGAAAATAGCGAAAACTAAAAGGCGTAGCTTGGTGGTTAATATATCATTGGAAAGAGGAGAAAGAGAGCTTTAAAATGATGTGCATCTTTCCATAGTTTCTGCACTGCTCGGAGTCCCTTTAAAGATAGGTCATCCTTACTCAAAATGTCCGGAATCGTTATCTAATATGGGGGAAGAGGTATTGAGGGAAATGGAGAAAATTTTGAAAGAAAAGGAAAATGAGGTTGTCCCTGATGGGGAGCCGTCACGGTCTGAATCCACCGCCTTGAAACCCCAGCCTATTATCCCGCCTTTTTTGTCGGTTTTAAAATCGGCAATCCCACCTCCTCCCCCAGCTTCTTTGTCCCTTGTCAGTATCAAACCTTTGGTGGAGCCCGTAGGTGAAGTGTCAAGTCATGTTTTTAAACTTGATGACCTTGACAAAGAAAAAAATATTTTTTCAGTTATCAAAGGGGGTGTTCCTTCTGGGGAAATGACGTTGTCTGATGTAAATAAGGGAAAAAAAAGGTTCTGAAAAAGATAAGGTGGTTAAAAAAACCTGATGGTAAAAATATATCAGGCGGGAAAAAGATCCCAGAAGGTGAGAAAAAGAAAAATAGGAAACAGATGGAAGAGGAGAAAAATATGTGTGGGGAAGAATTTGAATCTGTAGAGGAGACGGAAAGTGTAAAAACTATGTGTAATAGAGAAAGGAGAAAAATGTTGGAAAAAAAATCCAAAGAAAAGTTGGAGGAGATTAAGAAAGTCAAGTCTATTGTGGTAGAGAATAAATATGATATTTTGTCTGATCAATCGGATCAGTCCATAAATAGTGATAATGAGGTGGTTGATTTATTTGATGATGAAGGTAATGTTTTAGCTGATGGGAAAACCGAAGACATGGAAGTATCTTCCTCTAAGGAGGAGGAAAGTACAGTTTAAGGAAGGGTAAGCAATCTTCTTTTCATTTATCTTGATGGAGGTTCCCCCCCTTTGAAACTAGTAACCATTAATGTTGCTAGTATGAGAACTGTAAGTGCTCGTAAGGAAGCCATTTTTTTTCTCGGTTGTTTTGATGCCGACATTTTATTTTTGTAAGAGACGAGGCTTCAAACATTGTCTGCCATTCATGAAGCCAAGAGGGATTGGGAATTTGGTCCCTCTTATTGGTCTCTTGCGGCTGAGCCTTGTACTGGGGTGGCGGTCCTTTTTAAGACCGACATGGTAACTTTCCGGCGGGTAAGTGAAATTGAGATGGGACGATGTTTGGTCATGGACGTCTCTGTGAGGGGGCAGGATTTGAGCCTGATTAATATCTATGGTCTTCAATCTGAGAGGGAGAGGAAGTGCCTCTTCACAAAGATCAATCCATTCCTGTTTACAGCCCAGGAGGTGGTCTTTGGTGGTGATTTTAATACCGTAATTAGGCTTAAGGACAGGAGAGGTGCCAAGACCCGCCTGGGCTATGACAGTAATTTTCTAAATAGTATGGTTAGGGATGCTGGTCTGGTGGATGTGCACATAAAGCACACCCCAGAGGACATGGGTTTCACTTATTTCTGTGGAGATCGTAGGAGTAGGATAGATAGGTTTTTTGTTAAGAAGAACTCTGCTACCTCATCCCCAGGGGTGCAGGTGGTAGAGTTTTTTCTGATCACTGTATGCTGTCTATGGTGTTGAATGTTTCAGATGTTCCTCCTAAGGGAAGGGGTATTTGGAGATTAAATTCGGTGCTATTGAAAGAAGAAAGCGTAAGACAATCTTTCAGGGACTTTTTTCAGGCACAGGTTACTTTGCTGGACTGTTGTGACAGTACGTCTGAGTGGTGGGAGATGGTTAAAAAACGGGCAGTAGGTCTTTTCAAGAACCTACCAAAAAGAAGAGCTTTTGGTAAATATATTACCTACCAGCGTCTGAGGTGGAAACTTGAAATCGCTATCTCGGGGGATGGTGATCCTGTGGAGATCGAAAGGATCAAGAGTTTGTTGCGCAAAAGTCAGTATGATCGGCATGCTTCTTTGCTTCTGGAAAGGGATTATGGTAAAAATCACTCGCCGAACCCTTATCAGAATTGCAAACAAAGTGTAGCAGTTAAGATCATTTATGGTCTCAAGGATAGTATGGGATCTCTGGTAAAGTCCAAAGCAGGGATTCTGGAAATCGTGAGATCTTTTTATGCAGAACTTTTGGGTAGCAGATCTCTTGATGAAACAGTGATGGAAACTTTCTTGTGTGATATTCCAGGACTGGTAGATTTAGATGTTCCTCTTCCGCTTTTGACGGAAAGAATTTCTGCTGAAGAAGTGGTGAAAGCCATAGGGCAACTTGCTATAAAGAAAACTCCAGGGCCAGATGGCTTGACGGCCGAATTTTATAAGGTTTTCAAGGATATCTTGGCTCCTGAATTGGCAGAGTTTTACAATCGCAGTCTCGCAGAGGATGAGCTTCTTCCCTCTATGAGAGAATCGGCAGTTATTCTACTATCAAAGGGTAAAGATTCTTCAATGATTGAGAATTGGCGGCCCATCAGCCTTCTCAATGTTGATCAAAAGATTCTGGCTAAAATATTTTTTTGGCGTCTGAGCCAGGTGGCAAATGTGGTACTTTCTCGCCAGCAGCACTGTTCTGTCCAGGGGAGAAGTACTCTTTCAGCCGTATTAACAGTCCGGGAGATTCTGGAGAGATGCAGGGCTGCTGGTTGGGGGAAATACTTGCTGGCGTTGGATCAAGCTAAGGCTTTTGATCGTGTCAATCATGAGTATCTATGGATGCTCCTTAATAAATATGGTCTGCCGGGGAGGTTTATTGATTGGCTTAAAGTTTTATATAAAGGTACTGAAAGTTTCCCGCTTGTTACCGGTTGGGTTGGGCAAACCTTTGAGGTTAGATCTGGGGTGCGACAGGGGTGTCCTTTGAGTCCTCTGCTATATGCTTTTGCCATTGATCCTTTCATAAGAAGGATTGAGGGCGGCGCTTTGTGTGGGGTGCAGTCGGGCATTGCTGGAGTGCCTCCTCTCAGGATTGTGACCTATGCTGATGATGTGACTGTAGGGATCTCTGAGCAAGAGGAGGCAGAAGGAGTTTGCGCGGAGGTTGCCCGTTACTCATTAGAATCAGGTTCCAAGATCAACCAGGATAAGTGTGAGGCTTTCTGGATGGGTAAGGAAAATGAGAGCTTCTTGCTTCCGGTCTCTTTTCCAGCACCAAAAGAAAAGATTAAGATACTCGGCATAGAATTTGGCCCAGGTGATTATGGTCACCAAAATTGGGAAAGCAGACTAAAGAGTGCTGAGTTTAAGGGGGTCCGGTGGAAAGGTTGGTGATTGACTTTCAGAGAAAGGATTGACATAATCAAAACCTTTTTGATTCCAATTATGTTATATGTCAGTTTTGTCTGTATTTTGCCAGTATCTCTTCATACAAGGATCTACAGCTTGTTTTTCCAAATGCTTTGGGGGAATAAGATGAACCACGTTAAGAGGAATATCACCTATCGATCAAGGCAGAAGGGTGGCTTAGGAGCGTACGTACAAAAAAGGCGTTGGGAAAAAAGGGCGCGTGGTGTAAACGATAAACAGTATTATCGTTTATTGAAATATTGTGTAGAATTTCGTTTAGAAATAGTGTTTTAAGAATTTATAAATCACTAAATAATGTGTATGAGATCGGCAATTGTTAAAACATTAATCTTCCCTATTTGTAAACTGAAACTTATTTTAACGTTTGTTAAAAACCCTCCCTGTACCTCTCCCTAACCCCTAGACCCCCTGTTGGTGCCTAAACCTAAGACCCCCTGTTGGTGCCTAAACCTAAGACCCCTCTGTTGGTGCCTAAACCTAAGACCCCCCAGTTGGTGCCTAAACCTAAGACCCCCCCTGTTGGTGCCTAAACCTAAGACCCCCCAGTTGGTGCCTAAACCTAAGACCCCCCTGTTGGTGCCTAAACCTAAGACCCCCCTGTTGGTGCCTAAACCTAAGACCCCCCAGTTGGTGCCTAAACCTAAGACCCCCCTGTTGGTGCCTAAACCTAAGACCCCCCTGTTGGTGCCTAAACCTAAGACCCCCTATGGATAATAATGTTTTACAGACATTAATAAATAAAAAATGTAAATAAATAAATGTAATTAATTTTTTTGGGTGGATAATAATGTTTTATAAATAGTGATTTAGTATCTTTATAAACGTTATTCGTCACGGGCTGATTTTGTAAAGTTAAATCATCACAAACATAGTCATAAATCCTTAAAATTCTCCGGGCGCCGTTTGTTAAAACGTTAATAATCTCGGGCGCCTTTTTCTCCCTGTTCGGCACCCGATAAACGATATTTATAATGGGAGTGAATGGGGCGCCCTTTTTGTCCACTTGTCTAATGCGCCCAAATCTACTGCTTCCGGCTTAGGAATGGTAAACCCAGTGGTTTTCTTTTCTCTATTATTTATTAAAAACAACTTTGGTAAAATGTATGCGGAGGAACTGCCTGGATGGATGGGTATTTTCCAGTCCTGGTTTAGACCTTTTCTCAGGCGGTGGGAAGAAGGATGTTTGGTGAAAAGACTGAGAGCCAGTGATGATTATCTTCCGGCCTATGTTGCACCGTGTCTGAAAGTGATCCGGCAATGGGAACTGACAAAGGAGGATATTATTTCGATCCCTAGAAAAGCCCTGGCGAAGAGAATAGTTGAGACCTTTTTTCAGGATCCATTGGCCCTGAGAGATTACCCAAGCCCAATTATGGAGGAGGGATTGCGCTTGCTATGTTCTCTGAGAGGATTCCTAACAAATTTAGGGTCTTGGCTTGGCTTTCCTTTCATGGCAGACTCTTTGTTAGGGGAAATTTAAAGTTCATAGGAGATCGGGATCGTGGTTGTCCTCATATGGAGTGCGGTGGTGTGGAGGAGACCATGGACCATTTTCTTTTGAACTGTTTCTTTAAGAAAGAAGTGTATAAACAGGTGGGCAGGGCTTTAGGTATTCCTTTCTTTGAGCGGCTCAGTTACGCGGAGTGGACATATGGTGCATTCAATAACCGGGGGTCATTTAATTTGGGCACTTTATTTTTAGTTAGCCTAGTGATTCGGTATTACACTTGGAATGCACGGTGTCAAATTGCGATTCATCAGAAAGTCCTCCCTGTCCAGGTGGTGGTGCATGGGATTATTGGTGAGGTTGGGAAAATTCGGGGTCTTGAGGAGAGGAGGTTGAGTCGGGAGGAATGGCGTCTGTTTTGGCAGAACGTCAGGCCTCCTTGACTTGGCCAAATTTTCTTTGGTGAGCTTCCTATTTCTTTTTCACTTAGTTAGATGACTCAAATTTGAGGAATGGCTTGCAAACATAGTGTGAGAAAACGCGGAAAAGCCGCCAATACTCAAGGGGACTCCGGGTTCAACATGGCAGCTGGCGCGCAGTCGGAGCGCGGAGAAACCGCCGCATGCTCTAACAACAGGACAGCGGATTCCGCGTCCAATGCGGCAAGTTGCTCGCATAGGCCTGCTCCTCTCAGTAATGCGGAATGCGGAGAAAACGCAGCACGCACTGACAGCGGTGCGGCGGTTTCCGCATCCAACTCAGCAGAAACATTACAACACATGACTGGTGTGGCTGGGACTGATAGTCCACACTGGTTTAGGAGGACGAGGAGAGAGGCAGGGCCTTTATGGCAGTCAGAAGAGGGTCAGCTGACCAAGCTGGTCAGCTGACAATTTCAGTAACTTCTATTGGTCCAGCACTTAGGGGAGGCGCTGGTGAGCGCTAGTGTATATATACTGGGTGCTGGTCATTCATCTGGTGTCGCCGTTGCGATCACTACGTGGTAGCACTCAGACCTTGTCAGTATCTGTGTTTATTAGTCAGTTTCGTAGGTGTTGATGATCATGGAGCTCACACTTTGGGATTTTTTCTGATTGCCATCTGGAGTCGGGAAGGAATTTTTCCCTTTTGGGGCCAATTGTACCATGCCTTGTAAGGGTTTTTTCGCCTTCCTCTGGATCAACAGGGATATGTGAGGGAGCAGGCTGGAGTTGTACTTTGTACTGGTTGAACTCGATGGACGTATGTCTTTTTTTCAACCAAAATAACTATGTAACTATGTAACCTTAGCCTAGGAATTCTGTTATTATCTGTATTGTTATCTAGACCAGTTTCCAAGGTGTTGACGGCCACGGAACTCACACCTTAGTCTAGGAATTCTGTACCATCTGTATTATTTGTATTATCTAGTCTAGTTCCCGGAGTGTGAGCCTCTTGGAGCTCACACTCAAGTCTAGGCATTGTTGATTACCTGTTATGACTTTCTGCATTCCTGACCATTCTCCTGATCTCTGATTTTGTACTTTCGCCTTTCTGATTCTCTGTTGCCAATACTCGGCTTGTCTCTGGATTCTGTACTTGCCTACTGTCTCTGTGCTGTATCTGTCTGTGTGTTAACGACATGGCTTGTCCGACCTCGAGAACTATCTCTCCTGTTAGGAGATAGTTCACAGATCTGTCAGTGACACTATGCTTGGTGTCACTCACGTTCTGTCCTTCCCACTATCTCAGCCTGGCTCCGCCCCTTGGGGAGCATCAGGTCTGTGGAAGGAAGCTGATCCATAACAGTTACCCCTACTGTCTAGCACCCATCCCACGGGTGCTTTCCTCAAAGTATTACTGTTGCACCAAACAATCACAGAGTGTTAGAAGATATAATGTAATCACAACTCACAACTCGTGCAGCCGTTCTGAATAACAAAGATCCAATACCCTGCAGTGGTGACGTCACCCAACTAGCGCACACCGGTACCAGCTGGGCGAAAGTAGTACAGCGAGGGGACTCTGTGGACAACCAGAGCGGCCCTGCCTGAACACCGCCGACAGTGGAAGGCAGCGCGGAGATCGTAGAGAATAAGCACTTGCATCAGAGGGGTTTTCAGAAAAGAATCCGTGGTGAGTGCAGCTGGCTATGAGAGACTGACATATAAGAATTAAACATACAAGGAATCGTTGTACTGGATACTAAGTGATTACTAACAGAGCTCCTATATAAGAGACCTGAACCCTGTCACTCTGAGACAACATAAGTAGGATCTGTTTGTAATTTTCCTCAATGAAAACGGGACAATTTAAATTGGATCCCCTTCATGCACAGATATGAGCGCTTCTGCATAATAAATGTGTTATCTATAAACATAAGAACTATCTATTCACAAGTTTAAGCACAAATTGGATCCCTTCTGTGCATTGATAAGTGATTCCTATCGAACTTATTATAGTTAGTTGGCAATTAAAGCACTGCTGATTTAAAGAGCCCTATAACAATATTGAGTGGTTGTGGTGTGTATGAGTGTGGAGTGTGGAGTGTGGAATTTTGGAATTTTATACATTATATTTTAATAAAATTTATTCTATAGAATACAGAATTAGCGCGAGTTGTGATTACATTATATTTTGTGGTATTACATTGAGAGAGGGTTGAAGGTATCCCTCTACAACACGCAGCTTGTGTAGGGTTACTTACCAGCGCCATAAAAATTGTATGTTAGAAGATATATCTGATTATCGGTGATACTGCAGATCATCAATAATCGGGTATATTCTGCATTCTCGGTGATACTGCAGATCACCGGTAATCAGACCCTCTCTGTGTTACACCGATCGTTACAGAACGGCAGACCAAAAAATGCAAATGGACGCACACACTGACCGTCTGGGCGCAAATACCACTTCGGTGGACTCCATCAATCAAGTGCTGGGTAACCACAAAGCTATGATTGATGCTTTGTCCGGTTCTTTACGTACCCTCCAGACGGCAGTGGACGAGGTGCGATCCCCTCCTAGCACAGACATACGTATGCCTGTACCTGAAAAATGTTCTGGTCACAGATCTGACTTTCGAAATTTTAGGAGTAGAGTGTTGTCATATTTTGAGTTAAGACCTAGATCTTCAGGAACCATGACCCGAAAGGTCACGTTTATTAAGACTTTATTATCAGGCAATTCCCAGACCTGGGCATACAGCCTGTCCACTGGAGATGTAGCTTTAAACTCTGTAGAGGAATTTTTTAAGGCTATGGCCATCATTTACGACGATCCAGACATTGCCTCGACTTCTGTGCGAAAGCTCAAGTTACTGCGTCAAGGCAAGGGTCCAGTCGAGGAGTATGCAGCAGAATTTAGGAGGTGGTCAGTTTCAGCCAGGTGGGACACCTATGCCCTTTTAGACTGTTTCCTATCAGGATTATCAGATGAGGTTTCAGATCTAATGTTAAGTCTGCCCGAACCTAAGACTGTCGATGAGGCCATTTCATCGCAATCAGGATTGATTGTAGGTTACGGTATCAAAGACAGACCAGGGGCAGAGACAGTGTTAAAATGTTGACCTATGCTACACCCCCGGTTACTCCATCTCCGCCCGTTTCTCCTCCCCCCGAGCCAATGCAGATTGGTCGGTCAAAACTGTCTCAAATGGAGCGGAGACGCAGAATTTCTGAGCATTTGTGTCTTTATTGTGCAGAGGGGGGACATAGAGTACGAAATTGCCCTAAAAAGTCGGGAAATGCCATTGCCTAGGAGTAGTTGGGGGTGATACCCTAGGCGTACAGCTCTCACCCCTAGAGGATAAGCGGTTACTCCTTCCTTGTAGGATTACATGGGAGGATAAATCGGAAGTCGCTGAGGCCTTCGTTGACTCAGGTGCAGCGGCTAATTTTATAGATTACGAATTTGCTAAGAAATTAGGTATTCCGTTCACCCCGGTAAAACCACCTCTACAGGTTACAGCAGTGGATGACTCTCCACTACAGCGTAACCATCCGCTGTCTCAGACACCGGAGGTGGAAGTCACTATAGGGGTGTTGCATAGAGAGAAATTGCAGTTTTTTGTATTGCGCATGACAACCTCCACAATCATCCTTGGCATGCCATGGTTACACCTTCACTCCCCTCAGATAAATTGGGCTACCGGTCAGCTAACGAGCTGGTCAGCCCACTGTTTTCGTCATTGTTTGGTGAAGGTGACCTTAGGCCAGACCAGGATTCATGTGGAGGGTGTTCCAGAACAATATGCGGAGTTTTCGGACGTGTTTTGTCCCAAAGCTGCCGATAAACTACCTCCACATCGCCCTTTCGATTGCCCGATTGATCTCCGATCAGGTTGTATGCCCCCTAGAGGTCATCTCTACAATTTGTCTGGGCCAGAAAAGGTGTCCATGCAAGAGTATATCCGTGAAAACTTAGCTAAGGGTTTCATTCGTCCTTCCCGGTCGCCTGCCGAAGCAGGGGTTTTTTTTGTAAAAAAAAAAGACGGAGGCCTTCGGCCATGCATTGATTACCGGGGACTGAATAAAATCACAGTTAAAAATCGCTATCCGTTACCTTTGATAGACGATTTATTCACTCAAATCACCAAGGCTAAGATTTTTTCGAAATTGGATTTGCGAGGTGCATACAACCTGGTGCGGATCAGGGAGGGCGATGAATGGAAGACGGCCTTTAACACACCCGACGGGAATTACGAGTACCTGGTGATGCCCTTCGGGTTGTGTAACGCCCCGGCCGTCTTCCAGGAACTCATTAATGAGGTTTTTAGGGAGGTATTGGGTAAATTTGCCCTAATATACCTGGATGATATATTGATCTTCTCAGACAACCTCTCTGAGCACAGGGCTCATGTCAGATTCGTGTTACACAAGCTCAGACAAAACAGGCTTTATGCTAAATTGAAGAAATGCATTTTTGAGGTGACATCTGTCGCTTTTCTGGGATACATAATTTCCACCTCAGGCCTTTCTATGGATCCCGCCAAAGTCTCTGCTGTCTTGGAATGGCCCCAACCAGTAGGTCTCAAATCTCTTCAGAGATTTCTAGGGTTTGCTAATTACTATAGAAGGTTCATAAAGGGGTACTCCACAGTCATAGCACCCCTCACCAGTCTCACTAAAAAAGGGGCAGATACCAACCATTGGTCCCCCGAAGCTCTGGCCGCTTTCTCCACTCCGAAATTTGCTCTGCACCCATATTGAGACACGTGGACACCTCCTATCCATTTATTGTAGAGGTTGACGCCTCAGAGGTTGGAGTAGGGGCTGTGCTGTCTCAACGCTCTGGGCTGCAGGGAAGATTGCACCCGTGTGCCTATTTTTCTCGGAGGTTCTCTCCAGCAGAGAAAAACTACGATATAGGTAACAGGGAGCTTCTAGCCATTAAGTTGGCCTTTGAAGAATGGCGTCATTGGTTAGAAGGAGCCGAACATACGATTACAGTCTACACGGATCACAAAAATTTGGAATACATTGAGGGGGCTAAGAGATTGAGTCCTCGTCAGGCTCGGTGGTCACTGTTTTTCTCAAGATTTAGATTTGTAATTACGTACACTCCTGGTAGTAAAAACATTAAGGCAGATGCTTTGTCCAGATGTTTTGAGCCAGAGACAGCACAGCCCTCAGAACCTGAACCCATTGTTCCACAGAAGGTAGTACTGGGAGCTACAGAGACTTGGAATGACTGGACGAAGACTTTAGGTCCTTTCCAGCAGGATGTCCCTGAGGGAAAGCCTGAAGGGGTTATGTTTGTGCCAGTGCCTTTTCGTCTCCAGGTGTTACAGATGTTTCACTCACACAAGAATGCGGGACATCCAGGGGCCTCCAGAACACAAGACTTGATTGCTAGATGTGCTTGGTGGCCTTCTTTGGCAACAGACTGCAAGGAGTATGTCAGAGAGTGTGCAGTATGTGCTAAAAGTAAACCCTCCCGTCTGGCACCTGTGGGAACGTTGCAGCCTTTGCCCACCCTGAGTGAACCATGGACCCATCTGTCCATGGATTTTGTAGGTGAGCTTCCTAGGTCTGAAGGCATGTCGGTCATTTGGGTGGTAGTCGACCGCTTCAGTAAAATGGCTCATTTTGTGCCCTTGAAGGGACTCCCCTCGGCCCAGGAGTTGGCCGATCTTTTCATCATTCACGGTTTCTGACTTCATGGCATTCCGGAAAACATCGTGTCAGATCGGGGAGTCCAATTTGTCTCTAGATTTTGGAGGGCATTTTGCCATCAAATGGGCATGGAACTGTCATTCTCGTTGGGCTACCACCCACAGACCAATAGTCAGACGGAGAGGGTTAATCAGTCTTTGGAACAATTTTTGAGGTGTTATGTTGCAGAAGCGCAAACTGATTGGTTTAAGTTCTTGCCATATGCAGAATTTGCACACAATAATCTGAAAAGCGCCTCTTCTGGGTTCTCTCCGTTTCAGGTGGTAACTGGAAAGTTGCCCAAGTTTTCCCCATTTCCAGTAGCCTCCACTCCGTTTCCAGCTCTGGAGGCTTGGCAAAAGTCATTCAAAAACATTTGGGGATCGTGAAAAGCAATTTGGAAAAGGCTTTTCAAAGTCAGAAAGGTCAAGCTGACAAAAAACGATCCTTAGAGTGGAAGTTCCGACCAGGAGATCTGGTCTGGGTCTCCACTCGTCATTTGACCCTGAAACAACTCTCGGCCAAGTTAGGTCCCAGGTTTGTGGGCCCTTTTTCTGTGACCAGGAAGATCAACAATGTTACTTATGCCATCGATCTTCCTGCTAGCATGCGTGGTGTAAGATCTTTTCATGTATCCCTGCTTAAGCCAGCAGTCCATGTGGGTACCAATCCTCCTCCTCCTGTGATGGTAGACGACCAACCTGAGTATGAAGTAGAGAAAATTTTAGATTCACGAGTAGTGCAGAATTCACTATAATATCTGGTTCACTGGAGGGGGTATGGTATAGAAGAGAGAACATGGGTACCTGAGTGTCGCATGCATGCGGACAAATTGAGAAGGGAGTTCCACACTCGATATCCTGAGAAACCTGGTAGGAGTTGTCCGGAGTCCACTCCTCAGGTGGGGGGTACTGTGAGAAAACGCGGAAAAGCCGCTAATACTCAAGGTGAGGCGGCTGACTCCGCGTTCAACATGGCAGCTGGCGCGCAGTCGGAGCGCGGAGAAACCGCCGCATGCTCTAACAACAGGATGGCGGATTCTGCGTCCAATGCGGCAAGTTGCTCGCATAGGCCTGCTCCTCTCAGTAATGCGGAATGCGGAGAAAACGCCGCACGCACTGACAGCGGTGCGGCGGTTTCCGCATCCAACTCAGCAAAAACATTACAACACATGACTGGTGTGGCAGGGACTGATAATTCACACTGGTTTAGGAGGACGCGCGCGCGCAGAGAGGCAGGGCCTTTATATATACTGGGTGCTGGTCATTCACCTGGTGTCTGCCGTTGCGATCACTACGTGGTAGCACTCAGACCTTGTCAGTATCTGTGTTTATTAGTCAGTTTCGTAGGTGTTGATGATCACGGAGCTCACACGTTAGCCTAGGAATTCTGTTATTATCTGTATTGTTATCTAGACCAGTTTCCAAGGTGTTGACGGCCACGGAACTCACACCTTAGTCTAGGAATTCTGTACCATCTGTATTATTTGTATTATCTAGTCTAGTTCCCGGAGTGTGAGCCTCTTGGAGCTCACACTCAAGTCTAGGCATTGTTGATTACCTGTTATGACTTTCTGCATTCCTGACCATTCTCCTGATCTCTGATTTTGTACTTTCGCCTTTCTGGTTCTCTGTTGCCAATACTCGGCTTGTCTCTGGTTTCTGTACTTGCCTACTGTCTCTGTACTGTATCTGTCTGTGTGTTAACGACATGGCTTGTCCGACCTCGAAGAACTATCTCTCCTGTTAGGAGATAGTTCACAGATCTGTCAGTGACACTTCTCCTTGGTGTCACTCACGTTCTGTCCTTCCCACTATCTCAGCCTGGCTCCGCCCCTTGGGGAGCATCAGGTCTGTGGAAGGAAGCTGATCCATAACAGTTACCCCTACTGTCTAGCACCCATCCCACGGGTGCTTTCCTCAAAGTATTACTGTTGCACCAAACACTCTCATCTCTCAGGTGTCCAGAGGTTAGAAGATATATCTGATTATCGGTGATACTGCAGATCATCAATAATCGGGTATATTCTGCATTCTCGGTGATACTGCAGATCACCGGTAATCAGACCCTCTCTGTGTTACACCGATCGTTACACATAGGAGGAGTGAGATTGTTTAGTCTTTCTTACTGAATTATGTAAATAGTGTAAATATTGTATAGTGTATATAGTGTATTAAAATAGGTATGTTGAAGTCAAATAATTGAGATTTAAGTTATTTGGGGTTTGAGGTTTTTCCTTTCAGAAAATGGACTTGATATGGACTAAATATTAAGCTATTTTGAGGCTAGAGGCCTAGTATTTGTTATTGTATTTACTTTGGTTATTTTTATATTTTTGTATAAAATAAGTTGTGGTATTCTTTAATAAAGAATCACTATGGATTGCCTGCTGCCAGTGCCACACGTCACTCCTCCTCCTCCTCCTTCTGCTGCTGTTAGTGGTCCCACCGCCAGGGTCAACACTATACACTGCCTGATGCCAGTGCCACACGTAACTCCTCCTCCTCCTGCTGCTGCTGTTGTATTTATCCTGCTGCTGTCAGTGGTCCCACCACCAGGGTCCACACTATGCATTGCCTGCTGCCAGTGCCACACATCACTCCCCCTCCTGCTGCTGCTGCTGTATTTATCCTCCTGCTGTCAGTGGTCCCACCGCCAGGGTCAACACAATACATTGTCTGCTGCCAGTGCCACACGTCACTCCTCCTCCTGCTGCTGCTGCTGCTGTATTTATCCTCCTGCTGCTGTATTTATCCTCCTGCTGTCAGTGGTCCCACCGCCAGCGTCCACACAATGCATTGCCTGCTGCCAGTGCCACACGTCACGTTTTAGTTTTTTTTTTTTTTTAAGTACACCTATTTCAATGTGATTTCCCTTTAAAAAAAAAAAAAAAAAACCTGAATTCGCGAACACTCATTTTTACCGAATTTTGAGGCGTAACCCCGAACCGAATATGAATCTGAACTGAATTTCGTGGTCGAAGGCGAATTCGAATGTCATGCGGACCCGAATTCGAATGTACCCGAACCAAATTTTGGTACATCTGAGCATGCCTGCCACTCAGTCATGGGTCCAGGATCATGGTGATCCAGATGTCCTCCCTCTGCCGCATCTGGATCACCCTGGGATCTCTGCACAGACATGGGGAAGAGGTGCGCCACAGCAGACACATCATCGTCGTCACCCCCCTGAGATGACACGTCTGTCCTTTTCTTGTGCCCACTGAGCCTCGTCCTGCTGTTTCCCCTCAAATGCAAGGTCAGGGACCTCCAACTCCTCCTCCAACTCAAAGTCCTTTTCCTCCTCCTCAGAGGTGGACTGTGCCTGCTCATCCATCTGGGTCAGGGATGCCTCTCCCTCTTGCAATAGATCAAAAATTGCCCTGTACAGCAGAAAAACCATGGGCACCCACTCGCCCTGTCCAGCAAGCAAACCATGGGCACCCATGGGCACTCAGCATGTTGTTTCCCTGCAGGAAGGGAGCCAACACCAGGCACACCTGACGCATCGGCACCCAGTCTGTGTTTTTGAATGACTTGGAGGTGTGTAGTGCTGGAGACTTTCTCCTCAACGATGTAGTGGGTGACAGCCCTCCTGTGCTGGCACAGCTGCTCCAACATCGCCAGGGTGGAGTTCCAGTGAATTGGTACATCGATGATGAGTCTGAGTGGTGGCAGGCCCTCGCACTGCTGCAGGTCGGCCAGGATCACTGAGGCAGCCAGTGACGGAGCAGCGGAAATGGTGAACAATGTTCTGTGCCCTTTCCACTGGTGCACTGCTGGGATCGCCATGTGGGAGGAGTAGTGGTTGCTGGGAATTCACCACTCTAAGGATTCCATACTGCAGGAGAACATTTATGTCACTTAGGGGAGTATGGTAACCCGTTCATCTTCTGGAAGCACCGGTGGCCGGGAGGCAGAGCCTTAGTCACACCCAGAAAGGCTTAGCTGAGCAGGGCCTGCCGCTTGCCTGCACGCAAAGCAGAGGAGGGAGCTGTGGAGGGAGCACCAGTCTCAATGTTGGTGGCGGTAGGTCTGGAGGGAGCAGCGCGTTGACGCGCTCTTGCTGCTGCTGGATGAGCAGTAGGGCGTGATGCTGCTGATGCTGATGCTGAAGGACGTGCATGTCCACCAGCTCCCGTCAGCCTCTGGAATTCCTCAAACTGAGTTCAGTGCTGACTCTTCAAGTGTGCCTGGAGGCTTGAGGTACCCATCCTGGAGGGATTACGACCAGGGCCACCATTAAAAATTTTGGGGCCCCTCACACATCATCAGGCCTGGGCCCCACTCCCTGGGCACACCCACTGGTTGCTTTGCCCGCCCACTAGCCACCCCACCCCCGTGTCCTTGAGCGAAGTGCTATGCCACAAAAAATGTGCATGGCTCCTACACTGAAGAAAGCGGCATGCACAGTGTGAGAGAGCAAAAAGTGGGCGTGACTAGTGTTGGGCGAACAGTGTTCGCCACTGTTCGGGTTCTGCAGAACATCACCCTGTTCGGGTGATGTTCGAGTTCGGCCGAACACCTGACGGTGCTCGGCCAAACCGTTCGGCCACATGGCCGAACTAAGAGCGCATGGCCGAACGTTCCCCGAACGTTCGGCTAGCGCTGTGATTGGCCGAACGGGTCACGTGGTTCGGACCCGAACGCGCTCTGATTGGCCGAACGGTCACGTGGTTCGGGTAAATAAATACCCGAACCACGTCATATCTCCGCCATTTGTCTGTGGGTTTAGCTTTGGGTAGGCAGGCAGGGTAGTTCGCGCTCCAGCCACGCTAGCCAGGGTCCCCCCCAGTCATTGTGTGTCGCAGCTGGGAACAGTAGTACACCGCTCGCTCAGCCACACTATATATAGCATTGTTTACTGCCACTGTGTACCTCGCTCAGCCACACTATATAGCATTCTGTGTACTGTTCTGTGTCTGCTGGGAACAGTAGTACACCGCTCGTTCAGCCACACTATATAGCATTCTGTGTACTGTTCTGTGTCTGCTGGGAACAGTAGTACACCGCTCGTTCAGCCACACTATATAGCATTCTGTGTACTGTTCTGTGTCTGC
The DNA here is from genome assembly GCF_040937935.1 of Hyperolius riggenbachi. Taxonomy (NCBI): domain Eukaryota; kingdom Metazoa; phylum Chordata; class Amphibia; order Anura; family Hyperoliidae; genus Hyperolius; species Hyperolius riggenbachi. Next base: position 191,961,348 of record NC_090653.1, on the reverse strand, counting down.
TGGGAACAGTAGTACACCGCTCGTTCAGCCACACTATATAGCATTCTGTGTACTGTTCTGTGTCTGCTGGGAACAGTAGTACACCGCTCGTTCAGCCACACTATATAGCATTCTGTGTACTGTTCTGTGTCTGCTGGGAATAGTGGTACACCGCTCGTTCAGCCACACTATATAGCATTCTGTGTACTGTTCTGTGTCTGCTGGGAACAGTAGTACACCGCTCGTTCAGCCACACTATATAGCATTCTGTGTACTGTTCTGTGTCTGCTGGGAACAGTAGTACACCGCTCGTTCAGCCACACTATATAGCATTCTGTGTACTGTTCTGTGTCTGCTGGGAATAGTGGTACACCGCTCGTTCAGCCACACTATATAGCATTCTGTGTACTGTTCTGTGTCTGCTGGGAACAGTAGTACACCGCTCGTTCAGCCACACTATATAGCATTCTGTGTACTGTTCTGTGTCTGCTGGGAATAGTGGTACACCGCTCGTTCAGCCACACTATATAGCATTCTGTGTACTGTTCTGTGTCTGCTGGGAACAGTAGTACACCGCTCGTTCAGCCACACTATATAGCATTCTGTGTACTGTTCTGTGTCTGCTGGGAATAGTGGTACACCGCTCGTTCAGCCACACTATATAGCATTCTGTGTACTGTTCTGTGTCTGCTGGGAACAGTAGTACACCGCTCGTTCAGCCACACTATATAGCATTCTGTGTACTGTTCTGTGTCTGCTGGGAATAGTGGTACACCGCTCACCCGCCACTGTATAGCATTGTGCTCTGTGTCGCTGCTGGGAATAGTGGTACACCGCTCACCCGTCACTGTATAGCATTGTGCTCTGTGTCGCTGCTGGGAATAGTGGTACTGTATAGCATTTCTGTACTGCCACTGTACTGCTGCCAGTCAGCGTGTACTGTAAGGATAAGTGAAATGAGGAAAAAATCCGGTGAAAGAGGGAGGGGCAAGGGAAGAGGTGTTTCCCCTGACGGTTCACGTACAGGCCACAGGGGAGCACCCAAGAAAACCCACTCAATACCGCCCATGTTGTCCAGGACAACAACCCTCACAAATCCAAAAGAACAGGACCAGATAATTACTTGGATGACCTCTCAAGCGTCCAGCAGTGGGTTAAGCAGCACCAGCACATCACGCACGAGGTCCGAGTCCTCAGCCAGTTACAAGGAGCCAGTGGGCACAAAGCTGACACAACCGGCAGCGACACCACGCACACAACTGCCAGATAACCAGTCCGATGAATTACCTCAGGACACAATGGGGTATTCGCAGGAGCTATTCCCAGCCCAACAAACTTCCACCTTTCAAAGGTCAATGGAGGAACAGCCAGAAATGTTGTGCCTGGATTCACAACCGTTAACTGTGGGAAATGCACCGCGCACTGAAATACAAGGCGAGTCCGAAGAGGACTCGGAAACCCAAATCCCAGAGCAATTTGGGCAGGAGGGGTTGCAATTGCAGGAGGTCGGCCGACAAGATCTGGAAGACGACGTTGGAGTGTGCTGCGCAGAGGTTGTTGTGGGGAGCTCTACTCCACGGCGGCGGCCCACAATGACATATGACGAGTTTGAGGAGATGGAAGAGGAGGGTATGGACAATGTGGACAGAGACCCAGATTTTGTTTGTGAACGAGAACATCGCCGTCGTAGCAGCAGCACAGATGAGTCTGTTGAAGAACCCACTGCTGCACGAGCTCGCCTTGTGCCACAAGGTAGGCGGCGCGCAATTTCAGGCACCACAAGCGTGGAAGTTCAAGTGAGAGGCAAAAGAGGAGCAAACAGAAATCGCCAGCAAGGAGGCAGGTGCTCCAAAGTCTGGGCTTTCTTTGAAGACTGCACTGAGGATGTTACCATGGCGATTTGCAAGGTGTGCAAGACCCGCCTGAGCAGGGGGAAAAGTATTAACAACCTCTCCACCACCAGCATGAGCCGTCACATGCTATCCAAACATCCCACTCTTTGGGCAAACGCGTCAGGACAGGGTACCAGAAACAACACTGCCTCCCTTGGGTTCACCAGACCCGCCTCAGCAGCAGCAGTAGCCCAGCCATTGCGTGGTTCACAACATTCACAAACATCAGACGACGCTGACACTGTCACTTTCCGGAGTAGTGCTCTTGAGGTCTCCCAGTGTTCTTCAAACACAACAACCAACAGCCCTTCCGTGTACAGCGCTACGGTTCAGTTGTCTGTGTCGGAGATGTTTGAGCGCAAGAGGAAATTGCCAGCAAATGACCCCCGGGCCGTGGCAGTAACAGCCAGCATAGCCAAGCTTCTGGCCTGCGAAATGCTGCCATATCGATTGGTGGAGACAAACAGCTTCAAGGGCATGATGTCAGTGGCCATCCCACGTTACGTGGTTCCCAGCCGCTACCACTTTGCACGCTCTGCAGTGCCTGAGTTGCATGAGCACGTGGTCAGCAAAATAACCCGAAGCTTGAAGAATGCCGTTGCCTGCAAGGTTCACCTCACCACTGACACCTGGACGAGTGCGTTCGGCCAGGGTCGATACATCTCCCTTACCGCGCACTGGATGAACCTTGTGGAGCCTGGCAGCGATTCCTCACCTGCTACGGCACGGGTGTTGCCCACGCCACAAACAGCTGCACCGCCGTCCCTCACACTGGATAACAGCAGCACCTACCTCTCTGACTCCTTCTCCTCCAACGCATCTCAAAGCTGTACCTCATCCGGAAACGCTAACCCAGCAGCAGTAGGATCGTGGAAGCAGTGCAGCACAGCTGTTGGCATGCGTCAGCAAGCGTTGCTGAAGCTAATCTGCCTTGGGGATAAGCAGCACACAGGGGAGGAAATTTGGAAGGGAATAAAGGAACAGACGGATTTGTGGCTGGCACCGCTGGACCTGAAACCGGGCATGGTTGTGTGTGATAATGGGAGTAATCTCATTCGCGCTTTAAGGTTGGCTAAGCTGACACACATCCCTTGCCTGGCGCACGTGATGAACCTAGTAGTTCAGCGGTTCCTGAGGACATACCCAGGCGTGGCCGATCTTCTGTTGAAGGTGCGTCGAGTGGCCAAACATTGTAGAACTTCCAGTACTGCTTCGGGGGCACTCGCCAAGATGCAGGAGCGCTTCAATCTCCCCCACCATCGCTTGCTGTGTGATGTCCCTACGCGCTGGAATTCTACGCTGCACATGCTAGCCCGCTTTTGCGAGCAGAAGAGTGCAGTGGTCCAGTACATGACGGCGCAGTACCGAGGCGCATCCGGCCAGCTGCCAAGCTTCTGTGGAACCGATTGGGCCAACATGTTGGACCTCTGCCAAGTCCTCCAAAATTTTGAGCAATCCACGTTGCTTGTGAGCAGTGACAACTCTTCAGTCAGCATTACCATACCACTGCTGTGTTTACTGAAGAGGTCGATGTTAAAAATCAAGGAAACAGCTGTCATGATGCAACTGGGGGAATCTGAAGGAGAAAACGATCAGTGTGATGGTACCAACATCAGGCCATCCGCCTCAGGGAACGCTGGCCCCAGCAGCTATGACGAAGAAGAGGAGGAGGAACAGCTGGAGTTGGAGCAGGAGTTTCATGCCACCACTGACGAGGGCCAGAGCGGTGCACGTTGGACTTCCACAATTCAACGCGAATGGTCAGCAGAAGCAGACCAGGAGGAAGGTGACGACTATGATGCATCACAACAACTATCACAACGCTCACAAGAGGATGATGAGGATTCTGGTGGGACTCTGGCACACATGGCTCAATTCATGCTAGACTGCATTGAACGTGACCCACGCATTGTGCGCATTCTGGACAACACCAATTACTGGGTTTATACCCTTCTGGATCCACGGTACAAACACAATGTTCCAAAACTGCTTGAAGAAAGAGTCAGACAGGTCAAAATGGAAGAATACCAGCAGGCCCTTGTGGAGACTTTAGAGAGGAGATTGACATCCTCCCCCTCCTCTAGCCAGTTGTACGCAGACAGACTGACTTCCGCAAACCCAGGACGACCAGGAGGGCAGCAAACAACGCAAGCCGCAGCTAGTACCCAAAAGGGAATGGTATCGGCAGTGTCCTTGGAGTGGGAAAATTTTCTGACACCCATGCAGCAGCAGCCCACTGAACAGCAAGCGTGCAGATCCACCTCCAACACCGATCGCCTGGAGAAGATGGTCAAGGACTACATGTCAGATGACGTAGCTGTGTCTAACAATCCATCTGCACCCTTCAACTATTGGGTATCGAAGCTAGACACCTGGCACGAACTGGCAATGTACGCAATAGAGGTGCTGGCTTGCCCGGCAGCGAGCGTTATGTCGGAACGCTGTTTCAGTGCTGCCGGAGGCATCGTCACAGATCGGCGTATCCGCCTCTCCACAGAAAATGCAGACCGTCTGACTCAAATTAAAATGAATCAATCCTGGATTGGAAACGACTACGCAACACTCCAGGACCCCAACCAAGTAACATGACCAATGAACATCTGGGATGGTTTAGCGTTTCCGGTCCCTGTTTATTGAACCTCTCATCTGTATTACACTTATGACTGCATGGCGGCAAAAAGCATTGCTATATCCGCACGCTTTTTGTCCTCATGCAAGGCCTGTGTTGTTGTGTCTCAAAAAGCTTGGCCTTCTCCTCCTGCGCCTGCTCCTGTTCCATCACGTCTGCTGCTGCTGGGTTAGCATTTCCAGTCCCTGTTTATTGAACCTCTCATCTGTATTACATTTATGACTGCATGGCGGCAAAAAGCATTGCTATATCCGCACGCTTTTTGTCCTCATGCAAGGCCTGGGTTGCGTCTCAAAAAGCGTGGCCTTCTCCTCCTGCGCCTCCTCCTGTTCCATCATGTGTGCTGCTGCTGGGTTAGCGTTTCCAGTCTCTGTTTATTGAACCTCTCATCTGTATTACATTTATGACTGCATGGCGGCAAAAAGCATTGCTATATCCGCACGCTTTTTGTCCTCATGCAAGGCCTGTATTGTTGTGTCTCAAAAAGCTTGGCCTTCTCCTCCTGCGCCTGCTCCTGTTCCATCACGTCTGCTGCTGCTGGGTTAGCATTTCCAGTCCCTGTTTATTGAACCTCTCATCTGTATTACATTTATGACTGCATGGCGGCAAAAAGCATTGCTATATCCGCACGCTTTTTGTCCTCATGCAAGGCCTGGGTTGCGTCTCAAAAAGCGTGGCCTTCTCCTCCTGCGCCTCCTCCTGTTCCATCATGTGTGCTGCTGCTGGGTTAGCGTTTCCAGTCTCTGTTTATTGAACCTCTCATCTGTATTACATTTATGACTGCATGGCGGCAAAAAGCATTGCTATATCCGCACGCTTTTTGTCCTCATGCAAGGCCTGGGTTGTTGTGTCTCAAAGCGTGGCCTTCTCCTCCTGCGCCTCCTCCTGTTCCATCACGTGTGCTCTGTGCTGCTGCTGGGTTAGCGTTACCGGTCCCTGTTTATTGAACCTCTTATCTTTATTACATTTATGACTGCATGGCGGTAAAAAGCATGCTATCCGCACGCTTCTTGTCCTCATGCAAGGCCTGGGTTGTTGTGTCTCAAAAAGCGTGGCCTTCTCCTCCTGCGCCTCCTCCTGTTCCATCACGTGTGCTGCTGCTGCTGCTGGGTTAGCGTTACCGGTCCCTGTTTATTGAACCTCTTATCTTTATTACATTTATGACTGCCTGGCGGTAAAAACCATGTTACCTGTGCAAAGAAACATGACATTTTCAGCATTTAAAAGACAATTTTTCCTTTGAAACTTTACAATCAATTTTCTCAAAAACTATAAGCTCTTTTTGCTAAAAATTTTTTTCCTCTTGTACCCACTCCCAAGGTGCACATACCCTGTAAATTTGGGGTATGTAGCATGTAAGGAGGCTTTACAAAGCACAAAAGTTCGGGTCCCCATTGACTTCCATTATGTTCGGAGTTCGGGTCGAACACCCGAACATCGCGGCCATGTTCGGCCTGTTCGGCCCGAACCCGAACATCTAGATGTTCGCCCAACACTAGGCGTGACCATGGCATGTTGTGGGTGGAGCCAAATACTTGCAAAATACAGGTAGTCCCCATTTATCAAATGAGATAGAGAGTTGGGTCCGTTCTTATCCTTTATCCGTTCTGTTTTGTCCCTCTCTTTTCTTCCTGTGCCTCTTTTGTCCCCCTCTGTCTCACCTCAGTTTTTGCCTCTTTTGTGTCCCTCTGTGTGACCTCATGTTCCTGTCTCATCTTTTTTCTCCCTGTGCCTCTTTTGTCCGCCTCTCTTCCCCCTGTGCCTCTTTTATCCCCCTGTGTTACCTCTTGTCCCCTTCTGTCTCAGGTCATCCCCCTGCCCTAGCCAGGTATAGGTGCCTCCAGTATAGGTATCCAGGCATAGGAGCCCCCAGTATAGGTACCCCCAGTATAAGTAGCCAGCTATAGGTGGTGCCCCAGTATAAGTAGCCTGGTGTAGATGCCCCCAGTATAGGTAGCCTGGTATAGCTGGTTCCCCAATAATAATAATAATTCCTTTTTTTGTATAGCACTTTTCTCCTGTAGGACTCAAAGCGCGTATGAGGCAGCCACTAGAGCGCACTCAGTAGGCAGTAGCAGTGTTAGGGAGTCTCGCCCAAAGAACTACTTACTGAATACGTGCTGGCTTACTGAACAGGCAGAGCTGAGATTCGAACCCAGGTCTCCTGTGTCAGAGGCAGAGCCCTTAAAGAGAATCTGTATGTTCTCCTGGGCCCCTCTGTGCTGTTTCTGCCACTCCCTGCTGCAATCCTGGCTTGTAATTGTCAGTTTTAGGCAGTGTTTATAAACAAAAGACATGGCTGCTAACAGCATGTGATAGGCTAAGAGTAGCTCAGTGTGTGTGATACAGAGCTTGAAGGGGGCCTGGAAAGGGTATGTATAGCTTCTATCCTATCACAAGCAGACCTGCACATTCCAGCCTGAGTGCCTGAGCCCGACAGAGCCGACAGAGGAAAGAAGATTAGATTATATAACAGAGATAACACAGCCACTAGGAAAGGCTGCAGTAAGCCAGAGCACATTAAAACAGGTATAGGAACTTATAGGATAGAAGAAATAAGGCTGAAAATGTTGTTACAGAGTCTCATTAACCATTACACTATCCAGCCAGCAAGATACAGGTGCCCCCAGTATAAGTATTCGACTATAGGTGGTGCCCCGGGATAGGTAGCCTGGTATAGTTGCCCCCAGTATAGGTAGCCTGGTATGGGTGGTGCACCAGTATAGGTTAGCCAGGTACAGGTGCCCCCAGTAAAGGTAGAAAGCTATAGGCGCTCTAGTATACAGGGAGTGCAGAATTATTAGGCAAATGAGTATTTTGACCACATCATCCTCTTTATGCATGTTGTCTTACTCCAAGCTGTATAGGCTCGAAAGCCTACTACCAATTAAGCATATTAGGTGATGTGCATCTCTGTAATGAGGATTGAGGATGGAGTCAAGCTCAACTCCCAGTCCTACTGCCAGTTTCTTGAAGACACCTTCTTCAAGCAGTGGTACAGGAAGAAGTCTGCATCCTTCAAGAAAAACATGATTTTCATGCATGACAATGCTCCATCTCACGCGTCCAAGTACTCCACAGCGTGGCTGGCAAGAAAGGGTATAAAAGAAGAAAAACTAATGACATGGCCTCCTTGTTCACCTGATCTGAACCCCATTGAGAACCTATAGTCCATCATAAAATGTGAGATTTACAAGGAGGGAAAACAGTACACCTCTCTGAACAGTGTCTGGGAGGCTGTGGTTGCTGCTGCACGCATGTTGATGGTGAACAGATCAAAACACTGACAGAATCCATGGATGGCATGCTTTTGAGTGTCCTTGCAAAGAAAGGTGGCTATATTGGTCACTGATTTGTTTTTGTTTTGTTTTTGAATGTCAGAAATGTATATTTGTGAATGTTGAGATGTTATATTGGTTTCACTGGTAAAAATAAATAATTGAAATGGGTATATATTTGTTTTTGTTAAGTTGCCTAATAATTATGCACAGTAATAGTCACCTGCACACACAGATATCCCCCTAAAATAGCTAAAACTAAAAACAAACTAAAAACTACTTTCAAAAATATTCAGCTTTGATATTAATGAGTTTTTTGGGTTCATTGAGAACATGGTTGTTGTTCAATAATAAAATGATTCCTCAAAAATACAACTTGCTTAATTATTCTGCACTCCCTTAGCCAAGTGTAGGTGGTGCCCCAGTGTACGTAGCCAGGTACAGGTGGTGCCCTCAGTATAGGTAGCCAAGTATTTGTGGTGCCCCAGTATAGGTAGCCAGATATAGGTGGTGCCCCAGTATAGGTGGTTCCAGCCCCAGTATAGGTAGCAAAGTATAGGTGGTAGCCTGTAGCCAGATATAGGTGGTGCCCCAGTATAGAAAGTCCACTGTAGCATGATCACTCATCTGCTCCCCATGTTCAAGCACTGATGTCACTCTTCTCTCAGTGCTGAAACTTGGTGTCAGTTGTCTTCCCCCCCCCCCCCTGATGGCTTCCCTGATTACGACCTTTGCTCAGAGTTGTTTTGCAGGAATTGTAGACTGCAAAACACTGATCCATGGTGAACACTTGTGAACACCCCCCCTATGGCTGGAAGGGGGTGCCTGCTGTCTCCCACTGGTTGAGGGTTGACTGGTGGTGGTTGAAGCAGAGGGCTGTGGCTCCTGGCTACCATGCCCACTGCTGGCCCTGTCCCTGTCTGCCATGCTGCCCCTCTCTGTCATAGCCTCCACCTCCTTTGAGCTGCCTTGGGGGGAGAACTGGGGTGGCTCGTAGGGATGGTCCAGAACCTCATCATCCTCCTCCTCAAACTCCTCCTCCTCAAACATCTCCTCCAACCCCTCAACCACCTCTTCAGCCCCAACATCCACTGGCTCTGGCTCCTCCACTTCCAGAGCTTCCTGGCTGACAGGCCCAGCATCTCCTGCACAACGGCCCTCAAGGTGCTCTTGGATGCTGCACTGAAGAGGAGGTTTTTGTTCAGTGAGGGCTGGCTGGGCGCTAGGGTCGACGGGACCTCAAGCGGGGGGTGTCTGCTGCTGCTCACAGGAGTGCTGGAGGTCACATTGGAGATCTGTGTGGAACTGGTGGCTTGCTACTCCGCTATCAGCTCCACAACAGACTCTGCCTGCCTCTCGGCCAGTCATCGCTGCTCATCGCTGGAGCCTGGAAGGTAATTAAAGGTTGCTGGCAATACGGGGGACACCTGGCTACATGGGGGACACTAATGCCTACTTAACAATACTGGGGATCCGGCTTCCTGACCCCCAAATGCACCCCCCACAAGTGAAATGTTCTGTTCCTTAAAGAAACTCTGAAGCGAGTCTAAATCCACGTTTTTAACTTCTATTTATGTTAAGCACTATACAGTAGTAAACGCTGCATCCTGGTGGCAAAACGAGGGGTTTATACCCCCCAAATCCCCTGTTCAAAATCCACAACTTTCTTGGTCATTGATTTTGCTGCCCATGGAGGCAGAGCTTTGAGCTGCAGCTCTGCCTCCATGCGCGTCTGCCTGCAGATCTCCGCCTCTCCCCACCCCTCTCAGTGAAGGAAGATTGAGAGGGACGGGGAGAGGCAGTGATCAGCTGGGATTTACATGCAAAGAGGAAGAGCTACAACCCTAAGCTCTGCCTCAAGCAGGAAGCACTCCCCGCGCTTAGCACAGGGGATTTGGGGAATATAAACCTCTCGTTTTGCCATGGGGTTGCGGCGTTTTAGCACTAGCTATAGTGCTAACTAGTGTTGGGCCGAACGGTTCGCCGGCGAACGGTTCCACGTGAACTTCGGTGGTTCGCGTTCGCGTCCCGCTGGCGAACCTTTGCGGAAGTTCGGTTCTCCCCATAATGCACCTTGAGGGTCAACTTTGACCCTCTACATCACAGTCAGCAGGCCCAGTGTAGCCAATTAGGCTACACTAGCCCCTGGAGCCCCACCCCCCCTTATATAAGGCAGGCAGCGGCGGCCATTACGGTCACTCGTGTGCTGCCTGCGTTAGTGAGAGTAGGGCGAGCTGCTGCAGACTGTCTCTCAGGGAAAGATTAGTTAGGCTTAACTTGTTCCTGGCTGGCTGCATACCTGTTCTGTGAACCCACCACTGCATACCTGTACTGTGAACCCACCACTGCATACCTGTTCAGTGAACCCGCCACCACTGCATACCTGTTCTGTGAACCCATCACTGCATACCTGTTCAGTGAACCTGCCACTGCATACCTGTGCTGTGAACCCACCACTGCATACCTGTTCTGTGAACCCACCACTGCATACCTGTGCTGTGAACCCACCACTGCATACCTGTTCAGTGAACCCACCACTGCATACCTGTTCTGTGAACCCATCACTGCATACCTGTTCAGTGAACCTCCCACTGCATACCTGTGCTGTGAACCCACCACTGCATACCTGTTCTGTGAACCCACCACTGCATACCTGTGCTGTGAACCCATCACTGCATACCTGTTCAGTGAACCCACCACTGCATACCTGTTGTGTTCAGTGAACCCGCCACTGCATACCTGTTCTGTTCAGTGGACCCGCCACTGTATACCTGTTTAGTGAACCCGCCACTGCATACCTGTTGTGTTCAGTGAACCCGCCACTGCATACCTGTTGTGTTCAGTGAACCTGCCACTGTATACCTGTACTGTTCAGTGAACCCGCCACTGCATACCTGTGCTGTGAACCCACCACTGCATACCTGTTCTGTGAACCCACCACTGCATACCTGTTCTGTGAACCCACCACTGCATACCTGTTCTGTGAACCCACCACTGCATACCTGTTCTGTGAACCCATCACTGCATACCTGTTCAGTGAACCTGCCACTGCATACCTGTGCTGTGAACCCACCACTGCATACCTGTTCTGTGAACCCACCACTGCATACCTGTTCTGTGAACCCACCACTGCATACCTGTTCTGTGAACCCACCACTGCATACCTGTTCAGTGAACCCACCACTGCATACCTGTTGTTTTCAGTGAACCCGCCACTGCATACCTGTTCTGTTCAGTGGACCCGCCACTGTATACCTGTTTAGTGAACCCGCCACTGCATACCTGTTGTGTTCAGTGAACCCGCCACTGCATACCTGTTGTGTTCAGTGAACCTGCCACTGTATACCTGTACTGTTCAGTGAACCCGCCACTGCATACCTGTGCTGTGAACCCACCACTGCATACCTGTTCTGTGAACCCACCACTGCATACCTGTTCTGTGAACCCACCACTGCATACCTGTTCTGTGAACCCACCACTGCATACCTGTTCAGTGAACCCGCCACTGCATACCTGTTGTGTTCAGTGAACCCGCCACTGCATACCTGTTCTGTTCAGTGGACCCGCCACTGTATACATGTTTAGTGAACCCGCCACTGCATACCTGTTCTGTTCAGTGGACCCGCCACTGTATACCTGTTTAGTGAACCCGCCACTGCATACCTGTTGTGTTCAGTGAACCCGCCACTGCATACCTGTTTGTGTTCAGTGAACCTGCCACTGTATACCTGTACTGTTCAGTGAACCCGCCACTGCATACCTGTGCTGTGAACCCACCACTGCATGCCTGTTCTGTGAACCCACCACTGCATACCTGTTCTGTGAACCCACCACTGTATGCCTGTTCTGTGAACCCACCACTGCATACCTGTTCTGTGAACCCACCACTGCATACCTGTTCAGTGAACCCGCCACTGCATACCTGTTGTGTTCAGTGAACCCGCCACTGCATACCTGTTCTGTTCAGTGGACCCGCCACTGTATACCTGTTTAGTGAACCCGCCACTGCATACCTGTTGTGTTCAGTGAACCCGCCACTGCATACCTGTTCTGTTCAGTGGACCCGCCACTGTATACCTGTTTAGTGAACCCGCCACTGCATACCTGTTGTGTTCAGTGAACCCGCCACTGTATACCTGTACTGTTCAGTGAACCCGCCACTGCATACCTGTTCTGTTCAGTGAACCTGCCACTGCATACCTGTTCTGTGAACCCGCCACTGTATACCTGTTCTGTTCAGTGAACTCACCGCATCAGTGCGCATACCTGTGCAGTTAAGTGAACCCACCTACCTACGTGAGTGCACGCAGTGTGATATACCACTCCGTGCATACCCGATATGGACAAAACAGGTAGAGGAAGAGGTAGTGCCAGAGCCAGAGGAAGGCCACCCGGCAGGTCTGCGCGAGGTCGTGTAAATGTAATTTCGTGTGGACCTGGCCCACAGTACAGTGCTCGGAAGAAGGCACGTCCCATCACCTCCCAAGATTGTCAGGACATGGTTGAGTATTTAGCGACACAGAACACCTCATCTTGCTCAGCCACCAGCGCTACTACTAGCACCACTTCCGCTGCATTTGACACTTCGCAAGAATTATTTAGTGTTGAAATCACTGATGCACAGCCATTTTTGTTACAGCCAGATGAATTTTCACCAGCTCATATGTCTGAGTTACGCGGCAACACTATGGATGTAACGTGTAAGGAGGATGAAGGACCTACTGATGGTGCATGTTTAGATTTGTCTGAGGCAAGCGAAGCTGGGCAGGATGATTACGATGAGGACGATGATAGGGATCCTCTGTATGTTCCCAATAGAGGAGATGAAGAGGGGGACAGTTCAGAGGGGGAGTCAGAGAGTAGTAGGAGGAGAGAAGTTGCTGAAAGAAGCTGGGGCAGCTCTTCGTCAGAAACAGCTGGTGGCAGTGTCCGGCACCATGTATCGCCACCTATGTACAGCCAGCCAACTTGCCCTTCAGCATCAGCTGCTGAGGTCCCCATAGTGCCCACATCCCAGGGTGGCTCAGCGGTGTGGAAATTTTTTAATGTGTGTGCCTCAGATCGGACCAAAGCCATCTGTTCGCTCTGCCAACAAAAATTGAGCCGTGGAAAGGCCAACACTCACGTAGGGACAAGTGCCTTACGAAGGCACCTGGAGAAAAGGCACAAACAGCAATGGGATGGCCACCTGAGCAAAAGCAGCAGCAGCAGCACACAAAAGAAAAGTCACCCTCCTTCTCCTCTTCCTCCTTCAGGTGCATCATCTGCTTCTGCCGCTTTCTCCCTTCCACCTTCACAGGCACCCTCCTCCACTCCGCCTCTGCCCTTGAGCGGTTCCTGATCCTCTGCCCACAGCAGCAGTCAGGTGTCCGTGAAGGAAATGTTTGAGCGGAAGAAGCCAATTTCGGCCAGTCACCCCCTTGCCCGGCGTCTGACAGCTGGCGTGGCGGAACTGTTAGCTCGCCAGCTGTTACCATACCGGCTGGTGGACTCTAAAGCCTTCCGTAAATTTGTGGCCATCGGAACATCGCAGTGGAAGATGCCAGGCCGCACTTATTTTTCGAGAAAGGCCATACCCCAACTGCACCGTGAAGTTGAGAGGCAAGTGGTGTCATCTCTTGCGAAGAGCGTTGGGTCAAGGGTACACCTGACCACGGATGCCTGGTCTGCCAAGCACGGGCAGGGCCGCTACATTACGTACACAGCCCATTGGGTCAACCTGGTGGTGAACGATGGCAAGCAGGGCGCAGCGGACCAAATTGTGACACCTCCACGGCTGGCAGGCAGGCCTCCTGCCACCTCCTCTCCTCCTGCTACATGCTCTTCGCTGTCCTCCTCCTCCTTGGCTGAGTGGCAGTTCTCCTCTCCAGCTACACAGCCCCAGCTCCGCAGGGCCTATGCTGCATGCCAGGTACGACGGTGTCACGCCATCTTAGACATGTCTTGTCTCAAAGCGGAGAGTCACACTGGAGCAGCTCTCCTGGCTGCTCTTAAGAAACAGGTGGATGAGTGGCTGACCCCGCACCACCTGGAGATAGGCAACGTGGTGTGCGACAACGGCAGCAATCTGCTTGCCGCTTTGCATATGGGGAAGCTGACACACATACCCTGCATGGCACATGTCATGAATCTAGTTGTTCAAAGATTTGTGGCAAAGTACCCTGGCTTAGCGGATGTCCTGAAGCAGGCCAGGAAGGTCTGTGGGCATTTGAGGTGGTCTTACACAGCCATGGCACGCTTTGCGGAAATTCAGCGCAAAAACAACATGCCGGTCAGACGCCTCATTTGCGATAGCCCGACTCGCTGGAATTCGACCCTGCTCATGTTCTCCCGCCTGCTAGAACAGAAGAAAGCCGTCACCCACTACCTCTACAACAACAGTAGAATGAAACAGTCTGGGAAGATGGGGATGTTCTGGCCCGACAACTGGACACTGATGGAAAATGCATGTAGGCTCATGCGGCCGTTTGAGGAGGTGACCAACCTGGTGAGCCGCAGTGAGGGCACCATCAGCGACTTAATTCCCTACGCTTACTTCTTGGAGCGTGCTGTGCGTAGAGTGGTGGATGAAGCTGTGAATGAGCGTGTCCAGGAACCGTTACGGCAGGAACAGGCATGGGACCAATTTTCATCAGACCCAGCTGTTTCCTCACCACCTGCGGCAGCACAGAGGGGGGAGGAGGAGGAAGAAGAGAAGTCGTGTGCAGAAGACGAGTCAGACTCAGAGGATGATGAGCAAGGTGTTTCTTTGGGGGGGGAGGAGGAGGAGGAGGGGACGGCGGCAGGAGAACACCCGCAGCAGGCGTCGCAGGGGGCTTGTGCTGCTCAACCTTCCCGTGGTATTGTTCGCGGCTGGGGGGAGGAGGTTGACTTACGTGACGTCACTGAGGAAGAGCAAGAGGAGATGGAGGGTACTGGATCCGACTTTGTGCAGATGTCGTCTTTTATGCTGTCCTGCCTGTTGAGGGACCCCCGTATAAAAAACCTCAAGGGGAATGAGCTGTACTGGGTGGCCACACTACTAGACCCTCGGTACAGGCACAAAGTGGCGGACCTGTTACCAACTCACCGGAAGGTGGAAAGGATGCAGCACATGCAGAACCAGCTGTCAACTATGCTTTACAATGCCTTTAAGGGTGATGTGACAGCACAACGCCAGCAAGGTACCACTGCCACTAATCCTCCTCCCGTGTCCACGCAGTCAAAGACAGGACGCTCCAGCGATCTAATGGTGATGTCGGACATGCGGACGTTCTTTAGTCCAACGCTTAGCCGTAGCCCTTCCGGATCCACCCTCCACCAACGCCTGGAACGGCAGGTAGCCGACTACCTGGCCTTAAGTGTGGATGTAGACACTGCTGTGAACAGCGATGAGGAACCCTTGAACTACTGGGTGCGCAGGCTTGACCTGTGGCCAGAGCTGTCCCAATTTGCCATCCAACTTCTCTCCTGCCCTGCCGCAAGCGTCCTGTCAGAAAGGACCTTCAGCGCAGCTGGAGGCATTGTCACTGAGAAGAGAAGTCGCCTAAGTCACAAAAGTGTTAAGTACCTCACCTTTATCAAAATGAATGAAGCATGGATCCCGGAGGGCTGCTGCCCGCCCCAAGACTAAGTAAGTCCCCGCACACACAGCATCTCTGCCTGCACGCCGTGTGACTGGCTGCCTGGCCTGCCCCAAGAAGACTAAGTCGCTCCCAGTTCCTCCACACAGCATGTCTGCCTGCAGGCCGCTTGACTACCTTCTCCGCCACCACCAACAGGGTCCGGGACTCCAGGCGGATTGCTGAATTTTTTAGGCCGCTGCTAGCAGCGGCCGCTGTAATAATTTTTCTGGTGCGTGTACATGACTGCCTAATTTTTCTGGCTGCACTGCGGGCAGCTGCAACAACAAAAGAAAAGGCATGTACATGCGCCGATTCCCCTTCGTGATCATTACCTTGCCGTGGTGAAGGGGCTTGCGTATCACAATGAAGCAATGACCGGCGCCTAGATGAGTGTCTCGGGGGGCACACAAAAGATAATAAGGTCGTTGCTTCATTGTGGTCAGACCAAATTTGATCAGCTGGACAGTCACTGTTCTGTCATTCAGCTACATCAGCCAGGCGACCATATGGGCTGTAAAGCCACCAAAACCTGCACTCTCGCCATGGTGCGCACCAGTCCAGCACGGCCGTCACTACACAAACAGCTGTTTGCGGTGCGTTACACGGTGAGTTTGGTGTGTCAGTGTGAAGCAGTACCTTAATTACACTACCTGATTGATGTATACACATGCAAGATGTTTTAAAGCACTTTAGGCCTGTCATTTAGCATTCAATGTGATTTCTGCCCTTAAAACGCTGCTTTGCGTCAAATCCAGATTTTTCCCCGGGACTTTTGGCATGTATCCCACTCCGCCATGCCCCCCCTCCAGGTGTTAGACCCCTTGAAACATCTTTTCCATCAGTTTTGTGGCCAGCATAATTATTTTTTTTTTTTTCAAAGTTCGCATCCCCATTGAAGTCTATTGCGGTTCGCGAACTTTAACCTAAAATCGGAGGTTCGGCCCAACTCTAGTGCTAACCAGGGGTGCTCGGATACCAATTTTTAAAATCCGAATAGATTCGGATCCGGATACTCAGGTATCTGGATCCGAATCCAAACTTTTGGGTATCCGAGTAGAATCGGATATTCGAACCCGATATCCGGTCGAATTCGGATATCTGGATTGAAAACCGGAAGTGGCCTTAAAATGCTTCCAAACCGTTTTGGAAGCTAAAAAACAAAATGTCTGTCTGTTCCTCCTCCTCCACCTCCATGGATCTTGTCTTCCAGGGATTTTTAGGGTCTCAAAAGCAAGTTCACATACATTGGCCAGGAATCAAACCCAGGTTAACTGCTTGGAAAGCAGCTATGCTCACCACTATACCACCAACACTACATGCTGAAGCCAGCCTAGCATGTACCATTACGATATTCCCAAGAGCAAAATGAGCTTGCTTATTTGCCTAATTTGCTAGATGAAAGCAGTGGGACACATGGTGGTGATACTGCCTACAGGCTTCAATTCAAGACTTCAGAAAGATCATGTGCCCCCCTGGATGATGCTGGTGTAACACACACAGCAAAGGACAGCAATTTGAAGTCTGGAAGATTCCAGGGCAAGGGTGGGAAGGATGAAAAGCTAGGTGGCCATGCAACCATTCCTGCTAACCTAAAGCTTACTTGTGTCTTACAACACATTGGCTTAAGACTTTACCAAATCCAATGCTCCAATATGGGGAAGCTTCACTGTTTGCTATTTTTTTTTAAAGTGTGGTGTCACAGTTCACTCATCTATTCAACTACAAGGAAGGCCCAGGAGTAGTATTAGCTACCGTAATATCTATGTTACGGCAGGGCCCTTATTACACATTCTCTTACAGGGCTACGGAAACCGTTTTGCCCATGCGATAAAGCGAGGTGCAAAAATGAAATCATGCCTAGCAGAGGATGGTTTCAATCCATCAACCTCTGGGTTATGGGCCCAGCACACTTCCACTGTGCCACTCTGCTTACATTTGTGTACAATCTTCAATTTTAAGAAGGGTACATTAGTTGACATAGTTACACTACAATATATGTTACAGCAAGGCCCTAATGACACTTTCTCTTAAGGGGCTATGGCTGCCGATTGGCCCATGTGGTAAAGCAAGGTGTAAAAACAAAGTACACCTAGCAGAGGATGGTTTCAATCCATCAACTTCTGGGTTATGGGCCCAGCACACTTCCACTGCACCACTCTGCTGCCACACAGTGAGCGCTTCATTGTAGGAAAAAGTGGCGTTAAACTTCTTGGAGCAGACTTACTTCCTCCCTCTAAAAGACACACATACATCCCCATAAAATCATTTAGCAGCAACTGCATGCACAGTCTCTGTGGTGCAATTGCTTAGCACATTCGGCTGTTAACCAAAAGGTTGGTGGTTCAAGCCCACCCAGGGACTGCTTTCTGTGATCCTTTCATGATGACAAAGGCCAGAAAGAAGTAGGCAAAGGTGTGCCCATGTTTCCGTAAAGCTAAACAGTCTCACTCACTTTTTCCTACAACGAAACATCTGCTGTATGGCAGCAGAGTGGAGCAGTGGAAGTGTTCTGAGCCCATAACCCAGAGGTTGATGGATCGAAACCATCCTCTGCTAGGTGTACTTTGTTTTTACACCTTGCTTTACCACATGGGCCAATCGCCGGCCATAGCCCCTTAAGAGAAAGTGTCATTAGGGCCTTGCTGTAACATAGATTGTAGTGTAACTATTTCAACTAATGTACCCTTCTTAAACTTGAAGATTGTATACAAATTTAAGCAGAGTGGTGCAGTGGAAGTGTGCTGGGCCCATAACCCAGAGGTTGATGGATTAAAACCATCCTCTGCTAGGCATGATTTCATTTTTGCACCTTGCTTTATCGCATGGGCAAAACGGTTTCCCTAGCCCTGTAAGAGAAAGTGTAATAAGGGCCCTGCCGTAACATAGATATTACGGTAGCTAAGACTACGCCTGGGTCTTTCTTGTAGTTGAAGAGATGACTGAACCGTGACACCACATTTAAAAAAAACAAAACACAGCAAACAGCGAAGCTTCCCCATATTGGAGCATTGGATTTGGTAAAGTCTTAAGCCAATGTGTTGTAAGACACAAGTAAGCTTTATGATAGCAGGAATGGTTGCATGGCCACCTAGCTTTTCATCCTTCCCACCCTTGCCCTGGAATCTTCCAGACTTCAAATTCAGCATGTAGTGTTGGGGGTATAGTGGTGAGCATAGCTGCCTTCCAAGCAGTTAACCTGGGTTTGATTCCTGGCCAATGTATGTAAGCTTGCTTTTGACATCCTACAAATCCCTGGAGAACAAGCCAAAAAGGAGGAGGAGGAGGGAGAGAGAGAGATTGATTGATTTTTGTAACGATTGGTGTCAGCAAGAACAGATTTTCTGATTATTGGTGATCTGCAGTATCACCAATAATACAGATACTATGCCTGATTATGTGGTGATCTGCAGAATCACCAATAATGCGAGTATAGCAAGACACAGGACAACCAGATGTAAAGATAGGTGTTTGGTGCAACAGTAATACAGATAGAGATACCAACTCCCCCAGAGGAGCTGGTAGAGGGAGATATCTCTATAGAACACAGGGATCAGCACTCCAGCAAGCTGGAGATGCAGATGAACTAGTAATCAGTTCACCCGAGGAGCGGGTGGTGCACAGTAAGACAACATATACTGATCACCCGTGGAGCAGGTGATTCAGACTGTACTGCAGCAGGTGATCACCTGAGGGGCAGGAGATCAAGACTGTACTGCAGCTCCTAATCACCTGAAGAGCAAGTGATGAGGACAGTGATGAGGACAGTACCGTAAGACTGTACTGCAGCTACTGGTCACCTGAGGAGCAGGTGATTAAAGGGAACCTTAACTGAGAGGGATATGGACGTTTCCTTTGAAACAATAACAGTTGCCTGGTAGTTCTGCTGATCTAGTGGTTGAATTACACACCTGAAACAAGCATGCAGCTAATCCAGTCTGACTTCAGTCAGAGCACCTGACCTGCATGCTTGTTGAGGGGCTGTGGCTAAAAGTATTAGAGACACAGGATCAGCAGGATAGTCAGGCAACTGGTATTATTTTAAAAGGAAAAATCCACATCCTTCTCAGTTTAGGTTCCCTTTAAGCTGTACAGAGAATCCCTCACCAGGGACTAGGCTCACTGGTGAGGGCAGAAGAGTCAGACAAGCAGATTCGGCAACAAACGGACAGATACGGTACAAAGACAGAAGGCTTAAATCAGAGTAGTGTTCAGGCAACAGGATCAGATAGGCAGAAGCACAGAATCAGTAAGCGGAAGAGTAGTCAAGGATAGCAGAAGGTCATAACAAATAATACAATTCAATTAGTACTTTAGCTATCAACAGAATCTGACTAAGGCCCAGTGCACACCAAAACACGCTAGCAGATCCGCAAAATGCTAGCAGATTTTGTAAAGCTTTTTGTTATTTTTCTGTAGCGTTTCAGCTAGCATTTTGCGGTTTTGTGAAGCGTTTTTGCTGTAGTAGATTTCAGATATTGTTACAGTAAAGCTGTTACTGAACAGCTTCTGTAACAAAAACGCCTGCAAAACCGATCTGAACTGCCGTTTTTCAGAGCGGTTTGCGTTTTTCCTATACTTAACATTGAGGCAGAAACACATCCACAATCCAAAAAATGCCTCACCCCGGGAGTATGCGTTTCTGCAAAATGCCTCCCGCTCTGGTGTGACCCACCCCATTGAGATACATTGACCAAGCGTATCCGCAGCCGCAAGCGTCTGCAGAAACGCTGAAAAAGCCGCTCGGTGTGCACCAGCCCTGAGTGTGGATCCCCAGCTCCTGCTGGTTCTAGCACACTTTGGGATCTGACTAAGGTCTGAGTGCTAACACGTAGCATTTGCAACAGCAGATGAGGAGCTACTGACAGGCAGGTCCTATATATACTGAGAGCGCCCCACAGCACCGCCCCAGTCACTCAGCCAATCAGGAGCACTGATGGAGTCAGCTGACCGGCCGATCAGCTGACTCCCCTTCTATTCGCATAAAGGTCCTGTCGCCTGGCGCGCGCGTGCGTAGCCCTCAGTCTATGTGCAACTGAAGGACCAGGCAACACTCCACCATGTAACTGCGTGGCGGAGGCCACCGGCTGAGACGCGGAGACAGCCGCTATGCCGCTCACCGCTGCGGCGGAATCGCCGCTATCTATTACAGTACCCCCCCTGAGGAGTGGACCCCGGACACTTCTTACACGGCTTTTTAGGGTGTAACTCATGAAACTCTTTCTTTAGATCCTCGGAATGCATGTGGCAATCCGGAACCCAAGTTCTCTCCTCCAGGCCATACCCCTTCCAATGGACCAGGTACTGTACAGAATTCTGCTAATACTAATAGAGAATCTAAAATCTTCTTGATTTCATACTCAGGTTGGTCGTCAATCATCACGGGAGGGGGGGGGGGGGGGTCTGGGGGGGAGGGGAATCCACATGTACAGCAGGCTTCAACAAGGAAACATGAAATGATCTCACACCTCTCATGCTGGCTGGGAGATCAATCACATATGTCACGTCATTAATCTTTCTGGACACAGGGTATGGGCCTACAAATCTGGGTCCTAACTTAGGTGATGGTTGCTTTAACGCCAGATGCTGAGTAGACACCCACACCATGTCTCCTGGGGAAAACTTCCACTCAACAGACCGCCTTTTATCCGCCTGTTTTTTCTGCGTCTGGAAGGCTTTTCCCAGATTCCTTTTTACAAGCACCCAAATTTCCTTCAATGCCCTTTGCCAATCCTCTAGAGCCGGAAAAGGGGAAGATGCCACTGGTATTGGAGAGAATTTGGGAGATCTCCCCGAAACCACCTAGAAAGGAGAAAAACCTGAAGAGGAACTCTTCAGATTATTATGTGCAAATTCCGCAAATGGCAGGAACTTTACCCAATCTGACTGCGCATCTGCCACATAACACCTGAGAAATTGCTCCAAGGACTGGTTAACTCTTTCGGTCTGTCCATTGGTCTGTGGGTGGTAGCCTGATGAAAATGACAGGTCCATACCGAGCTGGTGGCAAAAGGCTCTCCAGAATTTAGACACAAACTGGACTCCTGTAACAAGTGATGGCTTGGCGGCTGCTGACACGCGGAAGGTGTCTGCAGCTGTCTCCCTCCATGGTTCTCCGGGGTCTTCCATTCCTTCAGCTTCTAGTACGCCGGGAACGGTCTTGTCTCCAGCTCACAGGGTTTGTCTCGAGCGGGCGCGCGTGGAGACTGGACCTTTATGCGGGCAGAAGGCGCGTAGGTTGACCTGCCGGTTGGCTGATGTCACCGATGACTCTCGCTGCTCGGATTGGCGGATTCCGAGGTGGGAGTGGCTGGAAGCGTGCCTCCGCTTCTTAAGCCTCCGGTATTAATTTGCTCACTGTCTGCTGTCGTGAATACTTTGTGTTAGCGCTCAGACCTTAGACTAGTATCCAGATGTTGAAACCAAGGTGTAATGGATTGCGGAGACACCGCCGCGTGGTCTGGCAGCGGGGCGGCTGTCTCCGCGTTCAGACCGGCGGTTTCGGCACAGCAGCATGCGTCTGGTTTGTCTGAGCCTTCTAGTGCACACAGATGGAGAGCTACGCGCACGCGCACTGGGAGGCAGGACCTTTATGCCAGTAGAAGAGGGATCAGCTGATCAGGACGATCAGCTGATCCCAGCGCAGTGGGTGATTGGCTGAGTAATGCTGGGCGGCGCTGAGGAGCGCTGCACTATATATACATCTTGCCTGTCAGTTGCTGGTTGTCTGCCGTTGCGAATACTTATGTGTGAGCACTCAGACCAGTCAGATCCCACAGTGTGTTTGAACCAGGAGGACTTGGGAATTCACACTTAGCCAGATTACGCTTGTGTTATACTTTAGACCAGTTCCAGGGTGTTGTGACCAAGGACCTCACACCCAAGCTTAGGGATACTGTGTCATTGCTGTGTTATACTTTAGACCAGTTCCAGGTTGTTGTGACCAAGGATCTCACACCCAAGCTTAGGAATACTGTGTCATTCTCTAGACTAGTTCCTTGGTGTCGAGACTAAGGACCTCACACCCCAGGCTAGGACTCTGTTCTATATATGTTATGACTATTTGCTCTGTCGACCTCTCTCTTGCTTACTGATTCGGTACTGCTGCATATCTGCCTACCTGTTGCCAAACCCTGCCTGTACCCGGTTACCGAATCAGCCTTCTGTCTTTGTACCTTGTCTGCTCGTGTGTTGCCGACCTGGCCTGCCCGACCCTCCAGGCTTTCACTCATCCCTTGAGTGCTCAGTCTATCTGTACTAGCTGTGACACTATTCCACCAAGTGTCAGTTAGCAGTTAGGACTCCTGCTCCTCAGAGAGTCCGGCCTGCTAGCAGCCAGTGGCCTCTACTCCTCTGGAGCCCCCTGGCTGCAGTACAGTCTATATCTGATCACCAAGTATCACTGGTTGCCAGGTTCTCTCTATTCCCTCTCTCAAGGAGATAGTTCCTGCACAGCCGAGGGCCACCTGCCCCTCAGGTGGTTCCTGGCCGAGCTGCCTGTGTCTCCCGCCTCACGGGAGATATCCTACAGTTACACCAAACACTTACACTTTATTAGGTGCCCAGAGGTTAGTCATACTTGTATTATTGGTGATTCTGCAGATCATCCATAATCAAGTATACATCTGTATTGTTGATGATTCTGCAGATCATCAATAATCAGATTCTCTCTGTGTGCTGACACCAATCGTTACAGAACGGCAGACCTGAAAAACAAAATGGACGCACTCAAAAGCCGTCTTGATGCACTCACCACCTCGGTGGAGAATTTCATCAGGGTGCTAGACGGTCATCAGACCCAGATCACTGCATTGTCTGGGTCCATACATGTCCTTCAGATGGCTGTAAATGCAGTGCGATCCCCTCCAGTTACAGACTTACGTATGTCTGTACCCGAAAGGTTTTCTGGTCATAGATCTGACTTTCAGAACTTTAAAAATCGAGTAATGTCGTATTTTGAGCTAAGACCCAATTTATCAGGAATTGAGCCACAGAGAATTACATTTATTAAGACCCTTTTGTCAGGGGATTCTCAAACTTGGGCATATAGCCTTCAGGTAGGGCATGAGGCTTTAACGTCAGTTGAGGAATTTTTTAAGGCCATGGCCATAATTTATGATGATCCGGACATTGCCTCCACTGCTGAGCGGAAGCTTAAGACTTTGCGTCAAGGCAAGGATCTGGTAGAAGTTTACACAGCTGAATTCAGGAAGTGGTCTGTGTCAGCTAGGTGGGGGACATTTGCATTGTTAGACTGTTTTTTATCAGGGTTGTCAGATGCAGTCTCTGATTTGATGTTGGGACACCCTGAACCAAAATCTATTGATGAGGCAATCGATTTAGCAGTATGGGTTGATCGCCGTTTACGGTATCAGAAACAAACCCGGGGTAAGAACGTTGTGAGGTATGTCTCCTACGCCTCTCCTCCACCCGTCTCACTTTCGCCAGAGCCAATGCAAACTGGACAGTCCAAATTGACACGGGTGGAAAGGAATCGCAGGAAAACAGAACAGCTCTGTTTATACTGTGCAGAGGAGGGTCATAAGGTGCAGAATTGTCCCAAAAAGTCTGGAAACGCTGCCGCCTAGGTGTAGTCAGAGGTAATACCCTAGGCGCGCAGTCATTACCTCTAAATAATAATCGTTTGCTCCTTCCCTGTTCTGTCACATGGGAGGGCCAGACTGTTACCACTGAAGCTTTCATAGACTCTGGTTCAGCGGCTAACTTTATAGATTACGAGTTTGCAAAAAATTTGGGGGTTCCTATACTCCCATTAGACCAACAAGTTTTGGTCACTGCAGTAGATGACTCTCCTCTGCAAAGTAGACATCCCCTGTCTCGAACCCTGAATTTGAGGTTCAGCGTTGGGGTGCTACATAAGGAGAATCTACAATTTCTGGCCCTGCGTATGGCAACCTTCACCATCATTCTTGGCATGCCATGGTTACAACTTCACTCTCCTCAGATAGATTGGGTTTCAGGTCAGCTAACGAGCTGGTCTACCCATTGTTATCATCACTGTTTAGCGAAAGTAACCGTGGGTAACACCAAGATTCAGATTAAAGGTGTGCCAAAACAATACGCAGAATTTTGTGAGAATCCGCTCAGCTGCCTGCGCAGGCAGGCAGCCTTTTGACCATTGTTTAGGTTTTCTTGCTGCAGGACTCTGGAAAGGAGACCTTCTGTCAGTTGTGCAGCTCGTGTTGCTGAGGGATTTGCATACATTAGTCATGCAAATCCCTTACCTGCCTTCTTTTGATGACTAGCACTATAAAAGCATTCTGCTCCCAGAATGCTTTGCTGGACATTTCCCTTCCATGGTCTGTTCCTGATGGACACTGCTGGAGTGTCAGCCATTGCTATCTAGTATAGTTAATTCCTGGGGGTTGCTTTAGGCTCCCCTTCTAGTCCAGTCAGGTTGTATTATCTGTTTTGCCTGTTCCGTCTGTCTTGTGTTTGGATCGTACAAGCCCTAGCGTTAGCGGCTGTGGATCCTTCTGATTGAGTCTGGAGTGTAGGTTGAAACAGCGGTTGTTTCTGCCTACCTCATCTGTGCTGTCTGCCGTGTGTTTGGATCGCACTCGCCCTAGCGCTAGTGCTGGGGATCTTTCTGTTCTGTCTTCTGGGATCGCGCTAGCCACTTTTCGCTAGCGCTGGGGATCCTTCTGTTCTGCTACTCTGTCTCCTGGGATCGCGCTAGCTACTTTTCGCTAGCGCTGGGGATCCTTCTGTTCTGTCTTCTGGGATCGCGCTAGCTACTTTTCGCTAGCGCTGGGGATCCTTCTGTTCTGTCTTCTGGGATCGCGCTAGCCACTTTTCGCTAGCGCTGGAGATCCTTCTGTTCTGCTACTCTGTACCTGGATCGCGCTAGCCACTTTTCGCTAGTGCTGTGGATCCTATCTCTCGCTTGTCCCTGTTTTCGTGTGTCTGTCTTGTCTGATTCGAAACGCTTGCTGTAGGCTCGGTGAGGTAACCGTTAAGCAAGCGCTCGCGTTCTCTGTTTCGTGTTTGTCTGTCTTTGGTTAGTTAGGCGTGCTTGTCTCTGTTGTGCGTAACACGCGGAGACCGCGCACGAACGCGTGCACTGTTGCGAATGAGTGCGGTGTTCGCGTTCAGCTAGCATTTGTTATTTTCTTTATCTTTCTCTTTGTATGATTTGCTGTGCCTTTGCTACCCTTGTGCTCTGTCCTGCTCAGTCTTGTGTCGCTATTGGCAATCGCCATTCTTGCGATTGCGTTTCCTACTTCGTTTCCGCCGTTGTGTGTTCGCCGTCGCTGGGTGGCGACTAATTTGGTGGGCACACATTGGTTCTGTCCTTTTGCTCTGTTCCCTGTGGGCTATCCAGCCCTGCCTGATTGTACCTTGTCCCGGATCTGTACAATTCCCATTTGGCATCTGTGGCTGTGCAGCGGCTGTGTTCGCCTCCACTCCACAGCGCCATCTGCCGGTGGGAATTGCCCTCTGCGGGTGCATAGCACCTAGCCTGGGTGTCCACAATAATACACTTGTGGAGGAAATCCGCCGCGTCAGCGCACGTCTGGTGCGCTGACCACGGAGACGATTCCGCAATCGTTACAGAATGTCCAGCCAAACCAAAATTCCCAGGGCAGAGGGAACCTTCGATTTTGTTCAGATGTCATTGCCTGAGGCAAAGGCATATGTGGATCCTATTATAAGTAGGATCGCACACTACATTAAAGCAGTTAAAAAGTCTGTCCTCGTTCCTGACCCGAACTCATATGGAGATTACCTAGATACTGGGTTGTTTGAACCGCCATTTGCCTCATGGGAGATTGGGGCCTTGTTGGAAGAGTTTGATTTCGATTGGAAAGCCTTTTGCGATTTTTATATCGCAAAGAGCACGGATGACCTGAATGATTGTCTCGACTCTATGTACCTTTTGATCGATTCTGACGAATGTGATGAGTGTGATGTGGATCTGGTGATTTATGTGTGGCAGACTATTTTGGACGAATTGCACACACACCAACCAATTATTTCCAATAAAGAGACACCATTGTCACATGATTATTCCTGTCTTTCTGGGGTAAAGCAAGTGAGTTTGGACACTGTGCGACCTGAAATGAATGGGTGTGCCTCGACTGTGGACACCTGCGTGAATTCTGATGGAGTTTCTCCCGTTTGTTTAGAGGTTAAATCTGTGCGATCTGATGCCGGTTTCTCAGATGTTCCTGTCGATTGTGATCGGCGTGAGTGTGTCAGCTTTGTCAATGATTTGTGGGATCCCTTGTCATGTAAAAACAGATCTTCTCTCAGTACTACTTTAAGATCCTCCATCTATGATCTCGCTATGGGGAAAATTCCCAAACGATGCAGTTTCAAGAGTAAAATTAATATGATTCCTCATGTTGTTGTCACAACTTCCCCTAACATTGTTCAGTATGAATGCTCAGACCTAGTCAGGTGTGAATGGGAGCCCCCGTTCCAGAAAAAACAGCTCGAAGCGTTGGTGTATGAATTGGAGAACGATTCAGAGTCGTTTTGTGAGTACTACATTGCCAGAAGTGAATCTGTCTTGAGAGCATGTATAAGTTATGCTTCCGCCTTAAGAGAAAAAAAGGGGTGTGAATTTGACTTTGTGAGTCCGCTGATTTGTATGTGGAAAATGATTCTGAATGAATTACGTGTACGTCATTCAGGTGACGTTTGTAAAGATACATTGTCAGCTGGCGTTTCTGAGATCCAGCAATCCAGCCTGGAGACCTCAGAATCCCTGTCTTTGGAGTGTTCGGTTTCGCAACCTAAAGCGATTGTGGATTCGCAAATTTTGCGTTCTGTCTCCTCGGATTCGACATCGTTAGCCGAGTCTAAGAGTGAGACAGCACTTTGGTTTTGTAAACCTGATACTGAAGCACCTTTGCTCTGTCCAGAGAAGGTGTCTCTGAGCCTGCCCTGTATCATGAATAAAGACATTATGTCCACTCGCATTGACATTTGCGAGTCTGATTCTGAAGTAAGTACTGACTCTCCACCCAGTAATCTGGATGAGTCAATATTACCTTGTTTAAAATGTCCTGCAGTGTCCCTAGAGGCTCGTCTAGGTATTGCAACCATTGTTACCTGTTTCTCTGCTATTTTGGAATTGCAGTCTGGTTTGACTGCTATGGAGGAATTTCCCTGCAGTGAAACGAAACTCAGAAAGCCAGAGTTAGTTGCACTAGATATTTCTGTGTATCCATGTCCTGATGATGAAATTCAGTCTCAGTTTATGGTGGAACCTTCCCTGGGACATCTGCCCGGTTCACAAAATAAAGTTCAAGCCTTGCCCTGTAACATGGATAGTTCAGAATCCTTCTTAGGAAACTTGAAAAAGGATGTTCCTGAGGTCCTGTCTGACCTCCTGGAGATCTCCGAGTTCCTCCCAAAGGGTGCAGAACTTGTAGGAGACGTCTCCTGCCCCCCAAGTCCTTCTGAGGTGTTGCCCACTTCAGTAGGCATTGCTGCCTTGCTGGCTACCTTTTCAGCTCTGATGGAGCTTCACGCCTGTGTAGTCAATGATGATATTATTGTCACAGAAATTTCTGAATTTGTATCCGAGTCTTCTTTTGAAAGTCCAGTGCCGGTGACCTCCACTCATGAGGATTCTTTGCCCGGTCCTGGTTTTGGTCTTGACGTGCCGGACTCTGAGGTTGGAAGTTCCCCGACATGTCCTGAGGTTTCTCCTGTGCTGGTGTACCCCAGTGTGCTCTGTGACCCAGAAAGCCCAAGTGTGCCTCGGTTACCAGCGTACTCAGATGCTTCCTCGGTGGAGACATGCTCTGATATGGCCTGCCTGCTTGCATGCCCAGAAGTGGTCCCTGAAAGTCTTGATCTTGATGGGTGTCCTCGTAATTCTGAATCTGGAATTTTCATTGGTTCCATGGGGGTTCTTGGTAATTCTCCTTGTGAGCCTGGTGATTGTTCTACCCTCTTGGGATCTCTGTGGAGCTTCAAAAGGTTCTGGGAGATTCCGGGAGAGATTTTGCTTGGTACCCTGGATAAGATCAACGGTGGCTTTTGTGTTGTAAGGGACACTTTCGAACAGGTATTGTGGCAGGTTTGGTATTTTCGGACGCTCCTTGGAAGGTGGTGGGTATTGTCTGGAGGGTGTCGATGGCTTCTTCTCTGGTATCCACAGTCCTGATGGGTGTTACGCTGAGACTGGTAGTGCTGACGGGCATGTTTCGGTGGCGTCTGTTTCCGATGAGGTCGGTTTCGGGTGGACTGACTCTGGAATTGGACCTTGTCGGGCTGGCCCGACCTTCATGAGTCTTCTGTTAAAGTGGTTTGGAGATATCAGTTTTGAGGGTCGTCTGGAATTCGACCCTAGGAGGGGGGGTACTGTGAGAATCCGCTCAGCTGCCTGCGCAGGCAGGCAGCTTTTTGACCATTGTTTAGGTTTTCTTGCTGCAGGACTCTGGAAAGGAGACCTTCTGTCAGTTGTGCAGCTCCTGTTGCTGAGGGATTTGCATACATTAGTCATGCAAATCCCTTACCTGCCTTCTTTTGATGACTGGCACTATAAAAGCATTCTGCTCCCAGAATGCTTTGCTGGACATTTCCCTTCCATGGTCTGTTCCTGATGGACACTGCTGGAGTGTCAGCCATTGCTATCTAGTATAGTTAATTCCTGGGGGGTGCTTTAGGCTCCCCTTCTAGTCCAGTCAGGTTGTATTATCTGTTTTGCCTGTTCCGTCTGTCTTGTGTTTGGATCGTACAAGCCCTAGCGTTAGCGGCTGTGGATCCTTCTGATTGAGTCTGGAGTGTAGGTTGAAACAGCGGTTGTTTCTGCCTACCTCATCTGTTCTGTCTGCCGTGTGTTTGGATCGCACTCGCCCTAGCGCTAGTGCTGGGGATCCTTCTGTTCTGTCTTCTGGGATCGCGCTAGCCACTTTTCGCTAGCGCTGGGGATCCTTCTGTTCTGCTACTCTGTCTCCTGGGATCGCGCTAGCTACTTTTCGCTAGCGCTGGGGATCCTTCTGTTCTGTCTTCTGGGATCGCGCTAGCCACTTTTCGCTAGCGCTGGAGATCCTTCTGTTCTGCTACTCTGTACCTGGATCGCGCTAGCCACTTTTCGCTAGTGCTGTGGATCCTATCTCTCGCTTGTCCCTGTTTTCGTGTGTCTGTCTTGTCTGATTCGAAACGCTTGCTGTAGGCTCGGTGAGGTAACCGTTAAGCAAGCGCTCGCGTTCTCTGTTTCGTGTTTGTCTGTCTTTGGTTAGTTAGGCGTGCTTGTCTCTGTTGTGCGTAACACGCGGAGACCGCGCACGAACGCGTGCACTGTTGCGAATGAGTGCGGTGTTCGCGTTCAGCTAGCATTTGTTATTTTCTTTATCTTTCTCTTTGTATGATTTGCTGTGCCTTTGCTACCCTTGTGCTCTGTCCTGCTCAGTCTTGTGTCGCTATTGGCAATCGCCATTCTTGCGATTGCGTTTCCTACTTCGTTTCCGCCGTTGTGTGTTCGCCGTCGCTGGGTGGCGACTAATTTGGTGGGCACACATTGGTTCTGTCCTTTTGCTCTGTTCCCTGTGGGCTATCCAGCCCTGCCTGATTGTACCTTGTCCCGGATCTGTACAATTCCCATTTGGCATCTGTTGCTGTGCAGCGGCTGTGTTCGCCTGCACACCACAGCGCCATCTGCCGGTGGGAATTGCCCTCTGCGGGTGCATAGCACCTAGCCTGGGTGTCCGCAATAATATGCTTGTGGAGGAAATCCGCCGCGTCAGCGCACGTCTGGTGCGCTGACCACGGAGACGATTCCGCAATCGTTACAAATTTGCTGACGTATTCTGTCCAAAATCAGCAGATAAACTCCCCCCCCCCCACACCGTACCTTCGACTGTCTCATCGATTTAAGATCTGGTTGTATGCCTCCCAGGGGTCACCTCTATAATCTGTCTGGGCCTGAGAAACTGGCAATGCAGGAATACATCAGAGAAAACTTGGCTAAGGGTTTTATCCATCCCTCTCGTTCACCAGCAGGGGCAGGATTCTTTTTTGTAAAAAAAAAAGATGGAGGCCTTCGTCCCTGCATTGATTGACAAAATCACAGTGAAAAATCGTTATCCTTTACCCTTGATTGACGATTTATTCACTCAGGTTACTAACGCCAAGATTTTCTCGGAACTAGATTTGAGAGGTGCATACAACCTAGTTCGTATTAGGGATGGTGATAAATGGAAGACGGCCTTTAACACGCCCGATGGGCATTACGAGTATCTGGTGATGCCCTTCGGGTTGTGCAACGCTCCGGCCATCTTCCAGGAGTTTATTAATGAGGTATTCAGGGAGGTTACATAGTTACATAGTTATTTTGGTTGAAAAAAAGACATACGACCATCGAGTTCAACCAGTATAAAGTACAACACCAGCCTGCTCCCTCACATATCCCTGTTGATCCAGAGGAAGGCGAAAAAACCCTTACAAGGCATGGTCCAATTAGCCGCTAAAGGGAAAAATTCCTTCCCGACTCCAGTTGGCAATAAGATAAAATACCTGGATCAACATCATTAGGCATTACCTAGTAATTGTAGCCATGGATGTCTTTCAACGCAAGGAAAGCATCTAAGCCCCCTTTAAATGCAGGTATAGAGTTTGCCATAACGACTTCCTGTGGCAATGCATTCCACATCTTAATCACTCTTACTGTAAAGAACCCTTTCCTAAATAAATGGCTAAAACGTTTTTCCTCCATGCGCAGATCATGTCCTCTAGTCCTTTGAGAAGGCCTAGGGACAAAAAGCTCATCCGCCAAGCTATTATATTGCCCTCTGATGTATTTATACATGTTAATTAAATCCCCTCTAAAGCGTCTTTTCTCTAGACTAAATAAACACAGTTAATCTAACCTTTCTTGATAAGTGAGACCTTCCATCCCACATATCAATTTTGTTGCTCGTCTCTGCACCTGCTCTAAAACTGCAATATCTTTTTTGTAATGTGGTGCCCAGAACTGAATTCCATATTCCAGATGTGGCCTTACTAGAGAGTTAAACAGGGGCAATATTATGCTCGCATCTCGAGTTTTTATTTCCCTTTTAATGCATCCCAAAATTTTGTTAGCTTTAGCTGCAGCTGCTTGGCATTGAGTACGATTATTTAACTTGTTGTCAATGAGTACTCCTATACAATACAATACAATAACATTTCTATAGCGCTTTTCTCCCATAGGACTCAAAGCGCTTAGGCTCTCTCAGATTCAGTAATTAGTAGGATGAAGTATTCACACAACAAAAGTTATATTTCTGCAAATGCCAGACTGAACAGGTGGGTTTTCAGTCTGGATTTAAACACG
Organism: Hyperolius riggenbachi; assembly: GCF_040937935.1. Classification (NCBI taxonomy): domain Eukaryota; kingdom Metazoa; phylum Chordata; class Amphibia; order Anura; family Hyperoliidae; genus Hyperolius; species Hyperolius riggenbachi. The sequence goes on along the minus strand of NC_090653.1, from coordinate 191,929,675 downwards.
TCCAGGGATGGGGCTGTCCTGATCTGTTGAGGTAAGGAGTTCCAAAACGTAGGGGCAGCATGACAGAAGGCTCTGGGACCAAAAGTTTCCAAGTGGACTCTGGGTATGACTAGGTTACTAGAACCTGTGGATCTGAGAATGCGGGGATTGCTACGCAGCTGTAACATATCTTTCATGTATCCAGGGCCTAGATTATTCAGGGATTTAAATGTCAGTAGGTCAATCTTGAATAGGACCCTCCATTCTATAGGTAGCCAGTGAAGGGAATGCAGGACTGGCGTTATGTGGCAGTGACGGGGTTGGTTGGTTAGCAGTCTGGCAGCAGTATTCTGTATCAGCTGTAGGCGGTACAAGGCCTTTTTTGGAAGGCCAGTGTAGAGAGCATTGCAGTAGTCCAGTCGGGATGTGATGAAGGCGTGGACTTAGGTTGGCAGATCTTCTGGGGGTATGAGGTGCTTGATTTTTGCAATGTTCTTCAGGTGAAAATAGGATGATTTCACCACAGCAGAGATTTGAGTTCTGAAGTTTAAATCCCCATCAATTAGAACTCCCAGGCTACGCACATGATCAGAGCTACGTAGATCCGTGCCTCCTATTCCCAGTGGTGAAGACTGCAAGTTAAGTTGTTTTGTTATCATGCTCTGCCCTCCAATCAGAAGGACTTCAGTTTTGTCTGCATTTAGTTTCAGCCAGTTGTCATTCATCCATTGCTGTAGTTCACGTAAGCAGGCGTTTATAGTTAGAGTTGGGTCTGTCACACCAGGCTTGAAGGAAAGATATAGTTGGGTGTCGTCTGCATAGCAGTGGTATGTCAGGCCATGTTTTTGGATTAGTTTTCCCAACGGTAGCATGTAAATCGTGAAAAGCAGGGGAGAGAGGATTGAGCCCTGGGGCACCCCATACTTAAGTGTTACAGGGGTGGACAGGAAGGGCCCCATAGACACTTTGTGGGTTCTGCCACTCAAGAAGGATTGGAACCACTGAAGTACTATGCCATCAATGCCGCAGTATTCCTGTAGCCTGTTTATCAAGATGTCATGGTCAACTGTGTCAAAGGCTGCAGAAAGGTCTAGCAGTATGAGGATCGAGCACTCTCCTCTGTCTCTTGCCATGAGCAGGTGGTTGCATATTTGGATGAGGGCAGTTTCAGTGCTGTAGTGTTTCCTGAAGCCAGACTGGAATGGGTCATAACTGTTATTTTGTAGGATTCTGGCTTCTAGCTGGAGGTATACAGCTTTTTTCAATTAGCTTGCCCAGAAAGGGGAGGTTAGAGACAGGTCTGTAGCTGGTCATTGCATCTGGGTCCAGGGAGGGTTTTTTGAGGAGAGGCCTGATGATTGCTTCCTTCAGTAAAGCAGGAAATATCCCTGATTGTAAGGAACAGTTAACAATTTTGAGGAATACCGGTATGAACAGGTCTGGGCAGTTCAACATGAACTGTGTTGGGCCAGGATCCAGGTCACAGGTAGTTAGGCGGACGTGAAGGAGGATGCTTGATGTGACTTCTTCATCAATTTCTTTGAAGTTTGACCAAGGTGTTACGTTGTCTCTGCTAATGGTCTTCGGCGCTATATTAGGCTCAGATGCTGTAAGTTGGATGGCGGACCTTATAACGGAGACTTTGTCTGTGAAGAAATGGGCAAATTGGTCACAGAGGTCCTTTGAAGACTCGATATTAAGTTTTTGACATGCTGGGTTGCAGAGTTTTTCCACTGTGCGGAACAGTTGGGCTGGTTTGTTAACTGCATTTGCAATCTCTTGTGATAGAAAGGATGATTTTTTTTCCCGTGATTACCTTTTGGTAGCTCTTCAAGTGGAAGATTAAGGCATGTTTGTCTTCTGGGGCTGAGATTTGCGCCACAGCCTCTCAAGTTTTCGGCCTTGTCTTTTCAGCTCTTTTATAGCGTTATCAAACCACTGTGCATGATGGTGTGGAGTAAGATATTTGGTGCGCAGAGGAGCAATGGTCTCAAAGGTGGAGGACACACATTTGTTGTATTTAAACACCAGAGTATCAGGGTCCAAGTCAGTCAATTCATCAAAGCTAAGGTTATCTCGGATATGTTGAGGTGTTAGCCCTTTTAAGCGGCGATATTTTATTTGATTCTTGACCTGGTGTTTGACGGCTGGTATTGAGAGGGAGAAGTGGATAGTGTGATGGTCTGACCAGGCAACAGGATTAATTTCCACATTGGCTATTGACAGCCCAGTATGGAATATAAGGTCCAGAGTGTGACCTTTCCTGTGAGTAGCAGAGCTGATTGATTGGAGGAAGCCCAGTTCATGTAAGGCACGAGGTAGCTCTTTTCCAAATTGTGAGGAGGAGTCGTCCACCCATGTATTGAAATCTCCAAGAACAATCCATCTGGGGTGTTCCAGTGTTAGGTTGCATAGGAGGTCTACAAGTTCCTCAAGGAAGTCTGAGTATTTTTCTGGTGGGCGGTAGATCAGCAATATGTTAATGTTTTCCTCAGCTGAAAGTTGCACCCCCAAGCATTCAAACGAGTTGGTAGGACCTACAGTAAGTAGTCTGATTTTCAAAGCTGATCTAAAGCAAAGTGCAACCCCTCCTCCCCTGCATTCTTTCCTGTTGCAGTATATCACGGAATAGTTTGTTGGCACAGCTGCCTCCAGTCTTAAGTCCTTCTCCAAGTTTGATGTCCCCAACTATATCCCATTTATTTTGTATGGTGCTAGTCCATTAGTACGTCCAAAATGCACGACTTTACATTTGTCAACGTTGAATTTCATCTGCCATGTATGTGCCCATATAGCCATCCTATCCAGATCCTGTTGCAATATGACACTATCTTCCTGAGAGTTGATGATTCTGCACAATTTTGTATCATCGGCAAAAATAGCAACATTGCTCACTACTGCATCTACTAGGTCATTAATAAATAAATTGAAGAGCACTGGACCCAGAACAGACCCCTGTGGGACCCCACTGCCAACAGTCTCCCATTTTGAGTACGATCCATTGACCACAACTCTTTGTTTTCTGTCCATTAGCCAGTTCCCTATCCATGAACACGGACTCTTCCCCACTCCTTGCATCCTCAACTTTTGCACCAGACTTTTGTGGGGAACAGTGTCGAAGGCCTTTGCAAAGTCCAAGTATATCACATCTACAGCATTCCCAATATCCATATTAGCATTCACTACCTCATAAAAGCTGAGCATGTTAGTCAAACAGGACCTGTCTTTAGTAAACCCATGTTGATGCTGAGAAATAAGATTATTTTCTACTATGAAGTCATGTATAGTATCTCTTAGTAACCCCTCAAATAGTTTGCATACAACTGATGTTAAGCTTACAGGTCTATAATTTCCTGGATCTGATTTTTTGCCCTTATTAAATAATGGGAAAACGTGGGCTGTACGTCAATCCACTGGGACTCTGCCAGTTGCAAGAGAGTCACAAAAGATAAGATAAAGGGGTTTAGCTATAACTGAACTTAATTCCCTTAGGACCCGAGGATGCATGCCATCTGGGCCAGGTGCCTTGTCTATTTTTAATTTATTTAGTCTTGCCTTCACTTCTTCCTGCGTTAAGTATTTAATATTACAGTTAGAAGATTCAGACTCTTCTGCCTCTGTAGTTTGCAACAGTGCTGTTTCTTTTGTGAAGACAGAAGCAAAGAAAGCATTTAATAACTCTGCCTTACCTTGGTCGTCCACCATTGAGGTACCCCCTCATCCTTTAGGAGTCCTATACAGTCAAAATTTTTTTTTTTAGAGTTAATGTACTTGTAAAACTTTTTTGGGTTAGATTTGATATCCTTAGCGATTTGTTTTTCAGCTTCAATCTTTGCCTGCCTAATTTCTTTTTTACAATTTTTATTGCACTCCTTATTAGTGCAGCCTCGGTCCCCTCCTGTTTTAAGACCTTATAGGCATTCTTTTTCCTCTTCATTTTATCTTTAACCTTTCTATTCATCCATAGAGGCCTTTTTTTATTCCTAGACATTTTGTTTCCATATGGGATATACATACTACAATATTGATTGAGTATAAGTTTAAAAGCTTGCCATTTCCCTTCAGTGTCTTCCCCTTATAGTACATTATCCCAGTTCACCAAACTTAGTGCCTGCCTAATTTGATTGAACTTTGCTTTTCTAAAATTCATAGTTTTAGTGGTCCCGCTGCCCCGTGGCCTATCAGTCACCAGATCAAACGTTATCATGTTGTGATCACTATTTCCCAAATGTTCTTGAACCTGCACATTTGATACATTATCTGGTCTATTAGAAATGATCTGATCCAGTAACGCATTCCCCCTAGTTGGTTCAGTTACCATTTGAGTCAAGTAATTGTCCTGTAGTGCTGCCAGAAATCTGCTGCTTTTACCAGAATGGGTAGCCTCAATACTCCAGTCAATGTCTGGAAAGTTGAAGTCGCCCATAATTATGACCTCATTTTTACTTGCAGCTTTTTCAATCTGCTGTAGTAATCGCAGTTCTGCAGCTTCATTAATAAGAGGTGGCCTGTAGCATGCCCCAATAAGCAATTGGCAACTTTTATTTCCACCATGAATATTTACCCAAACGGACTCCACATCTTCGCAATCTTCCTCCATCTCATCGTCGAGGACAGCTGTAAGAGAATTCTTAACAAAGAGACAAACCCCTCCACATTTTTTCCCTGTTCTATCCCTCCTAAACACATTGTATCCTTTTAAATTAGCTATCCAGTCATGGCATTCATCCATCCATGTCTCGGTTATTCCCACAATGTCATAGCCTTTGTCATTCAGAATGAACTCTAGTTCGTCTATTTTATTTGCAAGGCTCCAAACATTGGTTACCATGCACTTTATATTTTTACCACCACATTTACCAATTTTGTTTACATGAAATGGGCTACTTGAATTTTTACCAACCTCCTTAATCTTTACACTGTCCCCACCCCCTCTCCACCCTCCATAATGATAGGTTCCCACTGTCTTTTTACCTCATCTTGTCTACGTATTGAGACTTTATCCTCCCGCCTCCCCCCAGATCCTAGTTTAAAATCTCCTCCAACCATTTAGCCATCTTCTCCCCCAATGCAGCTGCACCCTCCCCATTAAGGTGCAGCCCATCCCTGCTGTAGAACCTGTAGCCGACTGCAAAGTCTGCCCAGTTCTCCAGTAACCCAAACCCTTCCTTCCTACACCAATTTCTCAGCCACTTATTTAACTCCCTAAGCTCCCTCTGTCTCTCAGATGTAGCACGTGGCACTGGCAGTATTTCAGAAAACACCACCTTGGAGGTCCTTGCTTTAAGTTTATCTCCAAGTACCTGAAAATCATTTTTGAGGACCTTCCATCTCCCACTAACTTTGTCATTGGTGCCAATGTGTACCATGACAGCCGGGTCTTCCCCAGCCCCACCCAGTAATCTGTCAATTCTTTCCGCTACATGCCGAACCCGAGCACCCGGGAGGCAACAGACTGTACGGCATTCACGGTTTCTTCGACAGATTACCCTATCTGTGCGCCTAATAATTGAATCCCCTACCACCAGTACCTGTCTAGCCTTAGCTGCACTCCTATTCCCTTTCTCGTTACAGCAGTCTTCCCCTTGGTTTCTAAGGAGCACATCCTGCTGCAGCATTGCTACTCCTGAACCATCCTCCCCAATATTACGCAAACAAGCATACTTATTAGTGAGGGACAACTCGGGACTAGCCTCCCTGCCACTTTTTCCCCTACCCCTTCTAACTGTGACCCAACTAGCGGCTGCCTCTGCTTCTTGGTCCGGCTGTACTCCACCCTCCTCATCTTCAACGGTTCCATCCAGTGTCTGGATCGTGAGATCCAAGCTCTTCTCCATGTTGTGTATGCGTCTCAGTGTTGCGAGATGCTTATTTAGCTCTGCGACTTCCGCCTCTAACTGAGCAACACGCACACACCCAGGGCAACAGTAAACACCCTCAATCCGCTGATCAAGGCATGCATACATGTTGCAGGATGTACACTGTACAGCATAGTCCAACATGATGACTTTTGTGTGGGGAAAAATTATTTAAAGTAAACTGTGGCGGTAAAAGATGAAACGGGAGAGTGAGTGTAGCTGGGGAGGAGGAAAGGGAGAGTAAGTGAAGTTGGGGAGTGAGGGGAGGAGGGGGAGGGGGGAGGAGGGTGTGGGGGGAGGGGAGGAGGAGGGGCGGGAGGGGTGGAGGAGTGGAGGTGGAGTGAGTGAAGTTGGGGTGGAGTCCTCAAAATTTAAAGACTACACCACAACGTGCCTAGCACATTCTAACCAATGCAAAAAAACGCAATATTGGTTAAAGGTTTTTTTTTTTTTTTTTTTTTAGTCCTTACCTACTTCCTCTCACCACTCTCTTTGTGCCTGTGTTGTAACACCTGTTTTTAACGCCTGTGCCACTTGTGTCGCAGCCACTTAGTGAGCAAGCCACAGACTGAGCAAGCTCAGTGTTGAGTCCTGAAGCTGACCAAATACCTCCTGTTGCAGCTAGTCCCTCCCCCTAGCTAATTGCCTGCTGCAAAGCAAAATAGAGGGAAAAGAAAAAAAAATTGTACTTTTAAAAACTGACACTTGCTTGCTTAATATCAGATGAACCACAATAGACAATCCACCAGATATCACAGCAGCAAAAAACAATATACAAACAGCAATGTAATATAATTAGTGCTCACAATTCCCAGCAGTGAAGTGAAGCAGCCCTCCACCAAGATTAGAGCTTTGGCCTACACTTCCTGTTTAATTTAACACCTGTGTTGCAGCTAGTCCCTCCCCCTAGCTAATTGCCTGCTGCAAAGCAAACTAGAGGGAAAAGAAAAAAAAATTGTACTTTTAAAAACTGACACTTGCTTGCTTAATATCAGATGAACCACAATAGACAATCCACCAGATATCACAGCAGCAAAAAACAATATACAAACAGCAATGTAATATAATTAGTGCTCACAATTCCCAGCAGTGAAGTGAAGTAGCCCTCCACCAAGATTAGAGCTTTGGCCTACACTTCCTGTTTAATTTAACACCTGTGTTGCAGCTAGTCCCTCCCCCTAGCTAATTGCCTGCTGCAAAGCAAACTAGAGGGAAAAGAAAAAAAAAATGTACTTTTAAAAACTGACACTTGCTTGCTTAATATCAGATGAACCACAATAGACAATCCACCAGATATCGCAGCAGCAAAAAACAATATACAAACAGCAATGTAATATAATTAGTGCTCACAATTCCCAGCAGTGAAGTGAAGCAGCCCTCCACCAAGATTAGAGCTTTGGCCTACACTTCCTGTTTAATTTAACACCTGTGTTGCAGCTAGTCCCTCCCCCTAGCTAATTGCCCGCTGCAAAGCAAACTAGAGGGAAAAGAAAAAAATATTGTACTTTTAAAAACTGACACTTGCTTGCTTAATATCAGATGAACCACAATAGACAATCCACCAGATATCGCAGCAGCAAAAAACAATATACAAACAGCAATGTAATATAATTAGTGTTCACAATTCCCAGCAGTGAAGTGAAGCAGCCCTCCACCAAGGTGTTTGGGAAGTTCGTCTTAGTTTATCTGGACGATATACTGATCTTCTCATCCAATCTTTCGGAACATCGAAAGCATGTTAAGTTTGTTCTAGGGAAGTTAAGACAGAATCTGCTTTACGCTAAACTAGAGAAATGCCTTTTCGAAGTAACCTCTGTTGTCTTCTTGGGGTACATTATCTCTACGTCTGGCCTTTCTATGGTTCCAGGGAAGGTTTCTGCTGTCTTGGAGTGGCCTCAGCCTGTGGGACTGAAGGCACTCCAGAGATTTCTGGGCTTTGCCAACTACTACAGGAGGTTTATAAAGGGGTACTCTACAGTAGTCTCGCTCCTCACCAGTCTCACCAAGAAGGGGGCTGATACTCACCACTGGTCAGCAGAGGCACATGCTGCTTTTTCTACACTGAAAAAACTGTTCTGTTCCGCACCTATATTAAGACATATGGATGTCACCTTCCCCTTTATCGTGGAGGTTGATGCTTCAGAGGTGGGGGTGGGGGCTGTATTGTCTCAGTGATCGGGCTTACAGGGCAAACTCCACTCATGTGCCTACTTCTCTCATAGGTTTTAACCCGCAGAGAAAAACTACGATATAGGCAACCGGGAGCTTTTAGCCATCAAATTAGCTTTTGAGGAATGGCAACATTGGCTAGAAGGTGCAGAACATACTATCACAGTTTATACAGATCATAAAAATCTGGAGTACATAGAAGGTGCCAAGAGACTTAGCCCCCGTCAGGCTCGGTAGTCCCTGTTCTTTGCTAGATTCAGATTTGTAATTACTTATACCCCTGGTAGTAAAAACATCAAGGCCAATGTTCTGTCCAGGTGTTTCGAGCCCGAGACAGTACAGCCCTCAGCCCCTGAGACCATTCTACCTCAGAAGGTAGTTCTGGCAGCCACTGAGACCTGGAAGGATTGGACAGTCACTCTGAGTCCTTACCAACAGGATGTTCCAGAGGGGAAGCCTGATGGGGTCATGTTTGTGCCACTGCCTTTCCGTCTACAACTCTTACAGCTGTTTAATTCCCACAAGAATGCTGGTCATCCCGGGGTCACCAGAACTCAGGATTTACTGGCCAGATGTGCTTGGTGGCCTACATTGGCAACAGATTGTAAGGAGTTTGTGAGAGAGTGTGCAGTGTGTGCTAGGAGTAAACCTTCTCGTCAGGCTCCTGTTGGTACTTTACAACCCTGACCAGTCCCAAGTGAACCATGGACCCATTTGTCCATGGATTTTGTGGCAGAACTCCCCAGGTCTGAGGGCAAGACGGTCATTTGGGTGGTAGTAGACAGATTCAGTAAGATGGCTCATTTTGTTCCTTTGAAAGGACTCCCCTCGGCCCAGGAATTGGCAGATCTCTTCATCCAGCACATTTTCCGGCTGCATGGCATTCCGGAAAATGTAGTGTCAGATCGGGGAGTCCAATTTGTATCTAAGTTTTGGAGAGCCTTTTGCAATCAGCTGGATATGGACCTTGCATTCTCATCAGGCTACCACCCACAGACCAATGGCCAGACCGAGAGAGTTAACCAATCCCTAGAACAATTTCTCAGATGTTATGTTGCAGATGTGCAATCCGATAGGTAAAAATTTTTTTGCCGTTTACAGAATTTGCGCACAACAATCTGAAAAGCTCTTCTTCAGGATTTTCCTCATTTCAGGTAGTTTTGGGAAGATCACCCAAGTTTGCTCTGTTGCCGGTGGCATCTACACCATTTCTGGCCCTGGAGGATTGGTAGAGGGCTTTGAAGGAAATTTGGGGAATGGTTAAGAAGAACCTGGGGAAAGCTTTCCAGACCCAGAAAAGACAGGCAGATAAAAGGCGGTCCGTAGAGTGGAAGTTCTCTCCAGGAGATTTGGTGTGGGTATCCACTTGGCATTTGGCCTTGAAGCAACTGTCACCCAAACGGGGTCCTAGATTCATAGGACCATTCCCAGTGTCCAAGAAAATTAATAATGTCACTTACGCGATTGATCTCCCAGCCAGCATGCGAGGTGTGAGATCATTCCATGTGTCTCTATTGAAGCCAGCAGTGCACGTGGATCTGTGTTGGTTGATGACCAACCAGAATATGAGATTGAAAAGATTCTGGACTCTCGGTAAGTGCAGAATTCCGTGCAGTGTCTGGTCCACTGGAAAGGATATGGTGTGGAGGAAAGAACTTGGGTGCCAGATTGTCGCATGCATGCGGAGGAATTAAAGAAGGAATTTCATGACTCACATCCTGGGAAGCCTGGTGGGAAGTGTCCGGAGTCCACTCCTCAGGGGGGGGTGGGGTATTGTAATGGATTGCGGAGACACACGTGGTCTGGCAGCGGGGAGGCTGTCTCCGCGTTCAGACCGGCGGTTTCTGCACAGCAGCATGCGTCTGGTTTGTCTGAGCCTTCTAGTGCACAAAGATGGAGAGCTACGCGCACGCGCGCTGGGAGGCAGGACCTTTATGCCAGTAGAAGAGGGATCAGCTGATCAGGACGATCAGCTGATCCCAGCGCAGTGGGTGATTGGATGAGTGGTGCTGGGCGGTGCTGAGGAGCGCTGCACTATATATACATCTTGCCTGTCAGTTGCTGGTTGTCTGCCGTTGCGAATACTTACGTGTGAGCACTCAGACCAGTCAGATCCCACAGTGTGTTAGAACTAGGAGGACCTGGGAATTCACACTTAGCCAGATCACGCTTGTGTTATACTTTAGACCAGTTCCAGGGTGTTGTGACCAAGGACCTCACACCCAAGCTTAGGGATACTGTGTCATTGCTGTGTTATACTTTAGACCAGTTCCAGGGTGTTGTGACCAAGGACCTCACACCCAAGCTTAGGGATACTGTGTCATTGCTGTGTTATACTTTAGACCAGTTCCAGGGTGTTGTGACCAAGTACCTCACACCCAAGCTTAGGAATACTGTCATTACTGTGTTATTCTCTAGACTAGTTCCCGGGTGTCGAGACCAAGGACCTCACACCCCAGGCTAGGACTCTGTTCTATATATGTTATGACTATTTGCTCTGTCGACCTCTCTATTGCTTACGGAATCGGTACCGCTGCATATCTGCCTACCTGTTGCCAAACCCTGCCTGTACCCAGTTACCGAATCAGCCTTCTGTCTCTGTACCTTGTCTGCTCGTGTGTTGCCGACCTGGCCTGCCCGACCCTCCAGGCTTTCACTGATCCCTTGAGTGCTCAGTCTATCTGTACTAGCTGTGACACTATTCCACCAAGTGTCAGTTAGCTGTTAGGACTCCTGCTCCTCAGAGAGTCCGGCATGCTAGCAGCCAGTGGCCTCTACTCCTCTGGAGCCCCCTGGCTGCAGTACAGTCTATATCTGATCACCAAGTATCACTGGTTGCCAGGTTCTCTCTATTGCCTCTCTCAAGGAGATAGTTCCTGCACAGCCGAGGGCCACCTGCCTCTCAGGTGGTTCCTGGCCGAGCTGCCTGTGTCTCCCGCCTCACGGGAGATATCCTACAGTTACACCAAACACTTACACTTTATTAGGTGCCCAGAGGTTAGTCATCCTTGTATTATGGGTGATTCTGCAGATCATCCATAATTAAATATACATCTGTATTGTTGATGATTCTGCAGATCATCAATAATCAGATTCTCTCTGTGTGCTGACACCAATCGTTACACAAGGACTTCACATCAGACTAGGAATTGTTATTGTTATTGATTACCTGTGTATGATTCTGGCTAAACCTCTGACTTTGCTATTGCTTAATGTTTCTGTACTTCTGCCTATTTGACTAGTTGCTGAACTCTGCCTGATTACAGATTACTCTTCTGCCTCACGATTCTGTACTGATACTTACCTCTCTGTTGCCGAACCTTGCCTGCCTGACCTCTCTACTCACCAGTGGGCCCTTGCCACTGGTGAGGTGTATTCTAAGTGTTCTGTTAGTGACTGATAGTACCTTTCCAGCTCCCTTGGAAAGGTCTGATCAAACTATACTAGTCACCTTCTGTGCTGACACCTTGCCAGCCTCTCTGGCAAGGGCTGTTCTTTCCTTTCGTATTATCATTGCTAATACCTTTCCAGCTCCTCTGGAAAGGCCTGAGTTATATTCTTTAATTTATTACTAGTCCCTTGCCAGCTCCTCTGGTAAGGACTAGTTATACTGTTTCTGTACCTTCACTGTTAGTACCATTCCAGCTCCTCTGGAAAGGTCTGGTCAAACTATACAGTTAGTGTACTGATAGTACCTTACCAGCTCCTTTGGTAAGGTCTTGCAAAACGATTTAAGTTACGGTTGCACCAAGCACTATTCACGCACTCTCTTTGTTACTATACCAGTATTATTGGTGATTCTGCAGATCACCACATAATCAGGTATAGTGTCTGCATTATTGGTGATTCTGCAGATCACCACATAATCAGACATCTGAGTTGCTACACCCAACCGTTACAGAACAGCAGACTAAACATATATATATGGAGACACTGTGTGATCGGATAGATCTGCTAACTAACACCGTTAATGATCTCATCAAGACGGTGAAGTTCAGCAGACCCAGATTGACCAACTCGTTCAGACGGTGAGCCGTTTGAAAGATCTTGTTACACCAGTGTCACCCCTTCCTGTGATCGAACCTAGGATGCCCTTACCTGAGAAATTTTCGGGGCATCGCACTGATTTTCGTAATTTTAAACACAGATGTTTATCATACTTTGAGTTACGGCCAGTTTCCTCGGGTACAGAAGGTCAGAGGGTCACATTTATTAAAGGGACTCCGAGCACAAAAAAAAAAAAGAAAGTTGTACTCACCATGGGCTTTCTCCAGCCCAGTGCTGGTCGGGAGGTCCCACGCCGGCGTCCTGGCTCCTCTCCTTCTCCCCGCTCCGGAATGGCTGGCAGGCCGCAGCCCGGGCGACACTCTCCCGAGTGTCGGGCTTCTTCTTCCGCATATGACGCGGATTACGTCACACGCCGGCCGCCTCGCGTCATCATGGCGGCCGGCGTGAAAGTACTGCGCATGCGCGCTTTGTTCGCGCATGCGCAGTACTTTCACGCCGGCCGCCATGATGACGCGAGGCGGCCGGCGTGTGACGTAATCCGCGTCATATGCGGAAGAAGAAGCCCGACACTCGGGAGAGTGTCGCCCGGGCTGCGGCCTGCCAGCCATTCCGGAGCGGGGAGAAGGAGAGGAGCCAGGACGCCGGCGTGGGACCTCCCGACCAGCACTGGGCTGGAGAAAGCCCATGGTGAGTACAACTTTCTTTTTTTTTTTGAGCTCGGAGTCCCTTTAAGACATTATTATCTGGAGATTCGCAGTCCTGGGCCTACAGTCTCCCTACGGGGCACCAGGCTTTGGCCTCAGTGGCAGAATTCTTTAAAGCTATGGCAGTGATTTACGATGATCCTGATTTAGTGGTTACCTCAGAGACAAAATTGAAGACCCTCAGGCAAGGGCACAATCCCGTTGAAACTTACGCAGCTGAGTTTAGGAGATGGGCAGTGTCAGCCAGGTGGGGGCAGTACGCACTTCTGGATTGCTTTTTATCAGGGTTATCTGATGCAGTAGCTGATCTCATGTTGGGTCATCCAGAACCCAAATCATTGGATGAGGCCATATCTTTGGCAATTAAGATTGACAGGCGAGTTCGCTATCAGAAACAAACTCGGGCTAAAGTTTCAGGAAGATTTGCTTCATGTACCTTTTCAGCTCCTGTGTCTTCCTCTCCACCACCTGACGAGCCAATGCAAATTGGACACGCCAAGCTTTCAGAGCTCGAGAGGAATAGAAGACGTATAGAAAAATTATGTTTGTATTGTGCCGACAAGTGACATGTGGTTTCTGGTTGTCCCAAGAAGGCGGAAAACTCTGTCGCCTAGGAGTAGCTGGAGGTACTACCCGAGGCGATCTAGTCTTACCTCTGAACAACAAACGTGTACTGCTCCCGTGCTCTATCACCTGGGATGGACAGGTTCACTCCACTCAGGCTTTTATCAATTCGGGTTCAGCAGTTAATGTAATGTCACAGGATTTCGCCAATCAGTTTGGCTTTCCGTTAACTTCTGTGGGACAACAGGTCAAGATTACGGCAGTGGATGATTCTCCACTACCAATTAAACAGACCATTACTCAGACTCCTGTATTGTTATGTCAACTTGGGGTCTTGCATAAGGAGCAGATACAATTTCTGGTGCTCAAGATGTCCACCTCCACAATCATTTTGGGTATGCCATGGCTCAAAAAACATTCTCCTCAGATTGACTGGAGCTCCAGACAGTTGTTAAGCTGGTCTCCATACTGCCATCATCATTGTTTGGAGAAGGTCACCATAGCGGCCACCGAAATTCAAGTGGAGGAAACTTCTGAGTCTACCTCGGAGGCCCCTGGGATGGATACCTGGATGGATTGGGTACATACATTGACCCCATTCCAGCAGGAGGTCCCTGAAGGGAAGCCAGAGGGCTTTCTTTTTGTACCTTTGCAGTCCAGATTTAAAATTCTACACATCTTCCATTCTCATAAAAATGCCGGTCACCCAGGGATTTCCCGCACACAGGAGTTGTTGGACCAATGTGTCTGGTGGCCTTCGATAGTCTCTGATTGTAGAGAATTTGTGGGGAGTTGCTCCATTTGTGCCAGAAGTAAGGCATCCAGGCGGGCTCCTGTGGGTACCTTACAGTCGCTTCCGGTGCCTGAACAGCCATGGACCCATGTGTCCATGGATTTTGTAGGTGAATTACCTAGTTCTGATGGTAAAACGGTCATATGGGTGGTAGTCGATAGGTTTAGTAAGATGGCCCACTTCATTCCCTTGAACGGGCTCCCCACTGCCCAGGAGCTGGCAGAGCTCTTCATACATCACATTTTCAGACTGCATGGGATTCCAGAAAGTGTGGTGTCAGATAGGGGAGTCCAGTTCATTTCTCGCTTTTGGAAAGCATTCTGCCATCATCTGGGAATGAAGTTATCATTTTCCTCCGGCTACCACCCACAGACTAACGGCCAAACCGAAAGGGTCAACCAGTCTTTGGAACAGTTCCTTAGATGCTATGTGGCTGAGACCCAGACAGAGTTGGCCAAATTCTTGCCCTATGCAGAATTTGCCCACAATAACTTGAAGTGTGCCTTTTCGGGTTTCTCCCCCTTTCAGATTATTACGGGGAGATCACCAAAGTTCTCACCACTGCCAGTGGTGTCGTCACCATTCCCGGCCTTGGAACAGTGGCAAGGGACCTTGAAAGAAATTTGGGGAATGGTTAAAGAGAATTTAAAGAGAACCTTTGCCACTCAGAAGAAACAGGCGGATAAAAGACGCTCACTGTAGTGGGAATTCGCACAAGGCGATTTGGTGTGGGTTTCCACTCGACATTTGACCTTAAGGCAGCCTTCTGCCAAGTTGGGTCCTAAATTTATAGGACCATACCCTGTGTCTCGGAAGATCAACAATGTTACCTATGTTGTGTCGCTACCACCCAGCTTCAGGGGTGGTAGAACTTTTCATGCGTCCCTCCTGAAACCTGCTGTGTATGTGGACTCCACTCCCCCCCCCCCCCCCCCCGTGGTGGTCCATGGGGAACCAGAATCCGAAATAGAGCAGATCTTGGATTCCAGGCTGGTGCGAAATTCTGTACAGTACTTGGTCCATTGGCGGGGGTATGGTGCAGAGGAGAGATCATGGGTACCGGCCTCTCGCATGCATGCGGAGGAACTCAGGGAGGAGTTTCATAGGTTGCATCCTGATAGGCCGGGTGGTGTCCGGAGTCCACGTCTAGAGGGAGGGGTACTGTAACAAGTGATGGCTTGGCAGCTGCTGACACGCGGGAGGTGTCAGCAGCCGTCTCCCTCCCTGGTTTTCAGGGGTCTTCTGTTCTTTCGGCATCTAGTACGCCGGGAACGGTCTTGTCTCCAGCTCACAGGGTTTCTGTCTCGCGCGGAGACAGGACCTTTATGCGGGCAGAAGGCGCGTCAGCTGACCTGCCGGTCGGCTGACGTCACCGATGACTCTCGCTGCTCGGATTGGCGGACTCCGAGGTGGGAGTGGCTGGAAGCGTGCCTCCGCTTCTTAAGCCTCCGGTATTCATTTGCTCACTGTCTGCTGTCGTGAATACTTTGTGCTAGTGCTCAGACCTTAGACTAGTATCCAGGTGTTGAAACCAAGGACTTCACACCAGACTAGAAATTGTTATTGTCATTGATTACCTGTGTATGAATCTGGCTAAACCTCTGACTTTGCTATTGCTTAACGTTTCTGTACTTCTGCCTATCTGACTAGTTGCTGAACTCTGCCTGATTACTGATTACTCTTCTGCCTCACGATTCTGTACTGACATAGCCGGCCTTTGATATGAGCGACCGGAGCGGTTGCTCAGGGCGCCAGCTTCCAAGGGGGCACCTATAGCTGGTTGCCTATACTGAGGGCACCTATAGCTGGCTACCTTTACTGAGGGCTCCAACACCTGGCTACCTATACTGGAGGCACCTATGCCTGGTTACCTATGGGGGGATGGAGACCTTCAACTGACTTCCTATACTGGGGGCACCTATGCTTGGCAACCTATATTGAGGGCACCTACACATGAGATCCTATACTGGGGGCACCTATACCCGGCTTCCTACCTATACTGAGTCTGAGGGTGTTTGGGGGGGGGGAGGCGCACTGCAGCTATAACGCGTGGTGCAAATTGTCAGTGCTGTGCTATCATTCTAAATGGGGGGGGGGAGGCGGCTAACTGTCCCACTGATTATTTTTATTAATATTTCTGAAAGGTTCTAGCCTTCATTTCTAAGTGTATTCAGAATAATGCACTCTTTCCATCCATTTGTGGTTATTAATAGTATTTTTTCTATTATACATACGTGACGTGTCACAGAGATCTGAGCATTTGCCATGATGTGTCACAACGTCAAAAAGGTTGGGAACCACTGTTCTGGGAGATATCTCAGGAGAAAAGGGGAATTGCATACCGGCCTGTGAGTGTGTGTATACAGAAGAGGATGAAGGGGCACAAATATCAGGTTTCGCTCAGGGCGCTGTGAAACCTAAGGCCGGCCCTGTGTACTGATACTTACCTCTCTGTTGCCGAACCTTGCCTGCCTGACCTCTCTACTCACCAGTGGGCCCTTGCCACTGGTGAGGTGTATTCTAAGTGTTCTGTTAGTGACTGATAGTACCTTTCCAGCTCCCCTGGAAAGGTCTGATCAAACTATACTAGTCACCTTCTGTGCTGACACCTTGCCAGCCTCTCTGGCAAGGGCTGTTCTTTCCTTTCGCATTATCATTGCTAATACCTTTCCAGCTCCTCTGGAAAGGCCTGAGTTATATTCTTTAATTCATCACTAGTCCCTTGCCAGCTCCTCTGGTAAGGACTAGTTATACTGTTTCTGTACCTTCACTGTTAGTACCTTTCCAGCCCCTCTGGAAAGGTCTGGTCAAACTATACAGTTAGTGTACTGATAGTACCTTACCAGCTCCTCTGGTAAGGTCTTGCAAAACTATTTAAGTTACGGTTGCACCAAGCACTATTCACGCACTCTCTTTGTTACTATACCAGTATTATTGGTGATTCTGCAGATCACCACATAATCAGGTATAGTGTTTGCATTATTGGTGATTCTGCAGATCACCACATAATCAGACATCTGAGTTGCTACACCCAACCGTTACAACTCCCCTATCTGACACCACATTCTCCGGAATGCCATGCAGCCGGAAAATGTGCTGGATGTAGAGATCAGCCAATTCCTGGGCCAAGGGGAGTCCCTTCAGAGGGACAATATGAGCCATTTTACTGAACCTATCAACTACCACCCAGATGACCGACTTGCCCTCAGACCTGGGGAGTTCTCCTACAAAGTGGGTCCATGGTTAATTTGGCACCGGTAAAGGTTGTAGCGTACCTACTGGTGCTTAACGAGAGGGTTTATTTCTGGCACACACAGAGCACTCTCTTACAAACTCTTTGCAATCAAGAGCCAATGAAGGCCACCATACACATCTAGCCAGTAGGTCCTGAGTTTGAGCAGCCCCGGGATGCCCTGCATCCTTATGGGCGTGGAACAATTGCAAGAGTTGTAGGCAAAAAGGAAGTGGCACAAACAGAACCCCCTCAGGCTTCCCTTCTGGAATATCTTGCTGGTAAGGCCCTAGGGTAACCGCCCAGTCTTCCCACGTTTCTGTGGCTGCCACCACCAGTCTTTGAGGTAAGATGGTCTCAGGGGTTGATGGCTGAACTGTCTCGGGCCCAAAACACCTAGATAATGCATCTGCTTTGACATTCTTACTTCCTGGTGTATACGTGATGAGAAACCTGAACCTTGAAAAGAACAAGGACCAGCGAGCCTGTCGGGGGCTAAGTCTTTTGGCCCCTTCGATGTACTCCAAATTTTTATGATCAGTATAGACCGTGATCATATGTTCTGCCCCTTCCAGCCAATGGCGCCATTCTTCAAAGGCTAATTTAATGGCCAAGAGCTCCCTATTGCCAATATCGTAGTTCCTCTCAGCTGGAGAGAACCTACGAGAAAAGAAGGCACAGGGATGTAGTTTGCCTTGAAGGCCAGAGCGTTGAGACAGCACAGCCCCAACCCCAATCAACGATGCATCCACCTCAACAATGAAGGGGAAGGTGACATCCACGTGTCTCAAAATGGGAGCAGAAAAAGATAATTTTTTCAACGTAGCGAAGACAGACTGTGCCTCTACTGTCCAATGGTAAATGTCAGCCCCCTTCTTGGTAAGGTTGGTGAGGGGTGACACTACAGAAGAAAACCCTTTGATGAACTTCCTGTAGTAATTGACGAAGCCAAGAAATCTTTGGAGTGCCTTCAATCCTACAAGTTGAGGCCACTCCAATACAGCAGCGACTTTTTCAGGATCCATGGAGAGACCTGAAGTGGAAATAATATATCCCAAAAAAGGGACCTTAGTGACTTCAAAGAGGCATTTCTCTAACTTTGCATACAACGAGTTCTGCCTCAATTTTCTTAAAACGAACTTCACATGTTTCCTATGTTCTGTTAGATTGGGTGAGAAAATCAGTATATCGTCCATATACACTAGCACAAATTTTCCCAGAACTTCCCTAAAGACTTCAGTGATCAACTCCTGGAAGACGGCAGGAGCATTACACAACCCGAAGGGCATGACCAGATACTCGTAGTGCCCATCGGGCGTGTTGAATGCCACCTTCCATTCATCACCGTCCCTAATGCGTACCAGGTTGTATGCTCCTCGTAGGTCTAGCTTAGAGAAGATACTGGCATTAGTCACCTGAGCAAACAAATCATCAATCAAAGGCAGTGGATAGCGATTTTTCACTGTGATCTTATTTAAACCCCGATAGTCAATACAAGGTCGAAGCCCACCATCCTTTTTCTGTACAAAAAAGAACCCAGCCCCTGCTGGTGACCGGGAAGGACGGATAAAGCCCTTGGCCAATTTTTCTTTAATTTATTCCTGCATAGCTAGCTTCTCTGGCCCAGACAGATTATAGAGATGGCCTCTAGGGGGCATACAACCTGATCTTAACTTTATGGGACAGTCGAAGCTCCAGTGTGGCGGGACTCTGATGCTCAAATACCCCTTTTTAAAATTCGAGTTTGGTCGAATTCGAATAGTAAATTATTCGAGGTCAGTCGAATATTCGAGTCGAATAATTTTTACTATTCGATTCGACCTCGGACTTCGAGCTCACTATTCGAGTCGGTATTCGAGCTCACTATTCGAGCTCACTATTCGAATTGGCCTTAAATAGCTTCCAACACTTGTTTTGAGGGTGAATGATGCAAGAAACATCTTTTTTTCCAAGTAACAACAGCAAGTGATTATGTGGGGATGTTCCTTTAAAAAAAAATGTGGAAAGAGAAGTTGTGTCCTAAATTTTGTTCAGTAGTGTTACTGTATATACTTGTTCTTCTTCTTCTTTATCTTTCTTCTTCTTCTAGATCTTCTTCTTCTATATCTTCTTCTTCTTCTTCTTCTTCTTCTTCTTCATCATCTTCTTCTTCTTCTTCATCATCTTCTTCTTCTTCTTCATCATCTTCTTCTTCTTCTTCTTCTTCTTCTTCATCATCTTCTTCTTCTTCATCTTCTTCATCTTCTTCTTCATCTTCATCTTCTTCATCTTCTTCTTCTTCATCTTCTTCTTCTTCTTCTTCATCTTCTTCTTCTTCATCTTCTTCTTCTTCATCTTCTTCTTCTTCATCTTCTTCTTCTTCATCTTCTTCTTCTTCATCTTCTTCATCTTCTTCTTCTTCTTCTTCATCTTCTTCTTCTTCATCTTCTTTTTCATCTTCTTTTTCATCTTCTTCTTCATCTTCTTCTTCATCTTCTTCTTCATCTTCTTCTTCTTCATCTTCTTCATCTTCTTCTTCTTTATCTTCTTCTTCTTTTTCATCTTCTTCTTCATCATCTTCACGTATTTCTCTTTTCAATTTTTTTTTAAAGAAATGCAGCTATTTTTGAGCGTAACAAATAGCTGGTGGGCGCACGCATGTTGGAAGCGCCATTGTATGTGCTCCCTGGCAGTGGAAACACAAAGACAGCAGGAGGTAAATTCAGCAGCAGGAGGAGGAGGATGAGTGTGTGGCAGCAGGCAGTCAATGAGGCAGGCAGCTCGCCGTGACATAATAGCCCTGGTACCTAGCGGTGATACCAGGGCTGTAAATAAACACAACAGGAGGTCCCAGACAGCGGTCGTGCAGCCCACATTGTGTCCAATACACAACTGGGACAACACAGTTTTCAACCCGGGCACCTCAGAAAAATTAAACCTTTTTTTTTTTTTAATGGTTTTTTGGTTTTTGGTTTTACAACCAATATAGCTATTGTTTGACGTAATAGCTGGTGGCAGAGTGGCAGCAGAAGAAGGTAATGCTGTGTACCCTGGCAGTGGGAAACACAGACAGACAGCAGCAGCAGGAGGAGGAATGGAGGAGTAGGCGAGCAGCTATTGTTTGACGTAATAGCTGGTGGCAGAGTGGCAGCAGAAGGTAAATCATCTGTGTACCCTGGCAGTGGGAAACACAGACAGACAGCAGCAGCAGCAGCAGGAGGAGGTGTGGAGGAGCAGTGTGAGTGTGGCAGCAGGTAGGCAGCGTGACATAATAGCCCTGGTACCTAGCGGTGATACCAGGGCTGTAAATAAACACAACAGGAGGTCCCAGACAGCGGTCGTGCAGCCCACATTGTGTCCAATACACAACTGGGACAACACAGTTTTCAACCCGGGCACCTCAGAAAAATTAAACCTTTTTTTTTTTTTAATGGTTTTTTGGTTTTTGGTTTTACAACCAATATAGCTATTGTTTGACGTAATAGCTGGTGGCAGAGTGGCAGCAGAAGAAGGTAATTCTGTGTACCCTGGCAGTGGGAAACACAGACAGACAGCAGCAGCAGGAGGAGGAATGGAGGAGTAGGCGAGCAGCTATTGTTTGACGTAATAGCTGGTGGCAGAGTGGCAGCAGAAGGTAAATCATCTGTGTACCCTGGCAGTGGGAAACACAGACAGACAGCAGCAGCAGCAGCAGGAGGAGGTGTGGAGGAGCAGTGTGAGTGTGGCAGCAGGTAGACAGCGTGACATAATAGCCCTGGTACCTAGCGGTGATACCAGGGCTGTAAATAAACACAACAGGAGGTCCCAGACAGCGGTCGTGCAGCCCACATTGTGTCCAATACACAACTGGGACAACACAGTTTTCAACCCGGGCACCTCAGAAAAATTAAACCTTTTTTTTTTTTTAATGGTTTTTTGGTTTTTGGTTTTACAACCAATATAGCTATTGTTTGACGTAATAGCTGGTGGCAGAGTGGCAGCAGAAGAAGGTAATGCTGTGTACCCTGGCAGTGGGAAACACAGACAGACAGCAGCAGCAGGAGGAGGAATGGAGGAGTAGGCGAGCAGCTATTGTTTGACGTAATAGCTGGTGGCAGAGTGGCAGCAGAAGGTAAATCATCTGTGTACCCTGGCAGTGGGAAACACAGACAGACAGCAGCAGCAGCAGCAGGAGGAGGTGTGGAGGAGCAGTGTGAGTGTGGCAGCAGGTAGGCAGCGTGACATAATAGCCCTGGTACATAGCGGTGATACCAGGGCTGTAAATAAACACAACAGGAGGTCCCAGACAGCGGTCGTGCAGCCCACATTGTGTCCAATACACAACTGGGACAACACAGTTTTCAACCCGGGCACCTCCGAAAAATTAAACCTTTTATTTTTTTTAATGGTTTGTTTGGTTTTGGTTTTGCAACCAATATAGCTATTGTTTGACGTAATAGCTGGTGGCAGAGTGGCAGCAGAAGAAGGTAATTCTGTGTACCCTGGCAGTGGGAAACACAGACAGACAGCAGAAGGGCAGTACACAGCAGCCCACTGTAGGTGTAAAATGTGTGGCTGCAGGCGACGTAATAGTCAAAGTGAACCAGGCTGGCTTAGTGAGCAGGAGCCAGGAGGTGGTAAAGGGTGGTAAGGCACATTAACGATGGTTCCGGCAGCCAGTTCATGTCCCCCTCTCGCCGACAACAGGGGCCAGGAACTCGCCTTCCACCCACGCCTGGTTCATCTTGAGAAACGTCAGTCTGTCCACAGACTTGTGAGACAGACGTGAGCGTTTCTCGGTGACCACGCCACCAGCTGCACTGAAGCAGCGCTCGGACAGCACGCTGGAAGGGGGGCAGGACAGCACTTCCAGGGCGTACTGCGCCAGCTCGCTCCAGATCTCCATGCGCTTGACCCAATACTCCATGGGATCAACAGGGGCATCGCTGTCAAGCCCGCTGTACGACCCCATGTAGTCAGCCACCATGCGGGTCAGGCGCTGGCTGTGACCGGAGGAGGATGCTGCTGCATGCATCTCCTCTCTAGTCACTGCTGCCGGAGCCTCTACAGTCCTGTAGAGCTCGTGGCTGAGAGACAGCAGGTCTGTGGGGCGCTTGCTGCTGCTGGATGCAGGCACCTGCTGCTGCCTCTGTGCTGGCTGCTGGACAGTGGGGGTGGAAGGCTGGGGGAAGGCTTCCTCCAAGCGCTCAACAAGGGCCTGCTGCAAGCTCCTTATTTGTTGCGCTGGGTCTCCTCCTGCAGGCGGCAGGAACTGGCTCAACTTCCCCTTGAGGCGTGGGTCCAACATCATGCTGATCCAGATGTCCTCCCTCTGCTTCATCTGGATCACCCTGGGGTCCCTGCGCAGGCACGTCAGCATGTGCGCTGCCATTGGGAAGAGGCGGGCCACGTCTGCTGGCACATCGACGTCAGTGCTGTCCTCATCCTCCTCCTCTGCCGCCTCATCCTCTCTCCACCCCCGCACCAACTCAGCTGCGCTGTGCTGATCCCCCTCATCAGCAGCCAGGTCAGGGACCTCCACCAAGTCCTCCTCCTCCTCCCCCTCAGAGGTGGACTGCGCAGCTGGTTGCCGCTCCTGCTGGTCCAAGGCTGCCGCTCCCTGTTCCAGCAAAGCATCGAGGGCCCTGTTCAGCAGAGAAACCAGGGGCACCCACTCGCAGACCATAGCATGGTCCCTGCTCACCATGTTTGTGGCCTGCAGGAAGGGAGCCAGCACAAAGCACACCTGCTGCATGTGCCTCCAGTCATCATCGGGGACGATGGACGGGATGTTGCTGGTCTTGTCCCTTCTCTGAGCTGCGGAAACAGTGGCCAGGGCAAGGTACTGGTTGACAGCGTGCCTCTGTTCAACCAGACGCTCCAACATCGCCAGGGTGGAGTTCCAGCGAGTCGGAACGTCAAGGATCAGCCGATGGCGTGGCAGATCCAGCTCCTTTTGCACGTCTTCCAGGCTCGCACAGGCTGCAGCCGAGCGCCGGAAGTGACGCACAACATTCCTTGCCGTTTCCAGCAGTTCGCCCATCCCCTGGTAGGTGCGCAGGAACTTCTGCACCACCAGGTTCAGCACGTGGGCAAGACAGGGGATGTGGGTCAGGTTTCCCCTGTCTATTGCGGCAACCAGATTGGCCCCATTGTCGGCCACCACCTCTCCGACTCTGAGGCCTCTGGGGGTCAGCCAAATCCTCTCCTGCTCCTGGAGTTTGGCCAACACATGGGTTGCCGTCAGCTTGGTCTTCCCAAGGCTGACCAAGTGCAGCAGCGCTTGGCAGTGGCGGGCCTTCACGCTGCTGCTGAGGCGGGGGGTTTGGCCAGGTGTGCCGGAGGATGGCAGAGGATCGGAGGAACCTGCTGCAGTTCCCCTGACCCTGCGGGGTGGCACCACCCACTGTGTTGCTGCTGCTGCTGTGCCCGCTGCTGCTCTCCCATCCTCACCCCCTTCCACCAAGCTGACCCAGTGGACAGTGAAGGACAGGTAGCGGCCTGTCCCGAAGCGGCTGCTCCAGGAGTCCATGGTGACGTGGACCCTTTCACCAACCGCGTGCTCCAGCCCTCGCTCCACATTGGCCATCACAAAGCGGTGCAGTGCAGGAATGGCCTTGCGGGCAAAGAAGTGTCTGCTGGGGAGCTGCCAGTCTGGGGCTGCGCAAGCAAGCAGCGCACGAATGTCGCTCCCCTCCTGCACGAGCGTGTACGGCAGGAGTTGGGAGCACATGGCCCGTGCCAGCAAGCCGTTCAGCTGCCGCACGCGACGGCTGCTGGGAGGCAGAGCCCTAACCACCCCCTGGAAGGACTCGCTCAAAAGGCTCTGGCGTGGCCTTTTGCTGGCACGGGAATCAGCAGACACAGCGGAGGAGGCCACTGAGGACTGGCTGCCAGAACAGGCCTCAGTGTCGGCGGCAGGAGTTGCAGAGGGGGGAGGAGCAGTGCGTTTCCGCACTCCTGCTGGTGCTGCTGGAGGAGCAGGAGGGCGGGTGGCTGCTGTTGCTGCTGCTGCTGCTGAAGGCTGTGCAGTGATGGGTGTGGTGCCACTGCCAGCACCAGATGCCTTCAGCCTCTGGAACTCCTCATGCTGGTGGAAATGTTTAGCCGCAAGGTGGTTGATGAGCGAGCTGGTGCAGAACTTTAAGGGGTCTGCACCTCTGCTCAACTTCCGCTGACAGTGGTTGCAAGTGGCGTACTTGCTGTACACAGTGGGCATGGTGAAATATCGCCAGATTGGTGACTTAAACATCCCCCTACGGCATGGAAGCGCTGCTGCCTGTCTCCCTGTGGTGGTTGGGGGGGGGGGCTTGGGGGGCTTGGGTGCGGCTGGTGGTGGTACTGGCAGATGCTGCTGCTGCTGCTGCTGAGCCTGAGACACCAGCAGGCTGTGGGACCTGCCTACTGCTGCTGCCAATGCTTGCAATGATGCGCCTCCTTGCAAGGCCCACAAGAGCATCCTCCTCCTCCTCCTCAGAGCTGCTGAGGACGACATCCCCTGGAGGTGGTGGCACCCAGTCTCTGTCTGTCACCGGGTCATCATCATCCTCCCCCTCCTGAAACATGTCCTGCTGGGATGAGGACCCCCCAAACTCCTCTCCTGATGCATGGATGGGCTGCTTGACTGTCGCCACAGTCTTGCTGTCCAATCCCTCATCCCCCAAAGTGCCCATCAGCATCTCCTCCTCAAGATCGCCAACAACAGCAGACAATTTACTCATGATGCCTGGGGTCAAAAGACTGCTGAATGACAGGTCGGCGAGTGACGGTGAACTGGCCTCCTCCCCAGACCCTGCTGGGCGGCTGCTGCGAACAGGGGTGGTGGTGGTGGTGGTGGTGAGGGTGGAGGCCTCGGATGCAGAGCTGATGGCGGGCTGCTCATCCTCCGTCATGAGTTGCACCACAGTGTCTGCATCCTTTTCCTCAATGGGACGTTTCCGACCCGGCTGGAGGAAAATGGGAGCAGGTGCTACACGCTGCTGCTGCTGTGTCTCTGCAGCGTGAGTTGCAGATGCTCCTGCTGGGCGGCGCCCAAGGCGTCCACGGCCAGTGGCTATGGGAGGAATGTTAGCCACTGACGCTGCTGCTGCTGCTGCGGAACTGTGCATGGTGGCGCGCCCGCGGCCGCGGCTTGCCACAATGCTGCTCCCTCTCCTCCTGATTCCCTTGCTGCCCTTCCCCTTGCCCAAACCGCGCTGGCTGCCACTTCCAGACATCTTCAATGTTTTGGGCGTATAGAGAAAAGTTTTTTAAAAGGGCGGCTGAAAAGTGGGGTACTTTAATGGAGTGGGTTGGTTGGTGAGGTGACTGAGTGAGTGTCCCCTAGTACAGTAAGTAAGTAGTAACAGTCAGGAAGTACAACTAGCAGTTACAATAATCAGTAGTAGTAGTAAATTTAGTGTGTGTACACTCAGACAGTGAGTGCACGCACGCAGGAGCTAGTAGCCTATGGACAGTGACTGAGTGTCCTAGACTCCTAGTACAGTAAGAGTAAGTAGTAACAGTAAGTAGAACTAACTAATTACGATAATCAATCAGCGATCAGAAGGAAATAGAGTGTGTGTTGTGTGTGTACACTCAGACAGTGAGTGCACGCACGCAGGAGCTAGTAGCCTATGAACACAGTGACTGAGTGTCCTAGACTCCTAGTACAGTAAGAGTAAGTAGTAACAGTAAGTAGAACTAACTAATTACAATAATCAATCAGCGATCAGAAGGAAATGGAGTGTGGGTGTGTGTACACTCAGACAGTGAGTGCACGCACGCAGGAGCTAGTAGCCTATGAACACAGTGACTGAGTGTCCTAGACTCCTAGTACAGTAAGAGTAAGTAGTAACAGTAAGTAGAACTAACTAATTACAATAATCAATCAGCGATCAGAAGGAAATGGAGTGTGGGTGTGTGTACACTCAGACAGTGAGTGCACGCACGCAGGAGCTAGTAGCCTATGAACACAGTGACTGAGTGTCCTAGACTCCTAGTACAGTAAGAGTAAGTAGTAACAGTAAGTAGAACTAACTAATTACAATAATCAATCAGCGATCAGAAGGAAATGGAGTGTGGGTGTGTGTACACTCAGACAGTGAGTGACCGCACGCAGGAGCTAGTAGCCTATGGACAGTGACTGAGTGTCCTAGACTCCTAGTACAGTAAGAGTAACTAGTAACAGTAAGTAGAACTAACTAATTACAATAATCAATCAGCGATCAGAAGGAAATGGAGTGTGGGTGTGTGTACACTCAGACAGTGAGTGCACGCACGCAGGAGCTAGTAGCCTATGAACACAGTGACTGAGTGTCCTAGACTCCTAGTACAGTAAGAGTAAGTAGTAACAGTAAGTAGAACTAACTAATTACAATAATCAATCAGCGATCAGAAGGAAATGGAGTGTGGGTGTGTGTACACTCAGACAGTGAGTGCACGCACGCAGGAGCTAGTAGCCTATGAACACAGTGACTGAGTGTCCTAGACTCCTAGTACAGTAAGAGTAAGTAGTAACAGTAAGTAGAACTAACTAATTACAATAATCAATCAGCGATCAGAAGGAAATGGAGTGTGGGTGTGTGTACACTCAGACAGTGAGTGACCGCACGCAGGAGCTAGTAGCCTATGGACAGTGACTGAGTGTCCTAGACGCCTAGTACAGTAAGAGTAACTAGTAACAGTAAGTAGAACTAACTAATTACAATAATCAATCAGCGATCAGAAGGAAATGGAGTGTGGGTGTGTGTACACTCAGACAGTGAGTGCACGCACGCAGGAGCTAGTAGCCTATGAACACAGTGACTGAGTGTCCTAGACTCCTAGTACAGTAAGAGTAAGTAGTAACAGTAAGAAGAACTAACTAATTACAATAATCAATCAGCGATCAGAAGGAAATGGAGTGTGGGTGTGTGTACACTCAGACAGTGAGTGCACGCACGCAGGAGCTAGTAGCCTATGAACACAGTGACTGAGTGTCCTAGACTCCTAGTACAGTAAGAGTAAGTAGTAACAGTAAGTAGAACTAACTAATTACAATAATCAATCAGCGATCAGAAGGGTGTGTGTACACTCAGACAGTGAGTGCACGCACGCAGGAGCTAGTAGCCTATGAACACAGTGACTGAGTGTCCTAGACTCCTAGTACAGTAAGAGTAAGTAGTAACAGTAAGTAGAACTAACTAATTACAATAATCAATCAGCGATCAGAAGGAAATGGAGTGTGGGTGTGTGTACACTCAGACAGTGAGTGCACGCACGCAGGAGCTAGTAGCCTATGAACACAGTGACTGAGTGTCCTAGACTCCTAGTACAGTAAGAGTAAGTAGTAACAGTAAGTAGAACTAACTAATTACAATAATCAATCAGCGATCAGAAGGAAATGGAGTGTGGGTGTGTGTACACTCAGACAGTGAGTGACCGCACGCAGGAGCTAGTAGCCTATGGACAGTGACTGAGTGTCCTAGACTCCTAGTACAGTAAGAGTAACTAGTAACAGTAAGTAGAACTAACTAATTACAATAATCAATCAGCGATCAGAAGGAAATGGAGTGTGGGTGTGTGTACACTCAGACAGTGAGTGCACGCACGCAGGAGCTAGTAGCCTATGAACACAGTGACTGAGTGTCCTAGACTCCTAGTACAGTAAGAGTAAGTAGTAACAGTAAGAAGAACTAACTAATTACAATAATCAATCAGCGATCAGAAGGAAATGGAGTGTGGGTGTGTGTACACTCAGACAGTGAGTGCACGCACGCAGGAGCTAGTAGCCTATCAACACAGTGACTGAGTGTCCTAGACTCCTAGTACAGTAAGAGTAAGTAGTAACAGTAAGTAGAACTAACTAATTACAATAATCAATCAGCGATCAGAAGGAAATGGAGTGTGGGTGTGTGTACACTCAGACAGTGAGTGACCGCACGCAGGAGCTAGTAGCCTATGGACAGTGACTGAGTGTCCTAGACTCCTAGTACAGTAAGAGTAACTAGTAACAGTAAGTAGAACTAACTAATTACAATAATCAATCAGCGATCAGAAGGAAATGGAGTGTGGGTGTGTGTACACTCAGACAGTGAGTGCACGCACGCAGGAGCTAGTAGCCTATGAACACAGTGACTGAGTGTCCTAGACTCCTAGTACAGTAAGAGTAAGTAGTAACAGTAAGTAGAACTAACTAATTACAATAATCAATCAGCGATCAGAAGGAAATGGAGTGTGGGTGTGTGTACACTCAGACAGTGAGTGCACGCACGCAGGAGCTAGTAGCCTATGAACACAGTGACTGAGTGTCCTAGACTCCTAGTACAGTAAGAGTAAGTAGTAACAGTAAGTAGAACTAACTAATTACAATAATCAATCAGCGATCAGAAGGAAATAGAGTGTGGGTGGTGTGTGTACACTCAGACAGTGAGTGACCGCACGCAGGAGCTAGTAGCCTATGAACACAGTGACTGAGTGTCCTAGACTCCTAGTACAGTAAGAGTAAGTAGTAACAGTAAGTAGAACTAACTAATTACGATAATCAATCAGCGATCAGAAGGAAATGGAGTGTGGGTGTGTGTACACTCAGACAGTGAGTGCACGCACGCAGGAGCTAGTAGCCTATGGACAGTGACCGAGTGTCCTAGACTCCTAGTACAGTAAGAGTAAGTAGTAACAGTAAGTACAACTAACTAATTACGATAATCAATCAGCGATCAGAAGGAAATAGAGTGTGTGTTGTGTGTGTACACTCAGACAGTGAGTGCAGTGCGCACACGCAGGAGCTAGTAGCCTATATGAACAGTGACAGTGAGTGTCCCTACGGGTACAGTAAGAGTAAGTAGTAAGTAAGTACAACTAAATAACAATAATCTATCAGTAATCAGAAGGAAATAGAGTGTGTGTACACACAGACAGTGAGTGAGTGCACACACGCAGGAGCTAGCTAGTAGCCTATAAACAGTGACAGTCAGTGAGTGTCCTACTCCTAGTACAGTATAACTACAATACTATTAGTAAAGGACAGCAGAAATACTGGTATAGATGAGAGAAATAAACAGAGGACAGCTGCCCACAGAGGCAAGGCCCCCCTGAGGCCTAAACCTGTAAGCTTGCAGCAGCTGCCTGTCTCTAATGTAACACACAAGCTACTAACTAAAATACAATGTCTATCTAACTAACAACAATATAGGTGTATATGGCAGGTGTAGGTGAGCAAAAACGCTAGGTAAATGATCACAATAGAGCACTTGCGAAGCCAAAGCACAAAGGAGCAACTCTCTCTCTGTACAAGTCTCAGGCAAGCATGGAGAAACGGAACATGGCGGCCGCTATTTATAGGGTAGGGGCTGGCCAGTGTCCCCCTCTGTGATTGGCTGCCGTCAGAGGGCCTGGGAGCCCTCTGATTGGCTCTAAGGACATCAATCTGGGCTATGACGCTATTCGAGCTCGGTACCGAGCTCGAATAGCGCCGGGTTGCTCGAATAGCTCGAATAGTGAATGGGCTATTCGAGTGTACTCGGATAGCCCATTCGAATAGCTCCAGCTATTCGGAGCTCGAATACCGAGCTCGAATAGCTGGAAAAGAGCTCGAATATTCGAGCTACTCGAATATTCGAGCTCTGCTGAGCACCACTGGGCGGGAGTTTCTCTGCTGATTTTGGACAAAACACATCAGAAAATTCTGCGTACTGCACTGGCACCCCTTTCACCTGAACCTTGGTGGTGCAAACAGCAACTTTCTCCAAACAATGATGATGACAATGGGCTGACCAGCTCTGTAGCTGACCTGAAGCCCAGTCGATCTGAGAGGAGTGTAGTTGCAACCAAGGCATACCGAGGATTATGGTGGAGGTTGCCATTTGCAGGACAAAGAACTGTAGTTTCTCCTTATGTAGAACCCCTATATTACTGTAACGATCGGTGTCAGCCAGAACAGATTTTCTGATTATTGTTGATCTGCAGTATCACCAATAATACAGATGTTATACCTGATTATGTGGTGATCTGCAGAATCACCAATAATACAAGTATAACAAGACACACAGAATACAAAGATGTAAGATGGTGTTTGGTGCAGGGGCGTAACTAGAAATCACTGGGCCCCCCTGCGAATATTTGGATGGGGCCCCCCCCCATAGGTGCCAAATAATCGTAATGGGGCAGCGTTTCACTGTAAATTAATTGTAAAGTGGGCAGCATTTTACCAGACAATCGTAATGTGGGCCAGAAAATCGTAATGTGGGCAGAGTTCACCAGAAAATCGTAATGTGGGCCTTTAGAAAATCATAATGTGGGCAGAGTTCACCAGAAAATCGTAATGTGGGCAGAGTTCACCAGAAAATTGTAATGTGGGCACCAGTCACCAGAAAATCGTAACGTGAGCAGCAGTCACCAGAAAATTGTAACGTGGACAGCATACACCAGACAATCGTAATGTGGGCAGCGTTCACCAGAATATCGTAATGTGGGACAGAAAATCGTAATGTGGGCAGAGTTCACCAGAAAATCGTAATGTGGGCAGCGTTCACCAGAAAATTGTAACATGGACAGCATTCACCAATCGTAACGTGGGCAGTGTTCAACAGAAAATCGTAATGTGGGCCAGAAAATCGTAATGTGGGCAGCAGTCAGTCACCAGAATATCATAATGTGGGCAGCACACACCAGAAAATCCTAATGTGGGCAGCAGTGACTAGAAAATCCTTATGTGGGCAGCAGTCACCAGAAAATCCTTATGTGGGCAGCAGTCACCAGAAAATCGCAATGTGGGCAGCAGTCACCAGAAAATCCTAATGTGGGCAGCATACACCAGAAAATCGTAATGTGGGCAGCAGACACCAGAAAATCGTCATGTGGGCAGCAGACACCTGAAAATCGCAATGTGGGCAGCAGACACCTGAAAATCGCAATGTGGGCAGCAGAAACCTGAAAATCGTAATGTGGGCAGCAGACACCTGAAAATCGTAATGTGGGCAGCAGACACCTGAAAATCGCAATGTGGGCAGCAGTGACCAGAAAATCGCAATGTGGGCAGCAGTGACCAGAAAATTGTAATGTGGGCAGCAGACACCAGAAAATCGTAATGTGGGCAGCAGACACCAGAAAATCGTAATGTGGGCAGCAGACACCAGAAAATCGCAATGTGGGCAGCAGACACCAGAAAATCATAATGTGGGCAGCAGACACCTGAAAATCGTAATATGGGCAGCAGACACCAGAAAATCGTAAAGAGGGCAGCAGACACCAGAAAATCGTAATGTGGGCAGCAGACACCAGAAAATCACAATGTGGGCAGCAGTGACCAGAAAATCGCAATGAGGGCAGCAGTGACCAGAAAATCGTAATGTGGGCAGCAGACACCTGAAAATCGTAATGTGGGCAGCAGACACCAGAAAATCGCAATGTGGGCAGCAGACACCAGAAAATCATAATGTGGTCAGCAGACACCTGAAAATCGTAATGTGGGCAGCAGGCACCTGAAAATCGTAATATGGGCAGCAGACACCAGAAAATCGTAATATGGGCAGCAGACACCAGAAAATCGTAATGTGGGCAGCAGACACCAGAAAATCGCAATGTGGGCAGCAGACACCAGAAAATCATAATGTGGGCAGCAGACACCTGAAAATCGTAATATGGGCAGCAGACACCAGAAAATCGTAATGAGGGCAGCAGACACCAGAAAATCGTAATGTGGGCAGCAGACACCAGAAAATCACAATGTGGGCAGCAGTGACCAGAAAATCGCAATGAGGGCAGCAGTGACCAGAAAATCGTAATGTGGGCAGCAGACACCTGAAAATCGTAATGTGGGCAGCAGACACCAGAAAATCGCAATGTGGTCAGCAGACACCTGAAAATCGTAATGTGGGCAGCAGGCACCTGAAAATCGTAATATGGGCAGCAGACACCAGAAAATCGTAATATGGGCAGCAGACACCAGAAAATCGTAATGTGGGCAGCAGACACCAGAAAATCACAATGTGGGCAGCAGTGACCAGAAAATCGCAATGTGGGCAGCAGACACCAGAAAATCACAATGTGGGCAGCAGTGACCAGAAAATCGTAATGTGGGCAGCAGACACCTGAAAATCGTAATATGGGCAGCAGACACCAGAAAATCGTAATGTGGGCAGCAGTCACCAGAAAATCGTAATGTGGGCAGCAGACACCAGAAAATCGTAATGTGGGCAGCAGTCACCAGAAAATCGTAATGTGGGCAGCAGACACCTGAAAATCGCAATGTGGGCAGCAGACACCTGAAAATCGTAATGTGGGCAGCAGTCACCAGAAAATCGTCATGTGGGCAGCAGACACCAGAAAATCGTAATGTGGGCAGCAGTCACCAGAAAATCGTAATGTGGGCAGCAGACACCTGAAAATCGTAATGTGGGCAGCAGACACCTGAAAATCGTAATGTGGGCAGCAGACACCTGAAAATCACAATGTGGGCAGCAGACACCTGAAAATCACAATGTGGGCAGCAGACACCTGAAAATCACAATGTGGGCAGCAGACACCTGAAAATCACAATGTAGGCAGCAGACACTAGAAAAAAAATGCACCTGTTAAAAAAAAAAAAAAATTCACTCACCTGACAGAAGTCTCCTCCTCTCCCGGCATCTGGCTCGCAGCTCCCCGAGTCCTCCTGCAGCACATCTCCCGCGCTGACAGGCAGAGCAGGGCTACGGCAAGATGGCTGCCAAAGCCCTGTACTAGAGACACAAATAGTCTCTAGTGCAGGGCTTCTTCGGCGGCCATCTTGCCGTAGCCCTGCTCTGCCTGCCGGAGACTATGCAGGCTACTGGAGCGGGGCTGCGGGGAATGAACACGCTGCGGCCAGTTAGTTGAGCACCTTGCTGGGGGGTCCAGAGCAGCGCTCCCCCCACGCACAGTGAGCGGGCCCCAGAGCAGCCCCGGGCCCCCCTGCGGCTGAGGGGGTCGCATCCCCGGTAGGTACGCCGGTGGTTTGGTGCAACAGTAAATATAGATGGAGATACCCACTGTCCATAGGAGCTGGTGAAGGGGGGTATCTCTTATCAACACAGTAATCAGTATTCCAGCAAGCTGGAGACTCAGAGGAGGAATGATAGGTTTACCCGAGGAGCGGGTGATGCACAGTAAGACAATGTAGCGAGATCACTCAAGGAGCGAGTGATTCAGACTGTACTGCAACAGGTGATCCCCTGAGGGGCAGGAGACGCAGACAGCATATAATGATAGCTGGTCACCTGAGGAGTAGGTGATTCAGACTATACTGCAGCTATCAACCTGAGGAGCAGGTGATTCAGACTATACTGCAGCTATCAACCTGAGGAGCAGGTGATTCAGACTATACTGCAGCTATCAACCTGAGGAGCAGGTGATTCAGACTATACTGCAGCTATCAACCTGAGGAGCAGGTGATTACTAAACTGTGAACCCCTCACCAGGACTAGCTCCCTGGTGAGGGCAGAAGAGTCAGACAAGCAGGTTCGGCAACACACGAACAGATACGGTCCAAAGGCGGAAGACAGAATCAGAGTGAGGGATAGCCAAGTCGGCAACTGGATCAGATAGGCAAAGGCACAGAATCACAAGACAGAAGAGTAGTCAAGGCTAGCAGAGGGTCATAACAAATAATACAATTCAATTAGTACTTTAAGCTATCAACAGAATCTGTCTAAGTGTGGATCCCCACCTCCTGCTGGTTCTAGGCACACTTTCGGATCTGACTATGGGTCTGAGTGCTAACACGTAGCATATGCAACAGCAGACGAGGAACAACTGACAGGCCTGTTCTATATATACTGGGAGCGCTCCTAAGCACCACCCCCGTCACTCAGCCATTCAGGATCAGTGCTGGGGTCAGCTGACCGGCTGATCAGCTGACTCCCCTTCTACTTGCATAAAGATCCTGTCTGTGCGCACGTGCGCGTGTAGACCTCAGTCTATGTGCGACTGAAGGAGCAGGCAAAGTTCCACCAAGCGACCATGCGGCGAAAGCCGCTGGCTGAGATGCGGAGACAGCTGCCATGCCACTCAGCGCTGCGGCGGCTTACTCCTTGTTCCTCACAATCCCAGGCATAATTCCATCATGTATCTGGGCGGCGGAAACTGCCGGCTGAGACGCAGAGATAGCCGCCATGCCACTCTCTGATGCGGCGGCATCTCCGCAACCCCTTACAATTACACAACAATAAGGGGGTCTGGGAGAGAGGCTGTCTACACTGTAACGGAGAGGCATCTACCGCTGTGATCAAAATCTGACGGTCTAAAGGAAGTAAGGGAATCCCCAATTTTTTTTACAAAGTCATAATCTATAAAATTAACTGCAGAGCCTGAGTCCACGAATGCTTCTGTGGCCGTGGCCCGACCCTCCCAGGTAATGGAGCAAGGGAGGAGTAAGCGGTTATTATCTAGAGGTAAACACGGCTCGCCTAGGGTATTACCTCTGACTACACCTAGGCGGCAGCGTTTCCCGACTTTTTAGGGCAATTCTGGACAATGTGACCCTCCTCAGCACAGTATAAACAGTCTTTCTGACCTTCTGCGATTCTTCTCCACTTGTGTTAACCTAGACTGACCGATCTGCATCGGTTCGTCCTGAGGTGACGAGGGTGGAGAAGAGGCGTAGGAAACAGATCTTACAGCATTTCTGCCACGGGTTTGTTTTTGATAGCAAAGGCGGCGATCAACCCGCACCACCAATGAAATTGCTTCGTCTAGAGATTTAGGCTCAGGATGACCTACCATCAAATCAGAAACTGCATCGGATAGTCCTGACAGGAAACAGTCTAATAAAGCATACCTTCCCCATCTAGCTGATACAGCCCACCTCCTAAATTCTGCAGCATAAACCTCCACTGGATTACGACCCTGCCTGAGAATCTTTAGTTTCCTCTCAGCCGTGATAGCAATATCCGGATCATCGTATATAACGGCCATGGCCTTAAAAAACTCCTGAACTGAGGATAATGCCTCATGCCCTGTGTGAAGACTATATGCCCATGTTTGTGAATCTCCTGACAAAAGGGTCTTTATAAAGGTTACCCTCTGGTTCTCAGATCCTGACAGATTGGGTCTCAACTCAAAATAGGATAGCACACGGTTTCTAAAATTCTGAAAGTCAGATCTATGCCCAGAAAAGTTTTCGGGCACGGACATACGAAGGTCCGTGACTGAAGGGGATCGCACTGTATAAATAGTCGTTTGAAGTACCTGTTCTGTCCCAGACAGTTGAGTGATCTGAGTCTGTTGGGTATTGATCACCCCGGTAAGATTGTTTACCGCGGTGGTCAGGACTTCAACCTGACTACGCCGTGCGTCCATAATGTTTGGTCTGCTGTTCTGTAACGATTGGTGTCAGCAAGAACAGATTTTCTGATGATTAGTGATCTGCAGTATCACCAATAATACTGATACTATACCTGATTATGTGGTGATCTGTAGAATCACCAATAATGCGAGTATAGCGAGACACAGGACAACCAGATGTAAAGATAGGTGTTTGGTGCAACAGTAATACAGATAGAGATACCAACTCCCCCAGAGGAGCTGGTAGAGGGAGATATCTCTATAGAACACAGGGATCAGCACTCCAGCAAGCTGGAGATGCAGATGAACTAGTAATCAGTTCACCCGAGGAGCGGGTGGTGCACAGTAAGACAACGTATACCGATCACCGTGGACGGGTGATTCAGACTGTACTGCAGCAGGTGATCACTTGAGGGGCAGGAGATCAAGACTTTACTGCAGCTCCTAATCCCCTGAGGAGCAGGTGATGAGGACAGTACCATAGTTTACTAGTCACCTGAGTAGCAGGTGATTAAGACTGTACTGCAGCTACTGGTCACCTGAGGAGCAGGTGATTAAGACTGTACTGCAGCTACTGGTCACCTGAGGAGCAGGTGATTAAGCTGTACAGAGAATCCCACACCA
The DNA here is from genome assembly GCF_040937935.1 of Hyperolius riggenbachi. Taxonomy (NCBI): domain Eukaryota; kingdom Metazoa; phylum Chordata; class Amphibia; order Anura; family Hyperoliidae; genus Hyperolius; species Hyperolius riggenbachi. The sequence goes on along the minus strand of NC_090653.1, from coordinate 191,893,525 downwards.
GGGACTAGGCTCACTGGTGAGGGCAGAAGAGTCAGACAAGCAGATTCAGCAACAAACGGACAGATACGGTACAAAGACAGAAGGCTTAAATCAGAGTAGTGTTCAGACTGAGTCGGCAACAGGATCAGATAGGCAGAAGCACAGAATCAGTAAGCGGAAGAGTAGTCAAGGCTAGCAGAAGGTCATAACAAATAATACAATTCAATTAGTACTTTAGCTATCAACAGAATCTGACTAAGTGTGGATCCCCAGCTCCTGCTGGTTCTAGCACATTTTGGGATCTGACTAAGGTCTGAGTGCTAACACGTAGCATTTGCAAAAGCAGATGAGGAGCTACTGACAGGCAGGTCCTATATATACTGAGAGCGCCCCACAGCGCCGCCCCAGTCACTCAGCCAATCAGGAGCACTGCTGGAGTCAGCTGACCGGCCGATCAGCTTCTGACCCTTCTATTCGCATAAAGGACCTGTCGCCTGGCGCGCGCGCACGCGCGTGCGTAGCCCTCAGTCTATGTGCAACTGAAGGACCAGGCAAAACTCCACCATGTAACTGCGCGGCGGAGGCCGCCGGCTGAGACGTGGAGACAGCCGCCATGCCGCTCACCGCTGCGGCGGCATCTCCGCTATCTATTACAATTTTGTTTTTAAATCGGTTTCGGATCCGGATATCTGCAATATCCGCAGATATCCGTGTTATGCGTTCAAATATCAGCAGATACCTATCTGTATTTTCGTTTTTAATCCAGAATCCGAATCCGAATTGGATAGCATAAAAAAGTTCGGATATCCGGGTTACCCGGTTATCTGGAATCCGGATTAGCATCCCTGGTGCTAACATAAGTTAAAAATGTGGATTCAGGCTCGCTTCAAAGTCTCTTTAAGGGGGGTTAGGCAGCCGGTCCCCAAAGGGTTAGTATGTGTGTGGTGACTTAAGTGACTGGTGACAATTGGACACATTAACCTTTTCAGGACCGCCTCTATGAGATCCTACGCCGCACTTGTGGCTGTTCTAGCCTGATGCGGCGTAGGATCTACGCCGGCCCGCAGTTTCCGCTCCTGGCGCGATCGTGCGCACCCTGAGGGGGAGATTAAGCTGTCATGTGACAGCCAACATCCCCCCCGAGTGATCAGCAGCCATCGCGTATGGCTGCTGATCACATGATCACTACGATCGCCGTCGGATCGTAGTAGTGTTGGGCGAACTGTGTTCGCCACTGTTCGGGTTCTGCAGAACATCACCCTGTTCGGGTGATGTTCGAGTTCGGCCGAACACCTGATGGTGTTCGGCCAAACTGTTCGGCCATATGGCCGAACTAAGAGCGCATGGCCGAACGTTACCCAAACGTTCGGCTAGCGCTGTGATTGGCCGAACGGGTCACGTGGTTCGGACCCGAACGCGCTCTGATTGGCCGAACGGGTCACGTGGTTCGGGTAAATAAATACCCGATCCACGTCATTTCTCCGCCATTTGTCTGTGGGTTTAGCTTTGAGTAGGCAGGCAGGGTAGTTCTTTCTCCAGCCAGGCTAGCCAGGGTCCCCCGGTCATTGTGTCGCTGCTGGAAATAGTAGTACACCGCTCAGCCACACTATATAGCATTGTGTTTACTGCCACTCTGTGTGTCTGCTGGGAACAGTAGTACACCGCTCACCCTGTATAGCATTGTGCTCTGTGTCGCTGCTGGGAATAGTAGTACACCGCTCAGCCACACTATATAGCATTGTGTTTACTGCCACTCTGTGTCTCTGCTGGGAACAGTAGTACACCGCTCACCCTGTATAGCATTGTGCTCTGTGTCGCTGCTGGGAATAGTAGTACACCGCTCAGCCACACTATATAGCATTGTGTTTACTGCCACTCTGTGTGTCTGCTGGGAACAGTAGTACACCGCTCACCCTGTATAGCACTGTGCTTTGTGTCGCTGCTGAGAATAGTAGTACACCGCTCAGCCACACTATATAGCATTGTGTTTACTGCCACTCTGTGTCTCTGCTGGGAACTGTAGTACACCGCTCACCCTGTATAGCATTGTGCTCTGTGTAGCTGCTGGGAATAGTAGTACACCGCTCAGCCACACTATATAGCATTGTGTTTACTGCCACTCTGTGTCTCTGCTGGGAACTGTAGTACACCGCTCACCCTGTATAGCATTGTGCTCTGTGTCGCTGCTGGGAATAGTAGTACACCGCTCAGCCACACTATATAGCATTGTGTTTACTGCCACTCTGTGTGTCTGCTGGGAACAGTAGTACACCGCTCACCCTGTATAGCATTGTGCTCTGTGTCGCTGCTGGGAATAGTAGTACACCGCTCAGCCACACTATATAGCATTGTGTTTACTGCCACTCTGTGTGTATGCTGGGAACAGTAGTACACCGCTCACCCTGTATAGCACTGTGCTTTGTGTCGCTGCTGAGAATAGTAGTACACCGCTCAGCCACACTATATAGCATTGTGTTTACTGCCACTCTGTGTCTCTGCTGGGAACTGTAGTACACCGCTCACCCTGTATAGCAGTGTGCTCTGTGTAGCTGCTGGGAATAGTAGTACACCGCTCAGCCACTATATAGCATTGTGTTTACTGCCACTCTGTGTCTCTGCTGGGAACAGTAGTACACCGCTCACCCTGTATAGCATTGTGCTCTGTGTCGCTGCTGGGAATAGTAGTACACCGCTCAGCCACACTATATAGCATTGTGTTTACTGCCACTCTGTGTGTCTGCTGGGAACAGTAGTACACCGCTCACCCTGTATAGCACTGTGCTCTGTGTCGCTGCTGAGAATAGTAGTACACCGCTCACCCGCCACTGTATAGCATTTCTGTACTGCCACTGTACTGCTGCCAGTCAGCGTGTACTTTTACGGATAAGTGAAATGAATAAGAAATCCTGTGAAAGAGGGAGGGGCAAGGGAAGAGGTGTTACCCCTGACGGTTCACGTACAGGCCACAGTGGAGCACCGAAGAAAACCCACTCAATACCGCCCATGTTGTCCAGGAAATCAACCCTCACAAATCCAAAAGAACAGGACCAGATAATTAATTGGATGACCTCTCAAGCGTCCAGCAGTGGGTTAAGCAGCACCAGCACATCACGCATGAGGTCCGAGTCCTCAGCCAGTTACAAGGAGCCAGTGGGCACAAAGCAGACACAACCGGCAGCGACACCACGCACACAACTGCCAAATAACCAGTCCGAAGAATTTCCTCAGGACACAATGGGGTATTCGCAGGAGTTATTCCCAGCCCAACAAACTTCCACCTTTCAAAGGTCAATGGAACTGCCAGAAATTTTGTGCACGGATTCACAACCATTGACTGTGGGAAATGCACCGCGCACTGAAATGCAAGGCGAGTCCGAGGAGGACTCGGAAACCCAAATCCCAGAGCAAGTTGGGCAGGAGGGGTTTCAATTGCAGGAGGTCGGCCGGGAAGATCTTGAAGACGACGTTGGAGTGTACTGCGCAGAGGTTATTGTGGGGAGCTCTATTCCACGGCGGCGGCCCACAATCACATATGACGAGTTTGAGGAGATGGAAGAGGAGGAGGAGGGTATGGACAATGTTGACAGAGACCCAGATTTTGTATGTGAAGGAAAACATCGCCGTCGTAGCAGCAGCACAGATGAGTCTGTTGAAGAACCCACTGCTGCACGAGTTCAACTTGTGCCACAAGTTAGGCGGCGCGAAATTTCAGGCACCACAAGCGTGGAAGTTCAAGTGAGACAAAAAAGAGGCGCAAACAGAAATCGCCAGCAAGGCAGGTGCTCCAAAGTCTGGCCTTTCTTTGAAGACTGCAGTGAGGATGGTACCATGGTGATTTGCAAGGTGTGCAAGACCCGCCTGAGCAGGGGGAAACATATTAACAACCTCTCCACCACCAGCATGACCCGCCACATGGTATCCAAACATCCCACTCTGTGGCCGCCAGGACAGAGTACCAGCAGCAACACTGCCCCCCTTGGGGTCACCAGACTCACCACCAGACCCTCCTCAGCAGCAGCAGTAGCCCAGCCATTGCGTGGTTCACAACAACATTCACAAACATCAGACGACGCTGACACTGTCACTTTCCGGAATAGTGCTCTTGAGGTCTCCCAGTCATCAAACACAACAACCAACAGCCGTTCAGTGTGCAGCCCTACGGTTCAGTTGTCTGTCTCGGAGATGCTTGAGAGCAAGTGGAAATTGCCAGAAAATGACCCCCGGGCCGTGGCAGTAACAGCCAGCATAGCCAAGCTTCTGGCCTGCGAAATGCTGCCATATCGAGTGGTGGAGACAAACAGCTTCAAGGGCATGGTGTCAGTGGCCATCCCACGTTACGTGGTTCCCAGCCGCTACCACTTTGCGCGCTCTGCAGTGCCTGAGTTGCATGAGCACGTGGTCAGCAAAATAACCCGAAGCTTGAAGAATGCCGTTGCCTGCAAGGTTCACCTCACCACTGACACCTGGATGAGTGCGTTCGGCCAGGGTCGATACATCTCCCTTACCGCGCACTGGGTGAACCTTGTGGAGCCTGGCAGCGATTCCTCACCTGCTACGGCGCGGGTGTTGCCCACGCCGCAAACAGCTGCACCGCCGTACCTCCCACTGGATAACAACAGCAGCACCTACCTCTCTGACACTTTCTCCTCCAACGCATCTCAAAGCTGTACCTCATCCGGAAACGCTAACCCAGCAGCAGTAGGATCGTGGAAGCAGTGCAGCACAGCTGTTGGCATGCGTCAGCAAGTGTTGCTGAAGCTGATCTGCCTTGGGGATAAGCAGCACACAGGGGAGGAAATTTGGAGGGGAATAAAGGAACAGACGGATTTGTGGCTGGCACCGCTGGACCTGAAACCGGGCATGGTTGTGTGTGATAATGGGAGTAATCTCATTCGCACTTTAAGGTTGACTAAGCTGACACACATCCCTTGCCTGGTGCACGTGATGAACCTAGTAGTTCAGTGGTTCCTGAGGACATACCCAAGCGTGGCCGATCTTCTGTTGAAGGTGCGACGAGTGGCCAAACATTGTAGAAATTCCAGTACTGCTTCAGGGGCACTCGCCAAGATGCAGGAGCGCTTCAATCTCCCCCACCATCGCTTGCTGTGTGATGTCCCTACGCCCTGGAATTCTACGCTGCACATGCTAGCCCGCTTTTACGAGCACTCGGAAGAGTGAAGTGGTCCAGTACATGACGGCGCAGTACCGAGGCGCATCCGGACAGCTGCCAAGCTTCTGTGAAACCGATTGGGCCAACATGTTGGACCTCTGCCAAGTCCTCCAAAATTTTGAGCAATCCACATTGCTTGTGAGCAGGGACAACTCTTCAGTCAGCATTACCATACCACTGCTGTGTTTACTGAAGAAGTCAATGTTGAAAATCAAGGAAACAGCTGTCATGATGCAACTGGGGGAATCGGAAGGAGAAAACGATCAGCGTGATGGTACCAACATCAGGCCATCTGCCTCAGGAAATGCTGGCCCCAGCAGCTATGACGAAGAAGAGGAGGAGGAACAGCTGGAGTTGGAGCAGGAAATTTCATGCCACCACTGACGAGGGCCAGAGCGGTGCACGTTGGACTTCCACAATTCAGCGCGAATGGTCAGCAGAAGCAGACCAGGAAGAAGGTGACGACTATGATGCATCACAACAACTATCACAACGCTCACAAGAGGATGATGAGGATTCTGGCAGGACTCTGGCACACATGGCTCAATTCATGCTAGACTGCATTGAACGCGACCCACGCATTGTGCGCATTCTGGACAACACCAATTACTGGGTTTATACCCTTCTGGATCCACGGTACAAACACAATGTTCCAAAACTGCTTGAAGAAAGAGTCAGACAGGTCAAAATGGAAGAATACCAGCAGGCCCTTGTGGAGACTTTAGAGAGGAGATTGACATCCTCCCCCTCCTCTAGCCAGTTGTACGCCGACAGACTGACTTCCGCAAACCCAGGACGACCAGGAGGGCAGCAAACAACACAAGCCGCAGCTAGTGCCCAAAAGGGAATGGTATCGGCAGTGTCCTTGGAGTGGGAAAATTTTCTGACACCCATGCAGCAGCCCACAGAACAGCAAGCGTGCAGATCCACCTCCAACACCGATCGCCTGGAGAAGATGGTCAAGGACTACATGTCAGATGTGTTGAACAATCCATCTGCACCCTTCAACTATTGGGTATCGAAGCTAGACACCTGGCACGAACTGGCAATGTACGCAATAGAGGGGCTGGCTTGCCCAGCAGCCAGCGTTATGTCGGAACGCTGTTTCAGTGCTGCCGGAGGCATCGTCACAGATCGGCGTATCCGCCTCTCCACAGAAAATGCAGACCGTCTGACTCAAATTAAAATGAATCAATCCTGGATTGGAAACGACTATGCAACACTCCTGGACCCCAACCAAGTAACATGAACAATGACCATCTGTGATGGGTTAGCGTTGCCGGTCCCTGTTTATGGAACCTCTTATCTTTATTACATTTATACATTTATAACTGCATGGCGGCAAAAAGCATGCTATCCGCACGCTTCTTGTCCTCATGCAAGGCCTGGGTTGTTATGTCTGAAAGCGTGGCCTTCTCCTCCTGCGCCTCCTCCTGTTCCATCACGTGTGCTGCTGCTGGGTTAGCGTTTCCGGTCCCTGTTTATGGAACCTCTTATCTTTATTACATTTATGACTGCATGGCGGCAAAATGCATGCTATCCGCACGCTTCTTGTCCTCATGCAAGGCCTGGGTTGTTGTGTCTGAAAGCGTGGCCTTCTCCTCCTGTGCCTCCTCCTGTTCCATCACGTGTGCTGCTGCTGGGTTAGCGTTTCCGGTCCCTGTTTATGGAACCTCTTATCTTTATTACATTTATGACTGCATGGCGGCAAAAAGCATGCTATCCGCACGCTTTTTGTCCTCATGCAAGGCCTGGGTTGTTGTGTCTGAAAGTGTGGCCTTCTCCTCCTGCGCCTCCTCCTGTTCCATCACGTGTGCTGCTGCTGGGTTAGCGTTGCCGGTCCCTGTTTATGGAACCTCTTATCTTTATTACATGTATGACTGCATGGCGGCAAAAAGCATGCTATCCGCACGCTTTTTGTCCTTATGCACGGCCTGGGTTGTTGTGTCTGAAAGCGTGGCCTTCTCCTCCTGCGCCTCCTCCTGTTCCATCACGTGTGCTGCTGCTGGGTTAGCGTTTCTGGTCCCTGTTTATGGAACCTCTTATCTTTATTACATGTATGACTGCATGGCGGCAAAAAGCATGCTATCCGCACGCTTTTTGTCCTCATGCAAGGCCTGGGTTGTTGTGTCTCAAAGCGTGGCCTTCTCCTCCTGCGCCTCCTCCTGTTCCATCACGTGTGCTGCTGCGGGGTTAGCGTTGCCGGTTCCTGTTTATGGAACCTCTTATCTTTATTACATTTATGACTGCATGGCGGCAAAAAGCATGCTATCCGCACGCTTTTTGTCCTCATGCAAGGCCTGGGTTGTTGTGTCTCAAAGCGTGGCCTTCTCCTCCTGCGCCTCCTCCTGTTCCATCACGTGTGCTGCTGCTGGGTTAGCGTTTCCGGTCCCTGTTTATGGAACCTCTTATCTTTATTACATTTATGACTGCATGGCGGCAAAAAACATGCTATCCGCATGCTTCTTGTCCTCATGCAAGGCCTGGGTTGTTGTGTCTCAAAGCGTGGCCTTCTCCTCCTGCGCCTCCTCCTGTTCCATCACGTGTGCTGCTGCTGGGTTAGCGTTGCCGGTCCCTGTTTATGGAACCTCTTATCTTTATTACATTTATGACTGCATGGCGGCAAAAAGCATGCTATCCGCACGCTTCTTGTCCTCATGCAAGGCCTGGGTTGTTGTGTCTCAAAGCATGGCCTTCTCCTCCTGCGCCTCCTCCTGTTCCATCACGTCTGCTGCTGCTGGGTTAGCGTTGCCGGTCCCTGTTTATGGAACCTCTTATCTTTATTACATGTATGACTGCATGGCGGCAAAAAGCATGCTATCCGCACGCTTTTTGTCCTTATGCAAGGCCTGGGTTGTTGTGTCTGAAAGCGTGGCCTTCTCCTCCTGCGCCTCCTCCTGTTCCATCACGTGTGCTGCTGCTGGGTTAGCGTTTCTGGTCCCTGTTTATGGAACCTCTTATCTTTATTACATGTATGACTGCATGGCGGCAAAAAGCATGCTATCCGCACGCTTTTTGTCCTCATGCAAGGCCTGGGTTGTTGTGTCTCAAAGCGTGGCCTTCTCCTCCTGCGCCTCCTCCTGTTCCATCACGTGTGCTGCTGCTGGGTTAGCGTTGCCGGTTCCTGTTTATGGAACCTCTTATCTTTATTACATTTATGACTGCATGGCGGCAAAAAGCATGCTATCCGCACGCTTTTTGTCCTCATGCAAGGCCTGGGTTGTTGTGTCTCAAAGCGTGGCTTTCTCCTCCTGCGCCTCCTCCTGTTCCATCACGTGTGCTGCTGCTGGGTTAGCGTTTCCGGTCCCTGTTTATGGAACCTCTTATCTTTATTACATTTATGACTGCATGGCGGCAAAAAACATGCTATCCGCATGCTTCTTGTCCTCATGCAAGGCCTGGGTTGTTGTGTCTCAAAGCGTGGCCTTCTCCTCCTGCGCCTCCTCCTGTTCCATCACGTGTGCTGCTGCTGGGTTAGCGTTGCCGGTCCCTGTTTATGGAACCTCTTATCTTTATTACATTTATGACTGCATGGCGGCAAAATGCATGCTATCCGCACGCCTCTTGTCCTCATGCAAGGCCTGGGTTGTTGTGTCTGAAAGCGTGGCCTTCTCCTCCTGCGCCTCCTCCTGTTCCATCACGTGTGCTGCTGCTGGGTTAGCGTTTTCGGTCCCTGTTTATGGAACCTCTTATCTTTATTACATTTATGACTGCATGGCGGCAAAAAGCATGCTATCCGCACGCTTCTTGTCCTCATGCAAGGCCTGGGTTGTTGTGTCTCAAAGCATGGCCTTCTCCTCCTGCGCCTCCTCCTGTTCCATCACGTCTGCTGCTGCTGCTGGGTTAGCGTTGCCGGTCCCTGTTTATGGAACCTCTTATCTTTATTACATTTATGACTGCATGGCGGCAAAATGCATGCTATCCGCACGCTTCTTGTCCTCATGCAAGGCCTGGGTTGTTGTGTCTGAAAGCGTGGCCTTCTCCTCCTGTGCCTCCTCCTGTTCCATCACATGTGCTGCTGCTGGGTTAGCGTTTCCGGTCCCTGTTTATGGAACCTCTTATCTTTATTACATTTATGACTGCATGGCGGCAAAAAGCATGCTATCCGCACGCTTCTTGTCCTCATGCAAGGCCTGGGTTGTTGTGTCTCAAAGCGTGGCCTTCTCCTCCTGCGCCTCCTCCTGTTCCATCACGTGTGCTGCTGCTGGGTTAGCGTTGCCGGTCCCTGTTTATGGAACCTCTTATCTTTATTACATTTATGACTGCATGGCGGCAAAATGCATGCTACCTGTGCAAAGAAAACAGACATTTCCCGCATTTTAAAGACAGTTTTCCCTTTGAAACTTTAAAATTGATTTTCTCAAAAACTATAAGCTCTTTTTGCTATTTTTTTTCCCTCTTGTACCCACTCCCAAGGTGCACATACCCTGTAAATTTGGGGTATGTAGCATGTAAGGAGGCTTTACAAAGCACGGATGTTCGGGTCCCCATTGACTTCCATTATGTTCGGAGTTCGGCGCGAACACCCGAACATCGCGGCCATGTTCGGCGAACGTTCGCGAACCCGAACATCCAGGTGTTCGCCCAACACTAGATCGTAGTGATCAGTTTGACAGCTGCGGCGGCAGGGGGAAAGAAGAGGATCCACTCACCTCCCTGCCGTTCCAGCGACGATCGGCGCCCCCCTCCGCTCTGGCCGGCATCTCCGCTCCATCTGCCGTCGCCGGGTCCCGGCTTGATGACGTCATCAAGCCGCGACCCGGAACTGATCGTCAGACAGAACGGAGATGCCGGCCGGAGAAGAAGGTCCCGTGCGGCTCATCGCTGGAGCCTGGAAGGTAAGTGAAGACTGCTGGCAGAAGGGGGGGGCACAGGCCACCATGGGGGGACACCAATCCAGCCAGCCACACGCGGGATCCGGCCGCCTGACTCCCCCAAACGCGCACACCCCCCTCCCACGCAAAATGCCTTGGTCCTTAAGGGGGGGGTAGGCGGCCGGTCCCGAAAAGGTTAAAGTTGTTTTTTTTTTGTTTTTGTTTTTGTTTTTTAAGTACAAATATACAAATTAGTATGTACTGAGTAGCTCACTTCACTACACGTACACGAATGGTCAGTGACAGTGAGTGAGCTACTAAGTGAACTAATAAGTGACAGTCAATAAGTCTAGTCAGTCAGTTACTAACTAAACTTAACTAACTCTGGTAATGAACAGAACACTAGTGACACAAGAAGAGAGAGTGACAGTGAGTGACACTAATGGTGCCATACACGGTACACAGAGCCGGATTAAGGCTAAATTGGGCCCTAAGCAAAGTAACTGATTTGGGCCCCCCATCATGTCGTAATAGAATCAGAAGATGCAGCGGCACAGCAACATGCTGCACACACCGGGGCAGCCGAGCTACTGGTTGCTATGGGCAACAGCCCGCATTCCTCTGTGGGTGCACAATGCAGGGAATAGCAGCGGCAAAATGCAGAGTGAGAGATGAATGGCTGGGACATTTGCACTCAGTGACTGGGGCACCCCTGTGAAGAGGGCGCCAGATATCACAGCAGCTGCACTTTCCCCCTGCATCTCCAGCCTGGCAATAGCAGAAAGCTCTGGACACCGCCAAACCGGAAGCCGTTCCCAAGACAGAATTACATGACCACCCCCATCACCGAACAACCGATTTCCTCCCAAACTAGACAGCCACCATGCAGCCTCCATCCCAGTGAATACGATAGTCCAGCAGAGATGGCAGCCACAGCGGGGGAGAAGGACAGCACCAGATGACTCACATTCACCTATTGCGATCCAAGCAATAGTGGTCCCGTCATCCGGAGCCCATCTGTCTCCTCTAGAGTGCTGCCGCTCTGTTACTACTACTATTACTACTACCTGTCTGATCTGAGAATCAGGAAGTTCAGAGCGAGCGGCTGCACTGTAGAAGAGGCAGATGGGTTTCAGATGACGGGATCTCTATCGCTTGGATCATGGATAGGTGAGTGAGCATTTGCCATCTGTTGCTATCATTCTTGCTGCAGCTGTGGTTCTCTGTGGGAAGGGAGGGAGGAGTGGGCAGCGGCAAAGTGCACAGTAGCACGAGGGGGACCTAGGAGGAGAGCCTGGCTCTGAAGACAATCAGCAGCGCACGGCATCATTTCACAAGACAAGACAAATAACATTTATATCGCGCTTTTCTCCTGGCGGACTCAAAGCGCCAGAGCTGCAGTCACTAGGACGCGCCCTATAGGCAGTAGCAGTGTTAGAGAGACTTGCCTAAAGTCTCCTACTGAATAGGTGCTGGCTTACTGAACAGGCAGAGCCGAGATTCGAACCCTGGTCTCCTGTGTCAGAGGCAGAGCCCTTAAAGGGACTCCGAGCAGTGCCTGTGGGTATGCCTTTAAGCATACCCACAACTAATTAATTACATCCTCACACCTACCAGCATGATGTTTGTAATTATATCCCCCTGGGTTCCTTATATTTCATTGCATTGTGCTGAATCGAGCTGCCGACTTTGGAGAAAAGTCGTCCTGTGGCCGCAATTTCAATCGCGAAAATAGCGAAAACTAAAAGGCATAGGGCGACCGTTTATATATCATTGGAAAGAGGAGAAAGAGAGCTTTAAAATGATATGCATCTTTCCATAGTTACTGCACTGCTCAGAGTCCCTTTAACCATTATACCATCCAGCCACCGCTGACAGGATGGCGAGGGCTGGTTTAGGTGCTGATGGGGCCCCTTTGACTCTGAATGGGGCCCCAAGCGACTGCTTTTGTTGCCTGGTTGGTAATCCGGCCCTGACGGTACAATAAAAATGTTAGATTTTCCCGTTTATTCGATCTAAATGATCGAATTGAATGAAAGTTGAAAATATTTTTTTTTCTGATCAAGAAATTCGAACGATTATCCCGGTTTTTCGGGAAAAATGATCGGACATGCTGGAAAAATCTTTATATTCGATCTAACGGAATAATCGAACTAAATTATCTAATTGAAAAATTGTACCATGTATGGCCACCATAAGAAAGAAATTACAGTGAGACTGAGAGACAGATGCTGCTGACTGACTGTACCGGTAATAGTACTGTGCTAATGCTAGTTTAAGACTAAACTAATTATTATTATTATTATTATTATTGATTTATAAAGCGCCAACATATTCTGTGGCGCTGTACAAAGTAAGAAACAAACATGGTGTACATAATACAGACAATGGTGTACACTAATATACAAGATACATAATTAGTGACAAAATACAAAAAATGATACAGCATACAGAATACAAAATACAGAAGTAGTAATGACAGTGATAAAAGTAACATGATGAATAAAATGTATAATGATTTCCAAGACACAAAAGGGGGAGAGAGCCCTGCCCTTGCGAGCTTACAATCTAAAGGGAATGGGGGGAAACAAGAGCAGGGATAGTATACGATAAAATATATAAAAGCAGTGTGTTTTAGGATACCTAGTAGGAGTGCAATTTGGTCTTAGGACAAAGGGAAGTGGCTTAAGGTAGCGCATATGCTTGTCGGAACAAATGAGTTTTTAGAGAGCGTTTAAAAGTAACAAGGGTTGGCGAGTGACGGATGTGTTGTGGGAGGGGATTCCAGAGAAGGGGTGAAGCGCATGCAAAATCTTGTATGCGTGAATGTGAGGAGGTGATTCTAGAGGAGGACAACAGAAGATCGTGTGCAGATCTGAGATTGCGATTGGGTTTGTATCTGGAAATTAGTGAGGATATGTACCTGGGAGAAAGATTGTGGAGAGCTTTGTAGATTAGGGTAAGGAGTTTGAACTGGATCCTCTGATTAATTGGCAGTCAGTGAAGAGCTTGACAGAGAGGGTCAGCAGAGGAAGATCGAGAAGAAAGAATGAGACGAGCAGCTGAGTTCAGTACCGACTAGAGTGGGGCCAGTTTGTTAGAAGGTAGTCCACAAAGTAGTACGTTGCAGTAGTTCAGACGAGAAATTATAAGAGCATGTATTAACATTTTGGTTGTGTCGAGGGGTGGAGCATGACGTGATGACGTGAGTGGCGGGCTCCAACGCGCTCCACGGTCCATGGAACTTCTCCTATGAACTAGCATGTATGAGGAGGGAAGGCGTGTACCTGTAATACTGGCGGGGAATGACGGGACGCACTAAGCGGAAAGGACAGGAGAATATGGCGGAGAAACAAAAGACGCCACAGCGCTCGGTGAAGGAGCTGCTCTCTAGGTCAGCGATGAAGGGTACTGGGGTAGAACTCCAAGAGAAACACACGCATCGAACCGCCCCGGCCCCTGCAACGCCACCACAGATGGCGGCATTGAAAAAACAGGGGAACCTGGATGACATATGGAATCAGCTCAGGAGTATGCCTACGAAGCAGGACCTAGTGGAGCAGACTGAACAGATCCTGCAGGCAACTACAGCTGAAGTAGAGACACTCCGTGTGAGTATCCAGGAGGCGAATGGCAGAATCAGCGTGGTAGAGACCAAGATGGCGGAGATGCAAGCGGAGCTGCGAGAAATGCATAAGGAAAGAGAGAGGCAGGCGGCTCTTAGCAGTGCTTTGCGATACCAGCTGGAGGAGGTACAGAACAGAGCCAGAAGGAAAAATATAAGGATAAGGGGGCTACCAGAGACGGTGAAGCAGGAAGACCTGAGACAAAATATATCAGAAATATTTAACAAAATACTGAACAGGGCGCCGGAGCACCCAGTAAAAATGGAGAGATGCCATAGAGCCCTGAGGTCTCAGCCGAAAGCTTCTGATATGCCAAGAGACGTAATATGCTGTATGCATTATTACCAGGATAGAGAGGCCATAATGGAAGCAGCTAGACGACAGGAAAAGATTATTTATGATGACCAGGAGATTCAACTTTTCCAGGATCTATCCCTAAGCACCTTGTTGCAGAGGAAGGCCCTACGACCAATTCTACAGGCCCTGAGAGCGGAGGGAATCATCTATAAGTGGGGATTCCCGTTTTGCCTGATAATTAGGAGGGATACCAGGACTTTTGTGCTGCGAACTCCCTCTGAGCTACCAGACTTATTTCTCTTCCTGGGAATGAAGGCAATTGAGGTCCCGGATTGGAATCCAGAGAAGGATATGGTGGATGGAGGTCGACGGAATCGCAAGTATTAATGGAGTTACAAGTGACTGTTTTTTTTTTTTTTTCCTGGTGTTTATCTTTTTCCGCTTTTTTGCTCTCTTTTTTTTTTTTTTTCCTTGTTGCTTTTCCCCTTTTTTTTTTTTTTGCTAGGTGGACGATATGAACATTGAACTGCTTGGTAGTGTGCCTCCAATGACCTGGGGACAATGCTTTTTGGGAAGCCCTTTTTTTCTTTTTTTTTTCTGTCCCTTATTCCTCTAACCAGATATGATATAGGGGGGAGCGGGGTGGAGGGGAGGGATGGGGGAGCTGACGGGAAATGTAAAAAAAATTATTTTATTTTTTTTGTTTGTTGTGGAGATAAATATTAATATGAGTGTCAAACGCTAGGATGTATGTGTATATTGATGGAGGGAGTTTTACATCTGTGAAGGCCCGGAGTGAGGTGGCCCGTTGCTGAGCAAAATGTTAGAGGAGGTGACTTTGGAGTGGCTGCATCGCGAGGGACTAGAACACTGTTTGGGGGGCGGGGGGGGGGGGGGGGATGGAGGGGGAGTGAGAAAATATTATAGTGGGATAGGTGGATGTGACTGCTGGGGCGAGACTGGGGGGGGAGGGTTGAAGTTTTGATGGGGCAGTGGATGAGTGGGAAGAAACAGGACGAATGGAATAGATGAACATAACGAATGTAAGGATCGGGAACTAAAAGTAGAGGGAGGGATAATTTGAATGAATGCATAGATTTAAGAATTGGAAGTCGGGGGGGGGGGGGGAGGAGTGTGAGGAGTGGGGTAATGGAAGTAAGAGGTGCTGGGTGGAGATTGAGGGGTGGGAATGCGGATAGATGGTAATATATCTGTGGAAAATAATATGGTATAACTTGCTATGTGTGAATTTGATACATATAGATGCCTAGAGGATATGACGATGGACATGAGTCTTACACAGATTATAAAATTAAGTTTAGAGAAAGTTTGACACTTTAAAATATAAATATGTTGTGTTGGTTATTAATATTAGAGGGGGAATATAATGTGTGTGAAGAAAGATAATGAAATGCATAGATTAGGGGGAGGTGATTTATAAGGGGAACACGTTTTAGGGGGAGAAGGAGTTATGAAATATGATGAACACAAAGGGGGAATCTAATGGAAAGAGGCATTATTCGTATGGTAAAGAGAATAAAGTACACAAGAATGAAAAATGTAAATGACACAATGAATATCACATAGAGGAAGCATAAGGGAGTAGTGGATTTTTGTTAAAAGTGGAGCCTCACTGGTGATAAATATCAAAAGAGGAGAAGAGGGGAGGAACTGGGTGGGGGTGGAGGGGATAGGTAATAAGGATTAATGAATAGAGGAATATTTGATGTCACTGAGGTGAAACTTACTAAGGTAATTATAGATAGGAGAAGTTTGGATGGAAAAATTGGTTGATATAAAATATAGGGGGATTAAAGGGATGTGAGATATAAATGGACTGGTGGAACCCTAAGGAAGTCAGATGAAAATAAGGTGTGAGGGGGGGGTGAAGGATTTCTAATGATATCCATAAATATGGTCTGACATTCTTGAGGTGAAACTACTCCAATAGAGGGTTTATGAATTATTTTGGCAGAAATAATAAAATGGAAGTTGGACATATACCTATGGCAGTAAGAAGAAAAGTAGATACACAGTAAAGAGAAGGTGATTCCAAGATATCATATCCCTTGGGTGGTGAGATAAATGATTGTTAGGATGGATGAAGATAGTAAAAGAGGAGGCTTGACCACAGGAGGGAGAGATATGAGGGTGGAACCTCCTGATCTAAGATCCTGGCATCACTCGGTGCCAGGATTGACTCTCCGGGTGACCACCGCCCCCCCCCCCCCCCCCCCCGACTTTTCCTTTTATTTTATTTTTTATTTTATTTTTTTTCCCTTCGCCTTTCCCTTTTTTTTTCCTCCCCCCCCTTCTTGCCTGTAGTGGGAGTAACCTTTCTTGCTCAAATAGAGAATTGGCAGAAATGGGGGATAGGGGAATGGACCGGGAGAGGGAGCAGCCCCTTTAGTCGGGACGGTACTTTATCCCTAAGGGTAGAAATACCAATAGTGGGTCAAATTAAAATTGACCTGGGTAGGGAATTCGTAATCCCAATGAACCTAGAAGTAAGGTTCGGTGGACAGGAGCCACAAAAAGATATGAGGGAATTTGATTGGGAATGGATGGTATATGTGGATGTTATGAATGGTGTAGAGGAATGCTGTCTGTTTGCGCATGAGGAGGGGGGCCTGGTGGGGGAGGGGAGGGGGGGACTTTAAGATAGATGAGACAGCTTAAATGCATGTCCCTAAATGTAAGAGGCCTCAATATACCAGAAAAAAGGACAAGTTTACTGAGAGAGTGACACTCTCAGAGGATCCAGATAGCTTTTATACAAGAGACACATTTCAAAGGCCCCTCTCATCCTAAATTGACTAATTGGAGATTCCCTCAGGCCTACTATAGCTCTGTGGAGAACTCGAAAAGAAAAGGAGTAGCTATTATTTTGTCTAGAGAGGTCAGTACTGAAAACATTAGTGTACAGAGGGATCCAGGGGGAAGATATTTACTGGTGAAGGGACAATTTAATGAACAGAGGCTTACCTTGGGTGTAATCTATGCGCCAAATATAAAACAGATTAGCTTTTTAGAAAGATTCCTGGAGGAGATGGAGAACTTTGCAGAAGGATCAGTGATCCTGGGAGGAGATCTTAATATTATGCTAGACCCGCAGATAGATAATTCAACTGGGAAATCATTCCTGCCTTATAAAACGATTAAAAAGGGTAAGCATCTCCTTCAGAGGAACCAATTGGTAGACATCTGGCGGATACAACATCCTACTGAACGAGATTACACTTGCTACTCCACTCCACATGGGTCCTATTCCCGGATAGATATGTTTCTGGTATCACATAACCTTATATCAACCCTATTAGATACAAAAATTGGCCTGGCAACTACGTCGGATCATGCACCGATATATCTTGAAGTAAGTATGGAGGAGAAGGGGAGGAGACCCTGCACTTGGAGACTGAACACCTCTATCTTACAAAGGGAGGAGACGAGGGGAAAGATTGAAGAAGGCATACAGAGATATTATGAAATCAATGATAACGGAGAGGTCCCATATACAACTCTATGGGAAGCATATAAGTGCGTTATTAGGGGAATGCTGATCCAGGAAGGGAGTAGATTAAAGCGAGAAGGGGAGAAAATCAAGGTAGACCTGCTAAACAATATCGCGCAACTGGAGAGACAGCATAAAATAACACTACATAAGGATACTCTAGGAAAACTCACAGAAGAGAGAAAAACTGAAAAACCTGTTATTTAGTAAAGCTAAATATATAATCCAGAGATGTAGAAGGAATTATTATGAAAATGGGAATAAGGGAGGAAAACTACTTGCGAGGGCCCTGAAGAATCAGCAATTGTCGATTATGTTCCTCATATTGTAGATTCTTCTTCTAAAAAACATGTTAGAAGTGAGTCAATAGCTAGAGTATTCAGAGAGTATTATGAAGCATTATATGGACTACCAGAGGGGAAGACACAGAAGGGTAGAGCCCAAAGAAGGGGGAAAATAAAGGAATATATAGAAACATCTGGTATGCCAGTTATTACCCCAGAGGATAAAGAAGATTTGGATAGACCAATACAGGAGGAGGAAGTGCGCCAGGCGATTAAGCAGAGCCCAATTGGGAAAGCGCCGGGGCCGGATGGATTCAGAATTGAGTACTATAGGCAATTCAGTGGAACATTAGTCCCACATTTAACGAGAACATTTGGGGCGCTAGCGGAGAGAGGGGGCAGTGGGGAGAGATTGAGTAGAGATACGCTGGAATCACACATAACAGTAATATATAAAAAAGATAAGAATCCATCAAGTTGTGCAAGCTATAGACCGATTTCGCTCCTGAATACAGATCTGAAGATCCTGGCAAGAGTGCTTGCCAGACGGATGGCACAGGTGATCCCAGGTCTGGTACATAATGACCAGACAGGATTCATAACGGGGAGAGAAGCTCGCGATAATACGATAAGAACTGTAATATTGATGAGATATGCGAGCACTCAGTCCATCCCTGTCATGTGCCTCTCGACGGATGCCGAGAAGGCGTTTGACAGGGTGGACTGGGATTTCATCATCGCAGTGCTGGAGCACATAGGCCTAGGGGAAAGGATGAGGGCTAATATAATGGCACTGTTTGCATCGCCTACAGCAAGGATTAAAATAAACTAGCCGACCTGCGTCGTAGTATACGCCGCATCTTCTATCTATCTAATAGAGTACGTGCCTCAACCTTGAAGCAAGAAGAATAAAGGTGGGTACACACATCAGATAAAAGTCTTTGGAAAATGAAAGATCACAGACCAATGTTATCCCCTTCCATGTAGTATGAGAGCCATACCTACACAGTCTATTCTATTGAGCTGAACTCCCCATCAGATAAAATTTTTTGCAAGATGCTGCACACAAAGATGCTGTACACATGCAACAGATCAGTATCTGCAAAAGATCAGTTCCTGCAAAATGCATTCATAGGGCTTGATTCACAAAAGAGTGCTAACTGTTAGCACGGCCGTTTTCACGCGAATTTTTGCATTGCGTGCGCTCTCGCAAATTTTTGCGCTAAACGATAACGTTTTAGCATGCAAACGCGAATTTTTACGCGAAAACGATATCGATTTCGCGCAAAAATTAGCGTTTGCGTTCGAAAACGTTATCCTTTCATGCGAAAATTCGCGATTGTGCGCAATGCGAAAATTGGAGTTAGTTGTCTGCGCTTGTCCTTCAACCCTTCCCCCCCCCGGAGTGTTGTATGTGAGCCAGCCCTGAGCTCTAAAGCTCAGGGTAACCCATGCTTCACTCCTTTCTCATGTGGTGCCCCCAAGTTAATGCGCATGTAGCAGAACGCAATGGACATGAAGGTAAGTGCCTGTTTTTAATATTGGGAGGTGGGTGCGGACGGCTCTCCCCTGTGGGGGTGGGGTTCGCCTGCGCCACCTAGCCTCCCCCTCCGGGGCGCCGCTGTGGTTCCCAGGCGGCGAGAGAGCCTGGGACCCCGCGGTCCCCCCGGTTGTATAAAAAGGGGGCATTGGGAATCCTCCCTGTGGCGCTCCTGGATAGTGCTAATGTAGCATGTAGCAGTGCTGCTTGCGAATTTTCGCCCAAGTCATTTTCGCATCAAAAATCCCGTTTTCGTTTTTGGTGAATTTTCACGAAAATCTTCAGAAATATTTGCATTTTCGACCAGCATCGAAAATTCATTGTATGTGGATGCTTATGCCCTTATGCGGAAAAATGTCCACAATAATCCGCATGGAAATTCAGTTGGTACTTATCCGTTAGCCGGGCGCATCCTCTAGGTGGCGACAAAACTCCACCAGAGTTACATCTTTCCCTACTATCCATGTCGGCCTGGAGGGGGAATAGTAATTAGCGCCACCTGCCGGATGCGCCCGGCTAACGGATAAGTACCATTCAGTTTATGCGGACGTTTATACGGAAAAATGTCCGCAATAATGCGCAAGAAACTTCTCTGAATGCGGACGCTAATGCCCTTATGCGGAGAATGTCCACAATAATACGCAAGTAACGCGAAAATGACTGGCATTAGGCGAAAATTAACGCAAAAAAATTAGATGGAAAATTTGCCTGTCAAAACGAAATTAGGTGAAAATTCGGTAAAAATTTGTCGAAATAAATTTTTGCATTTTCGCTCATCACTGGCATGTAGCAGGGCTTTGTGCTATTGGTTTTTTGACTCTGCCTAGTTTGGCATGCAAAAGCAAATTTGCGTGAGCATTGCCTCATGAATAGCCAATTAGGCCAGATTTGCAAAGCCAGACTTGCTAGGGTAGGCCTCTTTTCCATGGACAGTTGATAGGCAGTAAAATGCCTCTCAAACTCTTACAACTGCTTACTGCTGCCTGGTAACTGCTTGTTGCTGCCTGGTAACTGCTTGTTGCTGCCTGGTATCTGCTCACTGCTGCCTGGTAACTGCTTGTTGCTGCCTGGTAACTGCTTGCTGCTGCCTGGTAACTGCTTGCTGCTGCCTGGTAACTGCTTGCTGCTGCCTGGTAACTGCTTACTGCTGCCTGGTAACTGCTTGTTGCTGCCTGGTAACTGCTTGTTGCTGCCTGGTATCTGCTCACTGCTGCCTGGTAACTGCTTACTGCTGCCTGGTAACTGCTTGTTGCTGCCTGGTAACTGCTTGTTGCTGCCTGGTAACTGCTTGCTGAGCACACAGCTCAACAGTCCGTGGAAAAGAGGCCTTAAACTTGGTGTTTGATCACGCATACATTTTCTCATGCAAAGTACTTCTTCTTCTTGCTCGAAGGTTGAGGCACTTACTCTATTATATATATAGATGGAGTTTTATCGGAATCTCTAGAAATTAGGAACGGGACAAGACAGGGCTGCCCCCTCTCTCCGCTATTGTTTGCATTAACACTGGAACCTTTATTAAGACATATAAGGGGGAATAGGGATATAACTGGGATCGAAGTGGGTGAGGAGGTCCATAAGGTAGCCGCTTATGCGGATGACCTCCTGTTTTTCCTCACTGGGCCCAGAATAGCACTCCCTTGCCTATTGATTGAATTTAAGAAATATGGATTACTGTCCAATTTTAAAATAAACTGGGACAAGTGCGAAGCTCTGGGGGTCTCTATGAAAATGGAGGAAATAGAAGGTATCAAAGAAAACTTCCAAATTAGATGGGTCCCTAAGACATTGACATATCTAGGGGTTAAAATCACTACAGACTTAAGAGATATAGTTCACTATAATTATAAAATGATGAGTAAAGAAATAGCTAAAGACAGGGCCGGGCCGAGGCATAGGCTGGAGAGGCTCCAGCCTCAGGGCGCAGTGTAGGAGGGGGTGCAGAATTCATTCAGCTGTCATTCCTAATTGTGTTTGAAACAGAAATAAATAAGAAAAGGGGATACATGGCAGTGACTGCAAGCCAGATAACTAGATATTAAGGTGTCGGGGAGGTTGTGGGCCCTGTGGCGCCTCTTAAGGCTCATACACACATCAGACTATAGTCTTTGGAAAATGAAAGATCACAGACCAATCTTACCACCCTTCCTGTAGTATAAGAGCCATACTCTACACAGTCTTTTCTATGGAGCTGAACTCCACATCAGAAAAAAATCTTTGCAAGATGCTGCACACAAAGATGCTGTACAGACACAAAAGATCAGTATCTGCAAAAGATCTGTTCCTGCCAAAAATCCATTCCTGCAAATTGCAATGATAGTCTATGAGATCTGCAGATCATCATACACACATGATTTAACTGACATTCATCTGCAGATCAGATCCACCAGGATGGATTTTCAGATCTGCGGATCTGCAGATGAATGTCAGTTAAATCATGTGTGTATGATGATCTGCAGATCTCATAGACTATCATTGCAATTTGCAGGAATGGATTTCTGGCAGGAACAGATCTTTTGCAGATACTGATCTTTTGTGTCTGTACAGGATCTGTGTGTTCAGCATCTTGCAAAGATTTTTTTCTGATGTGGAGTTCAGCTCCATAGAAAAGACTGTGTAGAGTATGGCTCTTATACTACAGGAAGGGTGGTAAGATTGGTCTGTGATCTTTCATTTTCCAAAGACTATGGTCTAATGTGTGTATGTGGCCTTAGTCTAATAGCAATCAGTGTGTGATGGCTGGGGAGGCGGGGATGGAGGGGCGCACTTTGGTGTCTCAGCCTTGGGTGCTGGAGGACCTTGTCCCGGCTCTGGCTAAAGATTTACAGAAGTGGAATAAACCAAAATTTTCGTGGCTGGGAAGGGTGAGTATATTAAAAATGAACGTACTGCCAAGATTGTTATATGTGTTTCAGACCCTTCCAATAGCAGTCCCATCATCATTTTTTCAAAATATTAGAAGGGAGTTTATGAGGTTCATATGAAGGGCTAGACCACCTAGAGTAAGTTATAAGCTCTTGACACAACCTAGACAAAAGGGTGGATTAGCGGTCCCAGACCCTTGTCTGTATTATGCGGCCGCTGTATTAAACAGAATAGTGGATTGGCATAGGTCATCTCAGACTAAGAGATGGGTAGAACTCGAACAGAGGTTAGAAAATATACCACTGAAGAACATCCCATGGTTGGGGGGACCCTATAAACCTGCCCACCCAGCCAGTGACCTAATGAGAAATACTTTGAAAATCTGGTATAAATTTAATAAAAGGGCGGAGCTTGTGGTATACCCCTCCCCTTTAATGCCATTATTAGACAATCCTAGATTTCAACCAGGAATGCAGAAAACGGCATATCAACAATGGAGAGGACCAAGAGGTATACAGGCACAGATGTTAATAGAGAGAGGGAAATGGAAGACTTTGATGGAGATAGAGGGGGACCTACAGAAGTGTAATTTGGACTATTGGACATTGGTACAATTCAGATCATTTTTGAGTACTCAGGGGACAAAGATGGAACTATCAAGGAAGAGGACCAGGTTTGAGGACCTATGTGGAGGGGAAGCTGGCCAGAAGGGGAGTTTGTCCCAGACATATAATTTATTAAATTGCAAAGGAGACCTCACCTTAATAATTAGGAATAACTGGCAGAGGGAACTGCAGAGGGACTTCACGGACACTCAATGGGAGAGGATAATGATGTGGGCCCATAAATCATCTATATCAGCGAGAATACAAGAAACAGGCTTCAAAATACTGACGAGATGGTATTATACACCAGAAAGAATAGGGAGGATGTTCCAAGGAGCAGATAAGACCTGTTGGAGGTGTCAGAGGGAAATAGGAACATTGAGTCATATATTTTGGAGCTGTCAGAGTATTAGACCATTCTGGGTAGAAGTTAAAAAGACTATGAGAGAGCTGGTGGAATATGAGCCCCCAGACGACACAAGTTTTTTTCTATTGCACTGTAATGACTTTGGCGTCAGAGAATATAAGAGATCCTTGATGCGCCATTTGATAGACGCAGCAAGAGTACTAATAGGGAGACATTGGAAATCAACCAGTCCTCCCTCGGTGGTAGAATGGCTGAGAGAAATAGCCTGTAAACATAGGATGGAATCACTGACACACGTATTACATAGGACAGAAGACCTGGGGGAGGCGATATGGGCAAAATGGAATAATTTCATTGATACAGAAAAATATAAAGAGATGCTGAGTGGAGGAAATTAAATTATAAAGGAGGCCGAAGCAGGAGGGGACAACTGAGAGGGAGTTGGACTCCCCCCCCCCCCCCCTGGCTATCAGACCCACATCCCAACGACAACAGGGACACTCTGAATGGATGAACGGACAGGGGTGAGTGAGGAGTGAGAGGTGAGAGGTGATAGAAAATGGATGTGAATGAGGATGAATATCCCTCTTCCCCCCCCTTCCCTCGGCCTTCTCGATCCCCCCCCCCCTGGAGTAAAGAGGTGCCCAGTAGGAACTAGGAGGACCCCTGTAGGAATTAGGAAACTGAAGAATAATTAGAGGGGAAATAGGGGAAAAGATACTTGGAACAACCTTTGGAGGGGAAATTGATAGCTGCCTGACGGGGACTGGAGTGTGGGTGGGTGGGGAGGTGGGATGGGGGAGGGTAATGAGGGTGAGATGATTGATGTGTAATTGTGGGAATGTAAAGGATAAACTAAGATATTTAAAGGTGGAATATGGAAAATAATATGTTTTTGTATGTGATAATGAATTTCATAAAAAAAGAATATTTAAAAAAAAAACATTTTGGTTGTGTCTTGAGTGAGAAAGGGACGGATGCGAGATATATTTTTGAGTTGTAGATGGCAGGAGCTGGTTATGGAGTTAAGATGAGGAATAAAAGAGAGAGAAGAGTCGAATATTACCCCCAAGCACCGTGCTTTGGGAACTGAAGTTATGGGGGTGTTATTAACATTTATAGTTACTTCAGGCAGAGAGGTGGCCAGAGACGGTAGAAAAATTATTAGTTCCGTTTTACTCATATTAAGTTTTAGGAAGCGAGAGGACTTGAAGGAGGATATAGCAGACAAGCAGTCAGGAACACATTTGAGGAGGGAGTTAAGGTCTGAGTCCGAGAGATACAGTTGCGTATCGTCTGCATACAGGTGGTATTGAAACCCGAATTAGTTGATTAAAGAGAACCCGAGGTGGGAATTACTAATACTATTGGGGCACAGAGGCTGGTTGTGCACACTAAGACCAGCCTCTGTTGCCCCATCGTATGCCTCCATGTCCCCCCTGCTCGCCGCTATAGACCCCGCAGTGCTGGCGACACGCAGCGTGTCGCCAGCACAATGTTTACTTTAGCGCTGTCTATCAGCGCCGCTCCTCCGCCTCCTCCGCATCGGCGCACCCGCCCGTGTCCCTTCCCTCCCGCTGATAGGAGGGAAGTGACGCGGGCGGGTAGCGGCGATGCGGAGGAGGCGGGGGAGCGGCGCTGATAGACAGCGCTAAGGTAAACATTGTGCTGGCGACGCGCTGCGTGTCGCCAGCACTGCGGGGTCTATAGCGGCGAGCAGGGGGGACATGGAGGCATACGATGGGGCAACAGAGGCTGGTCTTAGTGTGCACAACCAGCCTCTGTGCCTCAATAGTATTAGTAATTCCCACCTCGGGTTCTCTTTAAGTCACCAAGACCGTGCATGTAGATGGAAAAGAGGAGGGGAGCAAGGACAGAGCCTTGAGGAACCCCGACAGACAAAGCATGAGGAGAAGAGATCTGATCTGAGTAGGAGACTGTAAAGGACCTTCCAGAGAGGTAGGAAAATAACCATGTGAGAGCAAGGCCCTGATAAATAATCAAGAACTAATACCTAACCTATCTACAGGCTACTAGGCTACCTAGCACAGGCCTGCACAGACCTCAGCTAAGCTTGCCTAGCACTGTATATCGTAAATACACTACACTGACTAACTGTAACGATTTGTGTCAGCAAAGAACAGAATTCTGATTATTAGGTGATCTGCAGTATCACCTACGGATCCATCTGAAAATGGCGCCTGAGAATAATGGCGCATGGTGTTGCCGCTAATCCGTTTGCCGCTTATCGCTATTTAACATTAAAGCCTTATTGTTATTTAGCGTTAAAGCCTTATTGTCATTTAGCGTTAAAGCCTTATCGTTATTTAGCGTTAACACACAGAACCCTCTCTGTACCTATCCCTAACCCCTAAACCCCCCTGGTGGTGCCTAACCCTAACCACCCCCTGGTGGTGCCTAACCCTAAGACCCCCCTGGTGGTGCCTAACCCTAAGCCCCCCCGTTTGGTGCCTAACCCTAAGACCCCCCTGGTGGTGCCTAACCCTAAGACCCCCTGGTGGTGCCTAACCCTAAGACCCCCCTGGTGGTGCCTAATCCTAAGACCCCCCCTGGTGGTGCCTAACCCTAAGACCCCCCCGGTTGGTGCCTAACCCTAAGACCCCCCTGGTGGTGCCTAACCCTGACCACCCCCCTGGTGGTGCCTAACCCTAAGACCCCCCTGGGGGTGCCTAATCCTAACCAACCCCTGGTGGTGCCTAACCCTAAGACCCCCCTGATGGTGCCTAACCCTAAGACCCCCCCAGTGGTGCCTAACCCAGTGCTGGGCCGAAATTACGCATTAGCGTAATTACGCATCGTAATTCACTACAAATGCACCGTAAGCGTTACGTGTAAGGTTACGGTATTACGCGTAATTAATTACGCGTAGACCGTGGGTTACGTTTTACGCGTAACAAATTACGCGTAAGACAGTAAACTCCCATTGAAATTACACAGTCTGCCGTAATCGCGTAATATTACGCTCCCGTATAATATAAAAAAGCCGCCGACTTTAAGGGTTAATAGCAAAGCCCCCTTAAGTGCTAAGTGCCTCAAATTTGGAGAATATATTAAGGAGATCAGAAGGAATAAGAGGAAAAAAATTTTTTTCAAAAAGACTTTATAGTTTTTGAGAAAATCGATGTTAAAGTTTCAAAGGAAAAATAGATACATTTAAAAACCCGCCGACTTTAACGGTTAATAGCAAAGCCTGCTTAAAATTTAGAAACACCAAATTTACAGGGTATATTAAGGGGATCAGTGGGAATAAGAGGAAAATTTTTTTTTTCAAAAAGACCTTATAGTTTTTGAGAAAATCGATTTTTAAGTTTCAAGGGCAAAAATGTCTTTTAAATGCGGAAAATGTCCGGTTTTTTTGCACAGGTAACAATAGTGTTTTATTTTCATAGATTCCCCCAAGTGGGAAGAGTTTTACTTACTTCGTTCTGAGTGTGGGAAATATTAAAAAAAAAACGACGTGGGGTCCCCCCTCCCAGACCTCTTTAACCCCTTGTCCCCCATGCAGACTGGGATAGCCAGAATGCGGAGCACCGGCCGCGTGGGGCTCCGCACCCTGACTATACCAGCCCGCATGGTCCATGGATTGGGGGGTCTCGGAAGGGGAGGGGCAGCCAAGCTTTCCCCTCCCCCTCCGAGCCCTTGTCCAATCCAAGGACAAGGGGCTCTTCTCCACCTCCGATGGGCGGTGGAGGTGGAGGCCGCGATTTCCTGGGGGGGAGGTTCATGGTGGCATCTGGGAGTCCCCTTTAAAAAGGGGTCCCCCAGATGCCCACCCCCCCTCCCAGGAGAAATGAGTATAGAGGTACTTGTACCCCTTACCCATTTCCTTTAAGAGTTAAAAGTAAATAAACACACAGACACTTTGAAAAAGTATTTTAATTGAACAAAAAACATAACCACGAAAAAAGTCCTTTAATATTCTTAATTAACCATTAATACTTACCTGTCCCTTTAAAAGCCAGTTCCCACGCAATATCCTCGGAAATATACTAATCAGTTACAATGTAACAAAGCTATTACAATGTAACAACTTTGTTACTTTGTAACACCACCGCACCCGACGTCACTCGCCGCCACCGCCGCGTCTGCGCTGACCCGACAGAGCTCTGAGCTATATAGCTCAGAGCTCCCTAAGCATCTTTGTATTTGGGCTCCAAGGAGCCCCATTGGTCCTTAGCAGACCAATGGGGTTCCTTTAAATCAGAAGGAACCCCATTGGTCTGCTAAGGACCAATGGGGCTCCTTGGAGCCCAAATACAAAGATGCTAAGAGAGCTCTGAGCTATATAGCTCAGAGCTCTGTCGGGTCAGTGCGGGACGCTAAGTCCCCGCCGCCTCCCGCTGTCAGCCCCGCCCACATCTGTCACCCACATGTCACCCACATGTGGGTGACATGTGGGTGACATGTGGAAGAGGCGGGGAGGACAGCGGGAGGCGGCGGGGACTTAGCGTCCCGCATGGACCGGACAGAGCTCTGAGCTATATAGCTCAGAGCTCTCTTAGCATCTTTGTATTTGGGCTCCAAGGAGCCCCATTGGTCCTTAGCAGACCAATGGGGTTCCTTCTGATTTAAAGGAACCCCATTGGTCTGCTAAGGACCAATGGGGCTCCTTGGAGCCCAAATACAAAGATGCTTAGGGAGCTCTGAGCTATATAGCTCAGAGCTCTGTCGGGTCAGCGCAGACGCGGCGGTGGCGGCGAGTGACGTCGGGTGTGGTGGTGTTACAAAGTAACAAAGTTGTTACATTGTAATAGCTTTGTTACATTGTAACTGATTAGTATATTTCCGAGGATATTGCGTGGGAACTGGCTTTTAAAGGGACAGGTAAGTATTAATAGTTAATTAAGAATATTAAAGGACTTTTTTCGTGGTTATGTTTTTTGTTCAATTAAAATACTTTTTCAAAGTGTCTGTGTGTTTATTTACTTTTAACTCTTAAAGGAAATGGGTAAGGGGTACAAGTACCTCTATACTCATTTCTCCTGGGAGGGGGGGTGGGCATCTGGGGGACCCCTTTTTAAAGGGGACTCCCAGATGCCACCATGAACCTCCCCCCCAGGAAATCGTGGCCTCCACCTCCACCGCCCATCGGAGGTGGAGAAGAGCCCCTTGTCCTTGGATTGGACAAGGGCTCGGAGGGGGAGGGGAAAGCTTGGCTGCCGCTCCCCTTCCGAGACCCCCCAATCCATGGACCATGCGGGCTGGTATAGTCAGGGTGCGGAGCCCCACGCGGCCGGTGCTCCGCATTCTGGCTATCCCAGTCTGCATGGGGGACAAGGGGTTAAAGAGGTCTGGGAGGGGGGACCCCACGTCGTTTTTTTTTTAATATTTCCCACACTCAGAACGAAGTAAGTAAAACTCTTCCCACTTGGGGGAATCTATGAAAATAAAACACTATTGTTACCTGTGCAAAAAAAACTGACATTTTCCGCATTTAAAAGACATTTTTGCCCTTGAAACTTAAAAATCGATTTTCTCAAAAACTATAAGGTCTTTTTGAAAAAAAAAATTTTCCTCTTATTCCCACTGATCCCCTTAATATACCCTGTAAATTTGGTGTTTCTAAATTTTAAGCAGGCTTTGCTATTAACCGTTAAAGTCGGCGGGTTTTTAAATGTATCTATTTTTCCTTTGAAACTTTAACATCGATTTTCTCAAAAACTATAAGGTCTTTTTGAAAAAAAAAATTTCCCTCTTATTCCTTCTGATCTCCTTAATATATTCTCCAAATTTGAGGCTCTTAGCACTTAAGGGGGCTTTGCTATTAACCCTTAAAGTCGGCGGCTACCTAACATTGATCCATGCGTCAACTTTTCCGCTTGGCAGCATGACCTTACGCATTAATTGCTAGTAGGAATTTACGCGTAAGCCTATAACGTAACAACTTGAATTACGGTATTCTTACGCGTAATTGCGTAAGGGCAATGCGTAATTACAGACATGTACCGAAATTGAATGTCTATGCCGTAAGCGTAATTTCGTAATGCGTAATAGCGTAAAATTACGCGTAATGATCCGTAAGCGTAGCTTTTTCCATTACGATCAGCACTGGCCTAACCCTAACCTTGACAGTGTTACATTAAATCCATTCACTGTTTTGCAGTTAAATACTGTCTGCAGTTTGGCTTATGAAGGGCGCTATTGATAAATAACGTTAGTGTGTGCCACTATTGATAAATAACGTTAGTGTGTGCCACTATTGATAAATAACGTTAGTGTGTGCCGTTTTTCTTCTTTTTTTCCCTGTGCGCCATTATTATGCAGTACTAATGATAAATAGCGATAGGCGTATCTTTTTAATGCGGCGCCATTTTTATGCATAGGCGCTGTGCGCCATTATTCACTGATCCGTCACCTACTGTATATTGCAGATATATACCTGATTATATGGTGATCTTCAGAATCACCTATAATAATCGTATATTAGAAGCTGATGTGACAACAATAGCAATATGTGATTGGTGCAACAGTAGTACTGATAGGTTTAGCTATACCTCACCTGGAGGAGCTGGTGGGTACTAACAGTACAGCGCCCCTCACCAGAGTCAAGGGCCCTCTGGTGAGAGTAGAGCAGTCAGAAAGATCGGGTTGACAACAGACAAAAAGATGCAGTACAAAATCGGAAGGCAGAGACAGAAAGATATAACAGGCAGAGTCGGCAGCAAGATCAGATGGGCAGAGGTACAGAATCACTGAGCAGAAGAGTAGTCAGAACGAGCCAGAGTCATGCACAAATAATAACACAGTAATGAATTAACTTTAAGGCTATCAAACAAATCCTATCTTGTGTGAAATCCCCGGTTTCCTCCCGGATCAAAGCACACCAGATCTATCTAAGGTCTGAGCGCTAACACCAAGTATTCGCAACAGCAGACAAGTTGCGAGTGATTCAGCTAAGCTTATGAAGCAGAGGAGACCCCTCCGACACGCCTCCTCCTATCAGCCAATGAGGAGCGGCAAGCGTCTCCTCTGACGTCAACCGACCGGCCTGTCAGCTGACATGCCTCCTCCCCGCATAAAGGTCCTGTCTGTGCATGTGCGCACGCGACAATGCAACCCTATGTGCTGCTGACAGACCCGTCCTCGGCGTGCTAGATGCCTGAGCCCCGGATAGACTGCTAGGCAGGGAGCTGGAGGCAGCTGCGGTGGTAGCGCTGTTCACCGCAGCTGCCTCTCCAACGTTTGTTACAGTACCCCCCCACTTGAGGCATGGACTCTGGTCACGTTCTGCATGGTTTCTCAGGATGCAACTCATGAAACTTTTTCCTAAGTTCCTCAGCATGCATGCGATGACCCGGCACCCAAGATCTTTCCTCAGGCCCATACCCCTTCCAATGAACAAGGTACTGTACCGAGTTACGCACCTGCTGGGAATCCAAAATCCGCTCAATCTCATACTCAGGTTCCCCATCAATCATCTCGGGGGGTGGGGGGGGGGAGAGGAATCCACATGCACAGCCGGCTTCAACAGAGACACATGGAATGATTTAACACATCTTATACTGGGTGGTAATGAAATGACAAAAGTGACATTATTAATCTTTTTGGAAACAGGGTATAGGCCTATAAATCTGGGGCCTAATTTTGCTGATGGCTGTTTCAGCACCAGGACGATGTCGCGTAGAAACCCACACCATGTCTCCGGGTACAAAGTCCCACTCTACTGATTGTTTTTTATCAGCCTGCTTCTTCTGGGTCTGAAAGGCCTTTTCCAGGTTCCTTTTAACCATGACCCAAATCTCCTTAAAAGATCCCTGCCACTCCTCCAAAGCTGGGAAAGGAGAAGATACCACTGGTAATGTAGAGAATTTGGGAGATCTCCCCGTCACCACCTGAAAGGGAGAAAAGCCTGAAGAGGAACTTTTCAGGTTGTTATGCGCAAATTCTGTGAATGGCAAGAACTTTGCCCATTCCAACTGTGCGTCAGCCACATAGCATCTAAGGAACTGCTCTAAAGACTGATTAACCCTCTCAGTTTGCCCATTGGTTTGTGGGTGGTAGCTGGAGGAAAATGACAGGTTCATTCCAAGTTGATGACAAAAAGCTCTCCAGAATTTGGACACAAACTGGACTCCCCTATCTGACACCACATTTTCTGGTATGCCATGTAAGCGGAAAATGTGTTGGATGAAGAGATCCGCCAGTTCCTGGGCAGAGGGGAGTCAGTCCAGTGGAATAAAGTGAGCCATTTTGCTGAACCTGCTGACTACCACCCATATAACTGTTTTCCCCTCGGACCTGGGGAGTTCGCCCACAAAGTCCATGGATAAATGGGTCCATGGCTCCTCAGGTACTGGCAATGACTGAAGGGTGCCCACAGGAGCCTGTCTGGATGGCTTATTCCTGGCACAGACTGCACAGTTTCTGACAAACTCCCTACAATCTAGGACCAGTGATGGCCACCACACATACCTAGACAGTAGATCCTGCGTTCTGGCCACCCCAGGATGCCCTGCATTTTTATGTGCATGAAACAATTGTAAAATTTGCAAATTAAATTGAAGTGGCACAAATAGAATTTCATCAGGTTTCCCCGCGGGAACCTCCTGTTGATAGGGCCCCAAAGTAAGCGACCAATCCTCCCAGGTCTCGGTGGCTGCCACGACAACTTTTTCGGGCAGTGTGTTCTCAGGAGTTGGTGGCTGTACAGTCTCGGGCTCAAAACATCTAGACAGGGCATCTGCCTTGACATTTTATACTCCCTGGCTTATACGTAATAATAAATCTGAATCTTGAAAAGAATAATGACCAGCGGGCCTGTCGAGGACTAAGCCTTTTGGCCCCTTCAATGTATTCCAAATTTTTGTGGTCAGTGTAGACTGTAATCATATGTTCAGCCTCCTCGAGCCAATGACGCCATTCCTTAAACGCGAGTTTAATTGCTAACAGCTCTTGGTTACCGATATCGTAATTTCTCTCTGCGGGAGAAAATTTACATGAGAAGAAGGCACGTGGGCGCAATCTGCCCTGGAAACCCGAGTGTTGAGACAGTACAGCCCCAACCCCAATCTCTGATGCATCCACCTGAACTATAAAGGGACAAGTGACATCAACATGCTGCAAAATAGGGGCGGAGTAAAACAGGTTCTTCAGTGATGAAAAGGCAGAATGTGCTTCGGGTGACCAATTATAAGTGTCAGCTCCTTTATTTGGTGAGGTTAGTGAGAGGTGACACTACGGAAGAACATCCCTTGATACATTTTCTGTAATAATTGGCAAAGCCAAGAAATCTTTGGAGTGCCTTCAGCCCCATGGGCTGCAGCCACTCCAAAACGGCAGCTACTTTCTTGGGGTCCATGGAGAGTCCTGAGGTTGAAATGATATACCCCAAGAAAGGGACTTCAAAAAGACACTTCTCAATTTTTGCATATAAAGAGTTCTGTGTCAGTTTTTACAGGACAAACTTCACATGCTCCCTGTGTTTAGCTAATGTAACAAACATGGAAGTGACACCTACTGTAACAAACGTTGGAGAGGCAGCTCCGGTGAACAGCGATACCACCGCAGCTGCCTCCATCTCCCTGCCTAGCGATCTATCGGGGCCTCGGACGTCTAGAACGCCGAGGACGGGTTTGTCAGCAGCACATAGGTTGATGGGAGTGGGTGTGCCGAAGGGGTCTCCTCTGCGAAAAGCACAACAGCTACAAAGCATGCTAATGGCGCGGTCTCCGCACGAAAAGCGCAACAGAGACAAAACACGCCAACCCTAACTAACCAATGTAACACGCAAATGAATAGAGAACGCGAACGCTTGCTAAATGGTTACCTCACCAAGCCTACAGCAAGCGTTCGTTCCAGACAAGACAGACAGAAGGAGTAACCAGTAGCAACCACAGATCTGGCCTACACTCCCAGACAGAGTACAGAAGGAACCACCGCCACTACCGCTAGGGCGAATGCAATCCAGACAGACAGACAGATGGGGCTACCAGTAGCAACCGCTGTTTTGGTTTGCACCCCTAAGGCAGAATACAGACGGAACCACCGCCACTACCGGTAGGGCGAATGCGATCCAAACAGACAGAACGATTTCCTGTCGACCGCCGCTGGCGACAAGACAATCGCAACAGATAGACAGTACAAGGCAAACAGATAATACAACTTGACTATGCTAGAAGGAATGCTAGTGCACCCCCAAGGAATTACTCTAAGATAATCTTAGCAAACAATTAGCAAAGGCTGAGACTCCAGGTAAGTTAGCAGGAACAAACCATCATGACCAGCAAGGGATTCTGGGAGGAAATGGTTTTTATACTGCAAGCCAGCAGAGGAAGCAGCTAGGCAATTTGCATGACAAGTGGATGCAAATTCCTCCCCAGAACAGCAACTCTGCAGCTTGCAGAGTGGAGCCAGGTCTCTTTTCCAAGGACCTGCAGCACTCAGACCTAAAAAATGGTCAAACAGCTGTCTGCCTGTGCAGACAGCAGCGCAGATCATTACATCTACCACTTTAGGCCCCTATCAACAAGATGTTCCTGAGGGGAAACCTGAGGGGGTTCTATTTGTACCACTTCTCTTTCGCCTGCAGATCCTGCAGTTATTTCATGCACATAACAATGCAGGGCACCCCGGGGCTGCTCGGACACAGGATCTGCTGTCCAGATGTGTCTGGTGGCCATCTTTGGCTCTAGATTGTAAGGAATTTGTGAAAGATGGTTCCATTTGTGCCAGGAACAAGCCATCCCGTCAGGCTCCTGTGGGCACTCTGCAATCATTGCCAGTGCCTAAGGAGCCATGGACCCATTTGTCTATGGACTTTGTGGGGGAACTCCCTAGGTCCGAGGGTAAAACTGGACCTGGGTGGTAGTCGACAGGTTCAGTAAGATGGCTCATTTCATTCCTCTGGACGGATTCCCCTCTGCCCATGAACTGGCGGATCTCTTCATTCAGCACATTTTCCGGTTGCATGGCATCCTGGAGAATGTGGTGTCAGATAGGGGAGTTCAGTTTGTGTCCAGATTCTGGAGAGCCTTTTGTCATCATCTGGGAATGGACCTTTCATTTTCCTCCGGCTACCACCCACAGACCAACGGGCAAACTGAAAGGGTTAACCAGTCCTTGGAGCAGTTCCTTAGATGCTATGTGGCTGATGCGCAATTGGAATGGGCAAAATTCTTGCCATTCGCAAGAATTTGCGCATAACAACTTGAAAAGTTCTTCCTCAGGCTTTTCTCCCTTTCAGGTGGTAATGGGGAGATCTCCTAAATTTTCCCCGTTGTCAGTGGTTTCTTCTCCTTTTCCTGCTCTGGAGTATTGGCAGGGTGCATTAAAGGAGATGTGGATTATGGTTAAAGGGAATCTGGAAAAGGCCTTTCAGACCCAGAAAAAGCAGGCAGATAAAAAGCTGTCAGTGGAATGGGAATTTGTACCAGGAGACATGGTGTGGGTTTCAACCCGG
Source organism: Hyperolius riggenbachi (assembly GCF_040937935.1). Taxonomy (NCBI): domain Eukaryota; kingdom Metazoa; phylum Chordata; class Amphibia; order Anura; family Hyperoliidae; genus Hyperolius; species Hyperolius riggenbachi. The sequence continues at coordinate 191,859,048 of NC_090653.1, read as the reverse complement.
CATCTGGCCCTGAAATCAGCTAAACTGGGCCCCAGATTTATAGGCCCATACCCGGTTTCTAAAAAAATTAATAATGTCTCTTATGTCATTTCACTGCCACCCAATATGAAAGGTATAAAATCATTCCATGTGTCTCTATTGAAGCCGGCTGTGCATGTGGATTATCTGTGTATGACTCTTGCTCGTTCTGACTATTCTTACTCTCAGTGATTCTGTACTTTTGCCAATCTGATCTTGCTGCCGACTCTGCCTGTTAAAACCTTCTTGCCTTTGCCTTCTGATTTTGTACCATATCTGCCTGTCTGTTGCCAACTCGATTAGTCTGATCCAGGGCCGGGCCGAGGCATAGGCTGGAGAGGCTCCAGCCTCAGGGCGCAGTGTAGGAGGGGGCGCACAATTTATTCAGTTGTCATTCCTAATTGTGTATGAAGCAGAAAGAAATAAGAAAAGGGGATACATAGCAGTGACTGCAATCCAGATAACTAGATATTAAGGTGTTGGGGAGGTTGCAGGCCCTGTGGCCCTCTTAGTCTAATAGCAATCAGTGTGTGACGGCTGGGGTGGGAGGGATGGGGGGGCGCACTTTGGTGTCTCAGCCTTGGGTGCTGGAGGACCTTGTCCCTGCTCTGGTCTGACCACTCTACTCTCACCAGAGGGCCCTTGTCTCTGGTGAGGGGCTCTGTACTGTTAGTACCCTCCAGCTCCTCTGGAGAGGTACAGCTAAACCTATCAGTACTACTGTTGCACCAAGCACTATCCTTGCTATCACATTAGCTGCTGGTATACTTGTATTATTGGTGATTCTGCAGATCACCATATAATCAGGTATATATCTGCATTATAGGTGATACTGCAGATCACCTAATAATCAGAACTCTGTTACTTGCTGACACTTATCGTTACAGTGTGTTAAATGCCGTCTTCCATTCGTCACCCTCCCTTATGCGTACCAGGTTATATGCCCCTCTTAGGTCGAGTTTAGAAAAGAACAATTAATCAAAAAAAGGTCTGCACACCTGATGCACAAATTAGCATTAAATCGCAATAAACTTTTATGAGGCTAACATGGGTGCTGGATCGTGGATTAGACCACAACCATAAGTTACAAAATCAATATAAAATGATCCACACACCAGGTAGTGATTTGCTCAAAAATTGTATTAGAAAGATAAAGTACAAGAGAATTACAAGCATGTAAGGCTGGTATAGCCTGTTAACATCAGCAGCTATAGACACAATGGTTATACAAAATATACATAGATTATAACAGGTTCACACAAGTAAAAGATATGGTATATATGCTAAGCCCATAAATCGGAGCAATGGTACAAACTGCATGCGTGTAAACAAAGGACTAGCAATACCAACAATGTCCAAGTGAAACCTAGCTTATAAATCCCAAAGCCCTGACAGCGCTGTTTCGAATACCTTTTTCAAAGGGTTCTGATAGCAGCCTGTCAATAGAAAAATAGAGGCGCCTTACGTGATACCAATCAGTATTTTTTACAAGGATACACACTGCAGCCACTGTAGGGGTGAATCCTCAGCCTCCAGAACAGTAGATATATCGCCAAAAATCAGTAGCGCTGTGGTAAGCACCCTTGGATAGTATGGTTCCAACTCCAGAGATCCCAAACAATATTGGTTCTTCTCCTAAACGTGCAACTCAGTGCACAAGAAAAGGAAAGGAAAATGTGGAGTCTCTCAGTGGAATAACCAACTGCAAATTTTATTCAAATGGATGAATTTTAAAAACAGATAAGATCAACTCACATCTAGAGGGTCCTACTCCAGTAGGAACCCCTCTGGCAATACACGCTTCCCACTCCTTGTGGTACTACAACTCTTAGCGATCAAAGTGGCGTTGCCCGCTCTCTTCCCGACTAGTTTCGGCCTTCCGCCGTCATCAGGGGGTATGAGAGCGGGCGGGCAAACCATACATATATATACACAAATAGCCATAATTACCTATCACCAGTCAGCATGATTCCGAAATGACAGCCGCCGCTCGTGGCGGACACTTCCGGCTATCATCAGAACTACTTCCGGTTCACTGGATGAACCAGGCCGTCACTGGAGCGCACCTGCGCCTCACCGTGATACGCGGCCGTTGTTGGAGCGCAGTTGCGCTTCATCATAGTATGCGGCTAGTATGCTGCGCAAAAATTTATATTTATAATAGTGAGCCATGCTGACTTATGTGAAGGGCTTCATTATTGCAATAAATTAATATACATTAAAATCATATAATATCAAGCAAGTATCGTAGTACATCGGCACAGGATTTAACTATTTAAATTCTACCACAGCCTCTGCATAACAATTAATATAAAACATGTAAAAACATATACAAAAACCAACATAATTAAGATGAGCGTTATTTCACATAAAAGAATATATATATATAAATAAATAAATATATATGTAATCCTGTCTATATTGATACAATATTACCATGTTTCTCTTCTACAAGCTCCCTCTTGTGGTGAAAAAGCGAAATGTTCTTCTTGTTCTATATTTTTACCATAATATTCAAAACTAGACAGGAATCCTCCTACTCCATCTTGTGGACAAGTAGTATATTGCACATATGTCCCTTATGTTGTAAACAGTACACTATATTTCCCAGTAAATAATTGCACTTAATTTGAAATAGGGAACAGCTTAACATCTCAAACCATTATCTTTTCATTGCATTGTAGCCACATATACATATTTTCACCTCTAAAATTTCTTTCAAATATTTTCAACTGTTGGCCAAAAAACAATTTAAGTTAAAATCTATATTTAGACCATTCGGATGCATACAGTTCAGTTTCACTATCCAATTCATCTCCAACTTTGCCAGATCTCTATCCATGTTATTTCCTCTCCAATTTCTCTTTATTTGATCAATAGCTGTAAAAACCAAACCCCTAGGATCACAACCATGTTTTTCTTTAAAATGTGCTGAGACAGAGTGATCCATAAAACCACTACGTATATTCTTTACATGCTCATAGGTTCTCTCCCTGAGTGCCCGCGTTGTTAGACCCACATATTGTAGACCACACGGGCACCCAAGGAGATAAACCACCATTTTGGATTCACAATTCAGAAGGTTCTTAATTGGGAAGATATCTCCTCCCATTCTACTAGTAAAGGAAGAAGTTCTCCGGGCAACATTCGGACAGTGTCTACACGCAAAGCAAAAGCCGCATTTGTAGAATTTGTAGGGGTTTGGTTTTTACAGCTATTGATCAAATAAAGAGAAATTGGAGAGGAAATAACATGGATAGAGATCTGGCAAAGTTGGAGATGAATTGGATAGTGAAACTGAACTGTATGCATCCGAATGGTCTAAATATAGATTTTAACTTAAATTGTTTTTTGGCCAACAGTTGAAAATATTTGAAAGAAATTTTAGAGGTGAAAATATGTATATGTGGCTACAATGCAATGAAAAGATAATGGTTTGAGATGTTAAGCTGTTCCCTATTTCAAATTAAGTGCAATTATTTACTGGGAAATATAGTGTACTGTTTACAACATAAGGGACATATGTGCAATATACTACTTGTCCACAAGATGGAGTAGGAGGATTCCTGTCCAGTTTTGAATATTATGGTAAAAATATAGAACAAGAAGAACATTTCGCTTTTTCACCACAAGAGGGAGCTTGTAGAAGAGAAACATGGTAATATTGTATCAATATAGACAGGATTACATATATATTTATTTATTTATATATATATATATTCTTTTATGTGAAATAACGCTCATCTTAATTATGTTGGTTTTTGTATATGTTTTTACATGTTTTATATTAATTGTTATGCAGAGGCTGTGGTAGAATTTAAATAGTTAAATCCTGTGCCGATGTACTACGATACTTGCTTGATATTATATGATTTTAATGTATATTAATTTATTGCAATAATGAAGCCCTTCACATAAGTCAGCATGGCTCACTATTATAAATATAAATTTTTGCGCAGCATACTAGCCGCATACTATGATGAAGCGCAACTGCGCTCCAACAACGGCCGCGTATCACGGTGAGGCGCAGGTGCGCTCCAGTGACGGCCTGGTTCATCCAGTGAACCGGAAGTAGTTCTGATGATAGCCGGAAGTGTCCGCCACGAGCGGCGGCTGTCATTTCGGAATCATGCTGACTGGTGATAGGTAATTATGGCTATTTGTGTATATATATGTATGGTTTGCCCGCCCGCTCTCATACCCCCTGATGACGGCGGAAGGCCGAAACTAGTCGGGAAGAGAGCGGGCAACGCCACTTTGATCGCTAAGAGTTGTAGTACCACAAGGAGTGGGAAGCGTGTATTGCCAGAGGGGTTCCTACTGGAGTAGGACCCTCTAGATGTGAGTTGATCTTATCTGTTTTTAAAATTCATCCATTTGAATAAAATTTGCAGTTGGTTATTCCACTGAGAGACTCCACATTTTCCTTTCCTTTTCTTGTGCACTGAGTTGCACGTTTAGGAGAAGAACCAATATTGTTTGGGATCTCTGGAGTTGGAACCATACTATCCAAGGGTGCTTACCACAGCGCTACTGATTTTTGGCGATATATCTGATAGCAGCCTGATCCTGATATCCAGAACCCTTTGAAAAAGGTATTCGAAACAGCGCTGTCAGGGCTTTTGGATTTATAAGCTAGGTTTCACTTGGACATTGTTGGTATTGCTAGTCCTTTGCTTACACGCATGCAGTTTGTACCATTGCTCCGATTTATGGGCTTAGCATATATACCATATCTTTTGCTTGTGTGAACCTGTTATAATCTATGTATATTTTGTATAACCATTGTGTCTATAGTTGCTGATGTTAACAGGCTATACCAGCCTTACATGCTTGTAATTCTCTTGTACTTTATCTTTCTAATACAATTTTTGAGAAAATCACTACCTGGTGTGCGGATCATTTTATATCGAGTTTAGAAAAGACACATGCGGACTTCCGGTTCCGGCGCCCGCATGGAAGGGTGAGCGAAGCGGAGCTCCTCTGAACCCTTCGTCACGCAGCAGCCAAACCTGCAAACAGACACCTGGTATTTGCCACCCCAGGTGCCGACAACCTTTCCCGAGCCACAGAGATCCCGGATGGATCGCTATCTGACACGTGGAGCGGCAAAAAAGGGAGATCGAGAGCGGGGCTCTGAAAAACAAGCGCGCGGCAAGATGGTGCGCCCCATCCTGACACATACGCCACGGAGGAATCCTCGCACCAGGAATGGGACGAAGAATCAGAGAGAGGGAGGCAGAGCAAAAGAACCCCTGCAACACAAAGGTACAAACACATGGCTAAAGAAGTGGCGAAGTACCTAATGCCAGACCTGCATGCCATTATCGAATCAGCCGTTACACAGTCACTGACCACCATCACTAAAGAACTGCAGACACACACAAAACAAATAACGGAGGCGCAGAAGCGCATCTCACAATGCGAGGATGATCTCTATGAAGCTTCACAGCAGCTAAAAGAGTCTCGCAGACAGAATGCCATCTTCCATGAACGTATCGAAGATCTAGAAAATAGATCTAGGCGTAGCAACCTACGTATAGTAGGCCTCCCGGAGTCAGTCAAGCCCGACGAGCTCAAGGAGTTCTGCGAGGTCACGCTGCCCAACCTCCTCTCCATTTCTGACCAGTGCAGGACAGAAAGAGCCCATAGAGTGGGTCTGCAGAAACGAAGCAAGGGAGAGCCTCTGCCACGTATGGTCATGGTAAAATACCTGGACTTTACGGATAAATCCAAAATCCTCAGAGCGTTTAAATCCACCGAGAATCCGCTAGAATATCAGGGGGCGAAACTACGCATCTTTAACGATTATTCCTTGGAGGTCTCACAAAAAAGACAGGCCTTCATCCCTATCTGCTCAGCTCTTGTCAAAAGAAGCGTTAAATTCGCTCTACTTTATCCAGCCACACTCAGAATAACAGACGCGGATGGCCGCTTTACTATCTTTAAACACCCTCAAGATGCGGAAAAGTATCTGCGCTCTACGGTATTCACGCCGCCACGAAGAGATAGCAGATCTCCCAATCACTCACAGGAAAAAAGGTTGGACGGGAGACTTTCACCCCCGGAATCACCTCCACGGGCACCTCCGCCCAACCCTGATCTTACCTGATCTTACCTAACTTAAACCCCTCTTTCGTTCTCCCACGCAACCACATGCTAAAGTACGCCTGACATGTTTCTGCTGCGTGCTCTTAGGGGAATAAAGGGGTGAGGAAGCTACGTTGCCAAAAGTGTGGGGAAGAAGAGAAGTCCATGCACCATGTGGTGATCCCACTGTTTTTGTTCTTACCTATTCAGTCAGTTTTCTACTGCTAATAGCTTTTAGAGCCATGTTAATGTTATATGTTTTCTATTTTTATTTTCATTTCTATATGGTTATGGGGAACAACAGCTCATCTCTCTCCTATGTATGTATAATTAGTGACGCAGTACTCCTGCTCTATAGCATGCCTTTAAGAGTGTCTGGAAGATGCACGACTCATCAGCATACACAGCCTACCATGCTTGATCCATGACAGTTAAGATATGTTCTTGGAACGTCAAGGGTTTAAGGTCCCCGATCAAAAGAGGTAAAATCCTGCGACACCTTAAAAAACTTAAAGTAGATATAGCACTGCTGCAGGAAACTCATCTGCGGGCTGAGGAATTCAAATTTATGCGAAAAGGGTGGGTAGCTCACTCATTGGGTTCAGAAGCGGTAGGCAAAAAAGCTGGAGTCATGATTTTAATCAGCAAAACTGTTAAAGGGAAAGTGGAATTAATCCACTCAGATGGAATGGGACGCTTTGTGGCAGTGAGAGTGCATCTCCCAGGAGATTATCTCACCATATATAATGTCTATGGCCCTAACGAAGGCAAAACAAAATTCTATAAATCCCTAACGACAAAATTAATGCGAGAAAAGACAGATAAACTAATACTGGGGGGAGACTGGAATGAAGTGATGGATATCAGGGAAGATACGAAATCTGAAACCAAAGATGGTAGAAGAAGGAGTGGAGGGACACCAAATCTAGCCAATTTTGCTCAAACGCTCAAACTAACTGATACTTGGAGATTTCTCCACCCTTGTGACAAGGAATATACATTCTATTCCCCCCCTCACTCCTCCTTCTCTCGCATCGACTGTCTCTTTATGGGTCATTCCTTGGTCCCAAAGTTACAGGCAGCAGAAATCCATGATATACTGATATCTGACCATGCCCCCATCACAATTCAGATCCTGACCCAAATGCCACGTGGCTCCGACATCTTGTGGAGATTCCCCTCCTATATCTATGGAGATGATGAATTCCACACTCTGATGCAAAATTGGTGGGAAGAATATAGCTATAATAATGCAGCCCATACTGGCAACCCTTTCCTGTTCTGGGACACTGCTAAAGCAGTGTTCAGAGGGAAAATTTTAGCCCATATCTCCCATAAGAAAAAACAAGTAAACATGGCCTATGCAGAGGCAGTATCCCGGGTACGCAAGGCGTACCAATCCTATCTGGTGTCCCCAACCTCCCTCGCTAAAACAAACTGGCTTCAAAAACAAACAGAAATGAACAAATGGTGCACACTTAGAGAAATGCAAACCTTATCAAACAAACGACACTTTTTCTTTAAATATGGTAACAAATCAGGAAAATTGATTGCTGCAATCGCTAGAGGCTCTTTAGATTACGATCACATCCTACAAATCCGAGATAAAAATGGATCCATGGTCCATCACCCGAAAGAAATTGTAAACACATTTCGAGACTATTATGAATCATTATATTCAAAACCTCAGGATTGCAGCGATCACCAATCTACCAAATGGCTAGATGAAGCTAAAGTAAACACGATTAGCCCTCAAGACCTAGAGACATTAAATGCAACTATAACCCCGAATGAGATCATTGCCACTATAAAATCGCTATCCAATCATAAAACGCCCGGCCCAGATGGACTCCCCGCAGAATTTTTTAAAATCCTAAAAATAGAAACGGCTCCTGTCCTCGCCCGCCTATACAACAAAATCCTGCAAGGAGGAGGCTTCCTGAACACTGCCAACGAAGCTTATATCAAACTCATCCTCAAAAAGGGCAAAGACCCACTGCTCCCGGAATCGTACAGACCAATATCTCTAATCAACCAAGACATACAAATTTTAACTAAACTAATAGCCACCAGATTGTCCAACATAGTTCCCAAAATAATACACCCCAACCAAGTCGGCTTCATAAAGGGGCGCTCTGCAGTCGCAAACATCAGAAAGGTTCTTACAGTATTGGAACACGTCAGGGCCTACCCACAAACATATAAAAATGCCGCGCTACTTGCCTTAGATGCTGAAAAGGCATTTGACGCAGTGCATTGGAAGTGGATGACCCTGACGTTAACCAAAATGGGATTCTCTGGGGCCTTTTTAAATTTGATAAACCAAATGTACTCCGAACCCAAAGCAAGAATCCACTTGCCGGGCTTTATATCCAGCCCCTTTAACATCTACAGAGGGACCCGCCAGGGGTGCCCCCTCTCTCCCTTATTATTCAATATTGCATTAGAACCCCTAGCTAGACTACTCAGTAAAACTAATACAGGCATAACTATCAGTGGCAAGCGGGTTACGCAAGCGCTTTTCGCGGATGACGTCATTCTCTTTCTAAATGAACCCTCTCAGCAAGTCCCGATCCTATTAGACCTAATCCGGCAGGTGGGGGCTGTGTCGGGATATAAAATAAACGCAGCCAAAAGCGAACTAATGCCACTAACGAGAATGGGGTCATCATTACATAATAGCAGCCTGGAAGTCCAGATCACAAAAGGCCCTATCCATTATCTAGGCATAAAAATAGCACCAGATCCCCACTCACTTTATCAATTAAACCTCTCCCCGCTAATTATAAAAATTATACGCCAGATCAAAGGATGGTCTAACTTACCTCTCAACCTAATGGGCCGCGCGGCCCTCCTAAAGATGGTGAGCTTCGGCAGATTGCTCTACCCTATGCAAGTCCTCCCCTTACTACTCAAACACCATGATATCCAACAGCTCAACAAAACTTTCTCCCAGTTCCTATGGAAAGGGAAGAGAGCTAGAATACGCCTGAGCAAACTCTGCCTCCCTAAAGATGTTGGGGGGCTGGGGATACCAGATATAAGACGCTATAACATCGCTTGCCTTACCAGACACGTCCGGGATTGGATCTCGGCCACCTCTATGTTCTCTAACTACCCTCTAGAAAACGCTGTAGCGGAGCCATGGACCCTGGTGGGCCTCTTACATGCCTCGTGGACACAATTGCCCCCACGTATTAGACATAGCATTGTATTTCGCGATACAATACTCACCTGGAGGGAACTGCGCAAAATGCACCATCTGCCATGGAAAATTTCTAAATATATCACTCTCTGGGGTTCCCCAGGGTTTACAGCAGGTATGCAACATGGGATATTCCTCAAATGGGAAGAGAAAGGCCTAATGAGGTTAGGACAAATGCTAAACCTAGAAACTCATACCTGGAGACCCTTCTCAGAAATTAAAAATATGTATCAAATCCCTCACACAAACTTTCTGATGTACGCTCAGATCCGATCTTATGTCTCATCTCAAATTAATGAGATCTCCAGCATAGCTAAAATTTCTCCTTTTGATATCTTTATCAAGCCAAAGAGTGGGGACGTGTCACTTTCAGCTACACAACGAACACTTCTACTGCTACAAACCAAGAATCACATCAAACAAAACCTACAATACTGGAATAGACACTTCCCCGGAACTCAAACAGAAGAGAACATTATCGAGGGCAACAACAAACTCAGGAGTCTCATAACTAATGAAACTTGGAGAGAGTCCCATCTACTCTTCATCCACCGTGCCAAATATGCCTTCGACATTAAATATAAAGTTCCTCCAGCTGACTATCTACCGCAGTGCCCGAAATGCAAGCTTCCTCAAGCAAACCTGATACATTGCATCTGGATGTGCCCCAGAATACAGAAATTTTGGTCCTCAGTTATAAAGTTCATCAATCTTATGAGCCACAAGAAATTAAAATTGGACCCTATGCTCTGCCTCTTCAAATACGCTGCAACAACTCCCGGCACTACAGATAGATCTAAAATCCCATCGGATCTAGTACATGTCTGCATGGCAGCTGCACGGAAATCAATACTTAACCGCTGGATCTATCCTACTATACCTACCATCTGGGACCTTAAAGCGGAACTTGCTGAACTTTTTGCCATGGCCAAGATAGATACTCTGATGCATAAGGAAAAATGCTCTAAAAAGTTCTTCAATCGATGGAAACCTTACATCTCATACATCTTCACTAGGGCAGAAATCATCGCCTTAATGGAACCCTTTAAATACACAGCATGGTATGCCACTGAAGATCTTCTAGGCACCTTGGGCAGGCTAGCGCTGCCTACTAGACCTGAGCAGGTCACAGCGCACTGAGGTCCTCTGCAAACCCATGCCGGGGACATGGGACACAATACCGCTAGGAGAGAAGGATGAGCTTATACAAGTTAGTAGAGGGGGGGGGGTGTTTGTAGTTAGGGGGGAAGGGGAGGGGGGGTTAAATAAGGGAAAGGAAGTGCTACCTTTATCCATAGTTATGGTGTTATCCTAAATATACGACTGCAGCCTGAACATTATCGGACATTAGAATACCTATTTAGATATGTGATGGTACCCTTATCTGATATGTTGCTCAGCGTTGAAGCCTAACAAGGCAACCTCTTACTGTCACCCATCTTTTCTGCTCTTGTACCGTTGTAAAATTTAAAAAATGCTTCAATAAAATATATTGGAAAAAAAAAAAAAAAAAAGACACATGCATCAGTAACCTGGGAGAACAAATCATCAATTAATGGGAGTGGGTAACGGTTTTTTATGGTAATTTTATTCAATTCTTGATAATCTATGCAGGAGCGAAGCCCACCATCCTTTTTCTGAACAAAAAAGAAACCTGCTCCGGCCGGAGACTTAGAAGGATGGATAAAACCTTTGGCGAGGTTTTCTTTAATATATTCCTGCATAGCGATTTTTTCAGGAGCGGACAGGTTATACAAATGACCTTTAGGGGGCATACAACCAGTCCTTAACTTAATGGGGCAGTCAAAACGGGGGCAATGGGAAGCCTCCCCGAGGCGCTCCTGGATAGTGCTGTATAGCATGAACTAATTCCCGCAGGGCAACCGCTTCGCGGTATTGGTTTTTGACCCTGCAAAGTTTGGCATGCGAAAGCAGATGCATTTCTGCATGAGCATGTCTCATGATAAGCCATTTTAGCCAGATTTGCACAGCTAGACTTGAAAGGGTTAAGCTTGGCGTAGAGCACGCATACATTTTCTTGTGATTGAGCAAAACTTCTGTGTGGGGGAAGTTTGTCCGCTGACTTAGGACAAAATACATCAGCAAATTCTGCATATTGTGCAGATAACCCGTCCACCTGAATCCTGGTGGTGCAAACAGCAACTTTCTCCATACAATGATGATGGCAAAAGGAGAACCAGCTAAGCAACTAGCCGGAGCTCCAATCTATTTGAGGAAAATGCTTTTGCAGCCATGGCATTCCAAGGATTACAGTGGAAGTGGCCATTTTAAGCACGAAAAATTGAATTTGTTCTCTATGCAATACCCCCACATGACATAACAAACCCGGAGTTTGATACAGAAGCTGACTCCCTTGAAGTGGAGAGTCATCCACTGCAGTGAGAACAATCTGTCTGTCTAAGGGGAGTAGGGGAATCCTCAATTACTTAACAAAATCATAATCTATAAAATTGGCGGCTGAATCCTGGTGGTGCAAACAGCAACTTTCTCCATACAATGATGATGGCAAAAGGAGAACCAGCTAAGCAACTGGCCGGAGCTCCAATCTATTTGAGGAGAATGCTTTTGCAGCCATGGCCTTCCAAGGATTACAGTGGAAGTGGCCATTTTAAAGGGAACCAGAGATGAACGATTCACACAAAATAAACATATCAGTTGATAGCTTGTAAAGAATAAATGCTCTACCCGATAATTTCGCCACTCTGGTGTGCCTTTTTGAGTGCTTTTTATCCATTATTCCTCCAGGAAATATCCAATATGGCCGCCGGCTCATATTCCTTCTGTTCCAGGTTATGAGGTGTTCTGGATGTGCTGTATAGGCTATATGAGACTATAGACAAGAAGGGCTGCTGTAGGCTTTCATCTGTGTGCTTTAAACTTTATTATTCTGGTATGCTTTGTGGCTGCCTGTAGGAAGTGTCTCTCATAGTAATGAAACTGCATACAGTAGATAATAATGACAGGCTGCACACACAGAGCACACAGATCACACAGCCACACTTGTCTGTTAGACAGAGATTTTTCCTGCAGCATCAGCCCCTCCCATATCATCACAGCTCTCAGTATGTAAAGCATGAAATTTGAGCCAGGAGGGGGAAGGCTTGGGCTTGAAAAGACTTCACAGAAGAGTGACTCAGCTATAATGATTCCAGGTCAAACCTCGACTGAATAGTCGGTGGATTCTTATCACAGTTGATAACAGATAGATTAGACTGAGAAGAATAAAACTAAAAGCAGGGTAGGTGTTTACTGTCATGTTCCCACTGATAAATGTAATAAAATACATGAGGGTGCTTCGTCTCTGGTTCTCTTTAAGCACGAAAAATTGAATTTGTTCTCTATGCAATACCCCCACATGACATAACAAACCCGGAGTTTGATACAGAAGCTGACTCCCTTGAAGTGGAGAGTCATCCACTGCAGTGAGAACAATCTGTCTGTCTAAGGGGAGTAGGGGAATCCTCAATTTCTTAACAAAATCATAATCTATAAAATTGGCGGCTGAACCCGAGTCTATAAATGCCTGGGTAGACCGGACTTGATCTTCCCAGGAAATAGAACAAGGGAGTAGTAACCGATTATCCAGTAGAGGTAACACTGGCTCGCCTAGGATAGTACCTCTAGCTACTCCTAGGTGGCAGAGTTTTCCGCCTTTTTAGGACAGTTCTGTACTATATGCCCTTTTTCTGTGCAATATAGACAGAGCCCCTCTGACCGTCTCCGATTTTTCTCGACCTCTGACAATTTTGAGTGTCCGAATTGCATCAACTCATCCCGAGGAGGAGAAGGAGTAGGAGAGTTGACGGGAACAGACCTCACAGAGTGTCTGCCACGAGCTTGCCTTTGATAATGAATACGGCGATCTATTCTTACTGCTGATGAGATCGCATCATCAACAGTCTTAGGTTCAGGGTGACTTAGCATTATCTCCACATTGGGGTCGGATAGCCCTGATAAAAAACTCTAATAAAGCAAACTGTCCCCATCTAGCTGATACTGCCCCCCGTCTAAATTCTGCAGCATAGGTCTCAGCGGTGTTATGTCCCTGCCTGAGACTTTTAAGTTTCCTCTCAGCAGTGACTGCGATATCTGTATCATCGTATATGATAGCCATGGGTTTGAAAAAATTCTGAACTGAAGTTAATGCCTCATGACCACTAGGGAGACTGTAAGCCCATGTCTGTGAATCCCCTGACAACAGTGTTTTTATGAAGGTTACCCTCTGAATCTCAGTCCCTGAGGAAACAGGTCTCATCTCAAAGTAAGAAAGCCTCTAACCCCAGGTCGATGGTCTGTGTGAATTAAGGCATCTTAATGACATGTATTTATGCTTGAAAAAATATCTGTTTTCCCTTTTGATGTTGCATGTATATAAGCTGTCTGTACCACCAGTTTGCAAACTAACACGATATAAGCCAGACGAAGGCTGCAAGGCCAAAAGCTTGCTTATTTTTATTCATTTCTAGTTAGCCAATAAATGGTATCATCCTGGTTTAAAACTTCTTGCTTTTACTGATGGCTAACACGGTACAATACCCTACTGCTACTACTATGCTTGAAGATACCGTAATGTACCGCACTTTCCTGGAACTAAGGAAAGACCTGAAGAAACTTGCACAACTGGACAGCGACATCTTTTTCTTGACTACATGCAAAAAGGAAAAACTTATACCTCAAGGACTAAGGATACAGAATCCCACCCTGCATACATACAATAGCAGGTTTGCAGAAGAAATCTGCAGGAGGAGCTCGGAGAGAATACGGAATTACCTTATAAGAGTCTGCTATAACTGTAAGAGGATTACAAAGGCTGAGATACAGAGCCTGAAACTGTCTCTGAATGATGTCCACACTGGAACATGGGATAAAGTACAGATTTTATTTTCTATAGGAAACTACAGAGATTCCTAATTAACAACAAAAAGAAAAAACTTCAGAGACTTAGAAATAAGAGTGGACGCCTGGATGCACAAGCAGCAGAAAAAGAGCAACCCACAGGTGTAATGAATCTTTCCACTTATCAGGTTACTGAAGCTGAAATGTCAGTACTCTCCAAAGGCCTGTCATTCTGCCCTGCGAGACCCATAGACAGGATTGCACTCTGTGGAGATATGGAGGAATTTTTCAGAAAGCTGAGACTCAAGGAACACTACCATGATAAGGAAGCATGTGATACAATGGATAATGGACCAAAACGCACCAGATCTAAAAAGAAGAAAAAAGATGGACCCTCAAAGAAGGAGAAAACCCGGCCCTGGATAAATACATCAACAAATTTAGACGCAGAATCTCTGACAGGATCCTGAGTAAAAGAAAGACACTGGCCCAGAACGTAACACCACAGGAGCGACAGGCCATCAGATCCCTTAAGGAGAATAAGGACATTATTATTAAACCAGCGGATAAAGGTGGTGCCATAGTCATAATGAACACCAGTGACTACATCCAGGAGGCACAAAGACAATTATCCAACACCGCTCACTATGCCAAATTACAGGGGGACCCCACAAAAGACTACAGGATGGCACTCAATAGGGTGGTTAACAGATTGCCTGCAAACATCAGATTACATGTAAGGACCCTTATCTCTGAAGAGCCTATCTCAGGGTGGGTGGAAAACATCTTGAAACCTCTTGTCTGTAAAATACCCAGCTACATACAGGATACCACTAGAGATGAGCGTAATGATGTAATTACGATTCCGCGAAATTTCGCGTAATTAGTGTAATTACGATTATGGCCGTAAGTACATAATCGTAATGAAGAAGGATTTCGCGAAATTTCGCGTAACCGTAATTTTCGCGTAATTATCGCATTACTTTGGGTGTTACGAAATTAATGCGTATGGCCATGCTCCCAAGCGGAAAAGTTGACGCATGGATCAATGTTAGGTAGCCGCCAACTTTAAGGGTTAATAGCAAAGCCCCCTTAAATGCTAAGAGCCTCAAATTTGGAGAATATATTAAGGAGATCAGGAGGAATAAGAGGAATTTTTTTTTTTCAAAAAGACCTTATAGTTTTTGAGAAAATCGATGTTAAAGTTTCAAAGTAAAAATGTATACATTTAAAAACCCGCCGAATTTAACAGTTAATAGCAAAGCCTGCTTAAAGTTTAGGAACACCAAATTCCTAGGGTATATTAAGGGGATCAGTGGGAATAAGAGGAAAAATTTTTTTTCAAAAAGACCTTATAGTTTTTGAGAAAATCGATTTTTAAGTTTCAAGGGCAAAAATGTCTTTTAAATGGGGAAAATGTCAGTTTTTTTTGCACAGGTAACAATAGTGTATTATTTTCATAGATTCCCCCAAGTGGGAAGAGTTTTACTTCGTTCTGAGTGTGGGAAATATAAAAAAACGACGTGGGGTCCCCCCTCCCAGACCTCTTTAACCCCTTGTCCCCCATGCAGGCTGGGATAGCCAGAATGCGGAGCACCGGCCGCGTGGGGCTCCGCACCCTGACTATACCAGCCCGCATGGTCCACGGATTGGGGGGTCTCGGAAGGGGAGGGGCAGCCAAGCTTTCCCCTCCCCCTCCGAGCCCTTGTCCAATCCAAGGACAAGGGGCTCTTCTCCACCTCCGATGGGCGGTGGAGGTGGAGGCCGCGATTTCCTGGGGGGGGGGGGTTCATGGTGGAATCTGGGAGTCCCCTTTAAAAAGGGGTCCCCCAGATGCCCACCCCCCCTCCCAGTAGAAATGAGTATAGAGGTACTTGTACCCCTTACCCATTTCCTTTAAGAGTTAAAAGTAAATAAACACACAAACACATAGAAAAAGTATTTTAATTGAACAAAAAACATAACCACGAAAAAAGTCCTTTAATATTCTTAATTAACCAATAATACTTACCTGTCCCTTTAAATAAATGATCCCACGCAATATCCTCGGAAATGTTCTATCAGTTACAATGTAACAAAGTTATTACAATGTAACAACTTTGTTACATTGTAACTACGCCGCACCCGACGTCACTCGCCGCTCAGCCGCCGCAGCAATTACGTGTCCGTGCAGGACGCTAAGTCCCCGCAGCTCCCGCTGTCCACCCCGCCCACATGTCACCCACATGTCACCCTCATGTGGGTGACATGTGGGTGACATGTGGGAGAGGCGGGGAGGGCAGCGGAGCCGGCAGGGACTTAGCGTCCAGCACGGAGTCCGGACCCGACAGAGCTCTGAGCTATATAGCTCAGAGCTCTCTAAGCATCTTTGAATTTGGGCTCCAAGGAGCCCCATTGGTCCTTAGCAGACCAATGGGGTCCCTTCAAATCAGAAGGAACCCCATTGGTCTGCTAAGGACCAATGGGGCTCCTTGGAGCCAAAATACAAAGATGCTTAGAGAGCTCTGAGCTATATAGCTCAGAGCTCTGTCGGGTCCGTGCGGCGGGTGAGCGGCGAGTGACGTCGGGTGCGGCGTAGTTACAATGTAACAAAGTTGTTACATTGTAATAACTTTGTTACATTGTAACTGATAGAACATTTCCGAGGATATTGCGAGGGATCATTTATTTAAAGGGACAGTTAAGTATTAATAGTTAATTAAGAATATTAAAGGACTTTTTTCGTGGTTATGTTTTTTGTTCAATTAAAATACTTTTTCTATGTGTTTGTGTGTTTATTTACTTTTAACTCTTAAAGGAAATGGTTAAGGGGTACAAGTACCTCTATACTCATTTCTCCTGGGAGGGGGGGTGGGCATCTGGGGGACCCCTTTTTAAAGGGGACTCCCAGATTCCACCATGAACCCCCCCCCCCCAGGAAATCGCGGCCTCCACCTCCACCGCCCATCGGAGGTGGAGAAGAGCCCCTTGTCCTTGGATTGGACAAGGGCTCAGAGGGGGAGGGGAAAGCTTGGCTGCCCCTCCCCTTCCGAGACCCTCCAATCCATGGACCATGCGGGCTGGTATAGTCAGGGTGTGGAGCCCCACGCGGCCGGTGCTCCGCATTCTGGCTATCCCAGCCTGCATGGGTGACAAGGGGTTAAAGAGGTCTGGGAGGGGGGACCCCACGTCATTTTTTTTTATATTTCCCACACTCAGAATGAAGTAAGTAAAACTCTTCCCACTTGGGGGAATCTATGAAAATAATACACTATTGTTACCTGTGCAAAAAAAACTGACATTTTCTGCATTTAAAAGACATTTTTGCCCTTAAAACTTAAAAATCGATTTTCTCAAAAACTATAAGGTCTTTTTGCAAAAAATTTTTTTCCTTTTATTCCCACTGATCCCCTTAATATACCCTAGGAATTTGGTGTTCCTAAACTTTAAGCAGGCTTTGCTATTACCGTTAAAGTCGGCAGGTTTTTAAATGTATACATTTTTACTTTGAAACTTTAACATCGATTTTTTCAAAAAATATAAGGTATTTTTGAAAAAAAAAAATTTTTCCTCTTATTCCTCCCGATCTCCTTAATATATTATCCAAATTTGAGGCTCTTAGCATTTAAGGGGGCTTTGCTATTAACCCTTAAAGTCGGCGGCTTTTTTATATTATACGGAGCGTTACGGTTTAACGCGAAATTACGGTAGCGTTTAATGCGAAATTACGGCATGAACGACACGCGAAATTACGCGTTGAAAATTACGCTTACGGTATTTTCAATTACGATTTTAATGGCAATTACGCTACGCTAATTTCGCATCGTAATCGCAAATTTCGCATGTGTAATTATAGTAATGCGAAATTACGAAAATTTCAGCTCAACTCTAGATACCACCCACCTCCTGAACAAACTGACAGCCATCAGCCCAGTACCTGAGGGAACCATACTGGCCACGATGGATGTGGAGTCCCTGTACACGAACATTCCCCATGATGATGGTATTGCGGCCTGCCGTAAATATCTTCAGGGTCAGGGCAAACCTGTAAAGCCTATTGCTGGACTGATCAAATTCATTCTGACTCATAATTATTTCACTTTTGGACAGGACCTCTATTTACAGCAGATGGGCGTGGCAATGGGTTCGCGATTCGCACCACAGTATGCAGATCTCTTCATGGCCAAAATCGAAGAGGAATACCTCAATGCATGTGGCATAAAACCCATGGCCTACTTCCGCTTCATTGATGATATTTTAATCATCTGGTCCGCAAGGGAGGATGATCTTCTCCAGTTCCACAGGAACTTCAATGCCTTCCATCCTACAATCAAATTGAAACTTACCTACTCTCACACAGAGATTAGCTTTCTGGACACCACCATATACATCAGGAGTAACTACATACAAACCTCTGTGTATCGCAAACCTACAGACCATCCCACATACCTAAGATATGACAGTTTTCATACTATGCACATTAAGAACTCTATAATTTACAGCCAAGCAATAAGGTACAACCGGATTTGTTCTGACAGGATGGACAGAGACAAGCACCTGGATCGCCTTAAGAACACTTTCATCAAACAAGGTTACAGTCCTCCTATGGCTGAGGCCCAAATCAGGAAAGCCAGCAACATCCCCAGGACTGAACTCCTGAAATATAAGCAAAACCAGAAAGAGGAACGTGTCCCTTTGGTTGTCACCTACAACCCACGCCTGGAAATCTTAAGGAGCATTGCTAAGGAACTACATCCCATTTTACACAAGGATCACAGACTGAGAACGATATTCCCTAAACCTCCACTCTTGTCATATCGGCAACCACACAATCTAAAACAGTTGATTGTTAGGAGTTCTTTGAATAGGCCTCAACAAAACGGAACATCACCCTGCCGACAAAAAATATGTGGGATCTGCAGACACATTTACTCCACTGACAGGGTAACGATACCAGGTTCACAACAGGAGTACAGAGTACAAGGTACATTTTCCTGTGGTTCCACCAATCTGGTATATCTGATCATGTGTGCTAAATGCCCCAATGTTATGTACGTGGGAGAAACTGGACAAACTCTGCGCAAACGTATGAATGGACACAGGCACACTATTAATGATACCAAATCTGGACTCCCAGTTGCTACACACTTTCGGTCCAACGGACACAGCATGGATGATCTTCGTGTCACTGCCCTGAAGGGTGGCTTCAAAACGTCAAATGATCGCTTAATAGCAGAAACAAAATTTATAAATTGGTTCAAAGCTGTGCAGAACGGTTTGAATAAGGACAACAACTTTCTATATTGGTATGAGATTGATGATATTTGAACTTTCTCAGCCATTATAGCTGAACTTGGGAACTAAGAATTTATGATACCTCTGTGTCAGTCCAACTCCCAGGTCTGTAAGCAGGTGTTAAACAAGGATCCTTATCTTAGCTTACAACCTCTAACCCCAGGTCGATGGTCTGTGTGAATTAAGGCATCTTAATGACATGTATTTATGCTTGAAAAAAATGCAGTTGGCTACAGGTTCTACAGCAGGGATGGGCTGCACCTTAATGGGGAGGGTGCAGCTGCATTGGGGGAGAAGATGGCTAAATGGTTGGAGGAGATTTTAAACTAGGATCTGGGGGGAGGCGGGAGGATAAAGTCTTAATATGTAGACAAGATAAAGTAAAAAGACAGTGGGAGCCTAACATTATGGGGGGTGGAGAGGGGGGTGGAGACAGTGTAAAGATTAAGGAGGTTGGTAAAACTTCAAGTAGCCCATTTCGTGTAAACAAAATTGGCAAATGTGGTGGTAAAAATATAAAGTGCATGGTAACCAATGCTTGGAGCCTTGCAAATAAAATAGACGAACTAGAGTTCATTCTGAATGACAAAGGCTATGACATTGTGGGAATAACCGAGACATGGATGGATGAAAGCCATGACTGGATAGCTAATTTAAAAGGAAACAATGTGTTTAGGAGGGATAGAACAGGGAAAAAAGGTGGAGGGGTTTGTCTCTTTGTTAAGAATTCTTTTACAGCTGTCCTCAGCGATGAGATGGAAGAAGATTGCGAAGATGTGGAGTCCGTTTGGGTAAATATTCATGGTGGAAATAAAAGTTGCCAATTGCTTATTGGGGTATGCTACAGGCGTACGTACAAAAAGGGCGCCCGGACAAAAAGGGCGCGGGGTGTAAACGCTAATTAACAATTAATCATTAATAGCGTTTATAAAAATAGTGTGCTATATTTCGTTTACAAATAATGTTTAACAAATTTATAAATCATTAAATAATGTTTATGAAATCGGCAATTGTGAAAACTTTAATCTTCCCTGTTTCAAAAGTGAAACTTAGAATTACGTTTATTAAAATAATGATAATATATGATTAATTGTTATAATTGTATATTATTGTGAATAACCTTCATTTATGGTTTGTTCTTATAATAAAATCTGAAAATATTCTTTATAATGATGATATAAATATAACTACGTCGGGACTAGACAGGGCTCTCCTTTATCGCCCCTTCTATTTGTCCTATGCATTGAGCCACTGGCCTCAGCTATTCGGGAATCTCCAGACGTCATGGGAATTTGTGTGGGTTCTAAACAATTTAAATTATCATTATTTGCAGACGACATCTTACTTACTCTGACTAACCCCCTGACTACTCTTCCCTGTCTCCATAGGATTCTAGTCGAATTTGGTGCCCTCTCTGGATACAAAGTTAATTCCTCTAAGACAGAGGCACTCCCGATTAATATTTCTCTAGAAATGGCCTCCATTATAAAAGCTTCCTTTCCATATCGCTGGTGCCCATCTTCAATTAAATATTTGGGTATACATCTCACCTCTACCTACGACAGCCTCTATTCGGTTAATTATATCCCGTTGTTAGCAGAAGTGAGGCGCTTATTGAAAACCTGGTCCCCCCTCAAATTATCCCTACTCGGTAGAATTTGTAGCATATCCATGTCTATACTACCGAAACTACTATATCTTTTCGAAACTCTACCGGTAAAAGTGCCTTTTACGACCTTAACGGCCCTGCAAAAAGATATCCTCCATTATATTTGGTTAAACAAATCCTCTAGGATCCCACGCTCGGTTATGCTGACCAGGAGAGAACACGGAGGTCTGGGCGTTCCTGATATCACAAAATACTATTTAGCTGCCCACTTGAGACATGTGATTTCTTGGACCCAATTGCACGCATTTTCTAAATGGATGCAAATTGAAAAACTTTGGTTAGCCCCTGTTCATCCGTGTTCCCTCCTTTGGTCATCAAGACTCCCTGACACGGTCAACCCTCTCCTCCGTACCATGCATTTTACCAAGAATATTTGGCATTACTGCTCATCAAAGTTTCCCCTTACTACTAACCCCTCGTCCTTAGTTAATGTAATTTTTAATCCATTGATCCCTAATAGCTCATCATCTTTTGTAGTTAAGGGTTGGTCAGATGGCAATATTTCAACTTTCAACTTAGGCATCTTCTAGATCCCATTTCAAAAACATTTGTTTCTGCAGACCAGCTCTCCCAACGGGTCAATTTAACTCCTGCCCTACGCTTCAATTTTCATCAAATCAAACATTATGCTAAATCCTTAGGAAATTCAGACTTTACCTCCTCACCTACCCCGTTTGAAAGTCTATGCAATAATGGCCCGACGCAGACACACTTAATTTCCTCTATTTATAAAATTCTCTGTGCTTTTCCAGCAGACACTTTACCTTCCCACAGGTACATGGAATATTGGTCCCGGGCCCTCTCTATGGATATCACAGCTCCAATGTGGTCCAAGATCTGGCAGTCTATCGCTAAATCCACGCAATGCTCAATCCACAAAGAAAACCATTATAAAATTCTTTTGCTCTGGTACAGGACTCCAGACAAATTACACCGTTGGTTCCCAAATACCTCACCAACTTGTTGGAGGTGTAAGGACAAGGTGGGTTCGCTGATGCATATCTTCTGGGACTGTCCTCTAATTAAACCTTTTTGGGAGACTGTTTCATTACTCATTTCAGAAGTTTTTGAAACCCATATAGACCTGCATCCGCTTAACGCACTTCTAGGCCTTCCTGTTAAGAATCTCCCTCGTAAACGGTGGAAGCTTATGTTACATATATTATCTGCAGCAAAGAGGTTAATTGCCCAATTTTGGAAATCCACAACGATTCCTAGTAAAACAATATTAATAGATAAGATTAATGATGTTAGGAGATTGGAAGATCTAACGGCCAGAAGCCATGATAATATCGAGGCACATGGCGAGCTGTGGGGTCCATGGGAGGACTGGGATATGACATTGTGGCTCCAATCACATAATCGTAAGCCCCCATAATTTTTTTGTTGTTTATGGAATACCTTTTGATTAGCTTGGATGGTTTGGGATGTGTTCACTATGATATTTTAATATCTGTTGGTTTGTGTTAGTGATTTAACTATTTGGTCGGTTATAAGTCTGTGTTGTTTGTTTTTGTATGTTTTTTCCTAATATGGAAATCCTGCCATATTATACATCTTATTTTATGTTCGTCATTATACATGGATTAGCGAGCCTATTGGATCTACAGGGTGAACTATGTCACTATGGCTTGAGAACCTTTCCCCTGTATAACTTGCGTTCATTGTGAAGATAACTGTATTCATCCTGCTTGCTATTCTAATAGTACCTATGTTTTATATAATTTGCTACTGTATTTGTCTTTTCTTATTTCAATAAAAAAATTGATTGATAAATATAACTACGTTCGTAATAAGTGTTGTAAAACATTAGTAAATATTACTAAAATTGTAGTAAAACTATACCTAAGCCTACTCTTACACAGAACCCTCCCTGTACCTATCCCTGACCCCTAGATCCCCCTGGTGGTGCCTAAACCTAAGACCCCCCTGTTGGTGCCTAAACCTAAGACTCCCCTGGTAGTGCCTAAACCTAAGACCCCCCTGGTGGTGCCTAAACCTAAGACTCCCCTGGTGGTGCCTAAACCTAAGACTCCCCTGGTGGTGCCTAAACCTAAGACCCCCCCCCTGGTGGTGCCTAAACCTAAGACCCCCCCCTGGTGGTGCCTAAACCTAAGACTCCCCTGGTGGTGCCTAAACCTAAGACCCCCCTGGTGGTGCCTAAACCTAAGACCCCCCTGGTGGTGCCTAAACCTACGACCCCCCTGGTGGTGCCTAAACCTAAGACTCCCCTGGTGGTGCCTAAACCTAAGACCCCCTGGTGGTTTCTAAACCTAAGACTCCCCTGGTGGTGCCTAAACCTAAGACCCCCCTGGTGGTGCCTAACCCTAAGACTCCCCTGGTGGTGCCTAAACCTAAGACCCCCCTGGTGATGCCTAAACCTAACCACCCCCCTTAGTCATCGCTTTATTATGTGGATAATAATGTTTTACAAATTGTGACTCCAAAAAATATATTGCAATTTACATTACGTACTGATCGCTTTATTTTGTGAATAATGTTTTAAAAACAGTAAGGGATAAAACTTTAAATAAAAAAATATATGGCAATTTACATTACGTACTGATCGCTTTATTTTGTGAATAATGTTTTAAAAACAGTAAGGTATAAAACTTTAAATAATATTTTAATTAGTTAAATAAGATAAATATGTTTATTATTTTTATAAACGTTATTCGGCACTGGTGCATTTTATAAACGTACCGTAAATCACCACAAGCTCAGTTATAAATCATTAAACATCTCCGGGCGCCGTTTGTAAACTTTATTTAGCTCCGGCGCCCTTTTTTCCTGCGCGGCGCCCATTAAACGTTATTTATTATGGGAGTGAATGGCGGCGCCCTTTTTGTCCACTAGCTGCCTGCGCCCTTTTTTCCCAGCTCCATGCTACAGACCACCTCATATTAATGAAGCTGCAGAACTGTGATTACTACAGCAGATTGAAAAAGCTGCACGTAAAAATGAGGTCATAATTATGGGCGACTTCAACTTTCCAGACATTGACTGGGGTATTGAGGCTACCAGGGGCGTAGCTAGAAATGACTGGGCCCCATAGCAAAAAAAAAATTATGGGCCCCCCCCCCACGACCTTCCAACCCCACGGACCTCGGACCTCCCACCCAAACATTTTGTGGGGAAATCTGATTTCCCCACAAAATGCAACCAGATTGTCAGCAGATTTCCCTACAATATGCAACCAGATTGTCGGCAGATTTCCCTACAATATGCAACCAGATTGTTGGCAGATTTCCCAACAAAATGCAACCAGATTGTCGGCAGATTTCCACACAATATGCTACCAGATTGTCGCCAGATTTCCCCACAATATGCAACCAGATTGTCGGCAGATTTCCCCACAAAATGCATCCAGATTGTTGGCAGATTTCCCCACAAATTGCAATCAGATTGTCGCCAAATTTCCCCACAAAATGCAATCAGATTGTCGCCAAATTTCCCCACAAAATGCAATCAGATTGTCGCCAAATTTCCCCACAAAATGCAATCAGATTGTCGCCAGATTTCCCCACAAAATGCAGTATATGTAGTTAGGTCTATAGTGGGCTAACATTAATTACCTGGAGGGAGGGTGGTTGGGCAGGCTGGCACACTATTTGCGGTGCAGGCACTGCACCGGGTAGGCAGTTAGGTAGCTGGGTGGGAGGGTAGGCAAATAGGTAGACGGGTGGGCAGTTAGGTAGCCGGGTGGGAAGTCAGGTAGAAGGGTGCGCAGTTAGGTAGCCGGGTGGGAAGTTAGGTAGCCGGATGGCAGGGTGGGCAGTTAGGTAGCCGGGTGGGCAGTTAGGTAGCTGGGTGGCAGGGTAGGCAGATAGGTAGCTGGGTGGGCAGTTAGGTAGCTGGGTGGCAGGGTAGGCAGATAGGTAGCTGGGTGGGCAGTTAGGTAGCTGGGTGGCAGGGTAGGCAGATAGGTAGCAGGGTAGGCAGATAGGTAGCTGGGTGGCGGGGTAGGCAGTTAGGTAGCTGGGTGGGCAGTTAGGTAGCCGGGCAGGCAGTTAGGTAGCTGGGTGGCAGATAGGTAGCCAGGTGGGCAGCTAGGTAGCTGGGTGGGCAGTTAGGTAGCCGGGTGGGCAGTTAGGTAGCCTCAGTTAGGTGGCAGGGTGGGCAGTTAGGTAGCCTCAGTTAGGTGGCAGGGTGGGCAGTTAGGTAGCTGGGTGGCAGGGTAGGCAGATAGGTAGCTGGGTGGGCAGTTAGGTAGCTGGGTGGCAGGGTAGGCAGATAGGTAGCAGGGTAGGCAGATAGGTAGCTGGGTGGCAGGGTAGGCAGTTAGGTAGCTGGGTGGGCAGTTAGGTAGCCGGGCGGGCAGTTAGGTAGCTGGGTGGCAGATAGGTAGCCAGGTGGGCAGCTAGGTAGCTGGGTGGGCAGTTAGGTAGCCGGGTGGGCAGTTAGGTAGCCGGGTGGGAGGGTGGGCAGTTAGGTAGCCTCAGTTAGGTGGCAGGGTGGGAAGTTAGGTAGCCTCAGTTAGGTGGCAGGGTGGGCAGTTAGGTAGCCGGGTGGGAGGGGAGGTAGCTGAGTAGTTAGTGGGGTAGGGGCCCGACCCTTATCCCCCCTGCCTCACCTGGGGTCCCCCCTCCTTCCATCAGCGGCTAGAGATGGCCCCACGGCAGCCCTACGTCACAGGGGGCCCGCAGCTACCTGTCCTGAGAGGACTTTTTTTTTTTTGTTTTATTTTTATTTTCGCCCGCCCGCCGGCCGCCCCCCGCCGGCCACCTCGGGCCCCCCCTTAGCGGCGAGAGAGCGGCATACACAGGAAGCTCCGGCCGGCGGGGTAAACAGCCGCTAGAGGTTCAGCTGCCTCCGGGCTACTGTGTCCCCACTGTATTGCTGCTCGCAATAGAAGCGGTGCGAGCAGCAATACAGTGGGGACACAGTAGCCCGGAGGCAGCTGAACCTCTAGTGGCTGTTTACCCCACCGGAGCTTCCTGTGTATGCCGCTCTTTCGCCGCTGAGGGGGGACCCAAGGTGAGGCGGGGGGGCTGCGCCGCCGGGGTGAGGGTGAGGGAGGGGGGGCCCGGCCGGCGAAAAATAAATAAATAAATGAATAAATTAAAAAAAAGACCTCTCAGGACAGGTAGCTGCGGGCCCCCTGTGACGTAGGGCTGCCGTGGGGCCCCGTAGCAACGCTATGGCGGCTATCCCCATTGCTACGCCACTGGAGGCTACCCATTCTGGTAAAAGCAGCAGATTTCTGGCAGCACTACAGGACAATTACTTGACTCAAATGGTAACGGAACCAACTAGGGGGAATGCATTACTGGATCTGATCATTTCTAATGGACCAGATAATGTATCAAATGTGCAAGTTCAAGAACATTTGGGAAATAGTGATCACAACATGATAACGTTTGATCTGGTGACTGATAGGCCACGGGGCAGCGGGACCACTAAAACTATGAATTTTAGAAAAGCAAAGTTCAATTAAATTAGGCAGGCACTAAGTTTGGTGAACTGGGATAATGTACTACAAGGGGAGGACACTGAAGGGAAATAGCAAGCTTTTAAACGTATTCTCAATCAATATTGTAGTATGTATATCCCATATGGAAACAAAATGTCTAGGAATAAAAAAAAGGCCTCTATGGATGAATAGAAAGGTTAGGGATAAAATGAAGAGGAAAAGGAATGCCTATAAGGTCCTAAAACAGGAGGGGACCGAGGCTGCACTAAGCAATTATAAGGAGTGCAATAAAAATTGTAAAAAAGAAATTAGGCTGGCAAAGATCGAAGCTGAAAATCAAATCGCTAGGGATATCAAATCTAACCCAAAAAAGTTTTACAAGTACATCAACTCTAAAAAAAAGAAAGGTTGACTGTATAGGACTCCTAAAGGATGAGGGTGGGAACTCAATGGTGGATGACCAAGGTAAGGCAGAGTTATTAAATGCTTTCTTTGCTTCTGTCTTCACAAAGGAAACAGCACTGTTGCAAATTACAGAGGCAGAAGAGTCTCAATCTTCTAACTGTAATATTAAATACTTAACGCAGGAAGAAGTAAAGGCAAGACTAAATAAATTAAAAATAGACAAGGCACCTGGCCCGGATGGCATGCATCCTCGGGTCCTAAGGGAATTAAGTTCAGTTATAGCTAAGCCCCTTTATCTTATCTTTTGTGACTCTCTTGCAACTGGCAGAGTCCCAGTGGATTGGCGTACAGCCCACGTTTTCCCATTATTTAAGAAGGGCAAAAAATCTGATCCAGGAAATTATAGACCTGTAAGCTTAACATCAGTTGTATGCAAACTATTTGAGGGGTTACTAAGAGATACTATACATGACTTCATAGTAGAAAATAATCTTATTTCTCAGCATCAACATGGGTTTACTAAAGACAGGTCCTGTTTGACTAACATGCTCAGCTTTTATGAGGTAGTGAATGCTAATATGGATATTGGGAATGCTGTAGATGTGATATACTTGGACTTTGCAAAGGCCTTCGACACTTTTCCCCACAGAAGTCTGGTGCAAAAGTTGAGGGTGCAAGGACTGGGGAAGAGTTTGTGTGCATGGATAGGGAACTGGCTAATGAACAGAAAACAAAGAGTTGTGGTCAATGGATCGTACTCAAAATGGGAGACTGTTAGCAGTGGGGTGGTCCCACAGGGGTCTGTACTGGGTCCAGTGCTCTTCAATTTATTTATTAATGACCTAGTAGATGCAGTAGTGAGCAATGTTGCTATTTTTGCAGATGATACAAAATTGTGCAGAATCATCAACTCTCAGGAAGATAGTGTCATATTGCAACAGGATCTGGATAGGATGGCTATATGGGCACATACATGGCAGATGAAGTTCAATGTTGACAAATGTAAAGTCATGCATTTTGGTCGTACCAATGGTCTAGCACCATACAAAATAAATGGGATACAGTTGGGGACATCAAACTTGGAGAAGGACTTAGGAGTACTCATCGACAACAAGTTAAATATTCGTACTCAATGCCAAGCCGCTGCAGCCAAAGTGAACAAAATTTTGGGATGCATTAAAAGGGAAATAAAAACTCGAGATGCTAGCATAATATTGCCCCTGTTTAACTCTCTAGTAAGGCCACATCTGGAATATGGAATTCAGTTCTGGGCACCACATTACAAAAAAGATATTGCAGTTTTAGAGCAGGTGCAGAGACGAGCTACAAAATTGATACGTGGGATGGAAGGTCTCGCTTACCAAGAAAGGTTAGATAAACTGAGTTTATTTAGTCTAGAGAAAAGACTCCTTAGAGGGGATCTAATTAACATGTATAAATACATCAGAGGGCAATATAATAGCTTGGCAGATGAGCTTTTTGTCCCTAGGCCTTCTCAAAGGACTAGAGGACATGATCTGCGCATGGAGGAAAAACGTTTTAGCCATTTATTTAGGAAAGGGTTCTTTACAGTAAGAGTGATTAAGATGTGGAATGCATTGCCACAGGAAGTCGTTATGGCAAACACTCTACCTGCATTTAAAGGGGGCTTAGATGCTTTCCTTGCGTTGAAAGACATCCATGGCTACAATTACTAGGTTATGCCTAATGATGTTGATCCAGGGATTTGATCTGATTGCCATCTGGAGTCAGGAAGGAATTTTTCCCTTTTGGGGCTAATTGGACCATGCCTTGTAGGTTTTTTTTCGCCTTCCTCTGCATCAACAGGGGTATGTGGGGGACGGGCTGGAGTTGTACTTTGTACTGGTTGAACTCGATGGACGTATGTCTTTTTTCAACCAAAATAACTATGTAACTATGTAACTATCTGTTTTCCCTTTTGATGTTGCATGTATATAAGCTGTCTGTACCACCAGTTTGCAAACTAACAGGATATAAGCCAGACGAAGGCTGCAAGGCCGAAAGCTTGCTTATTTGTATTCATTTTTAGTTAGCCAATAAATGGTATCATCCTGGTTTAAAACTTCTTGCAAAGTAAGAAAGGCAGCGGTTTCTGAAATTCTGAAAATCAGATGTGTGTCCTGAAAACTTTCCTGGCATAGGCATTCTAGGCTCTATCACTGGAGGGGACTGCACTGGTACCGTTGCAGTCTGGAGGGTGCGGACCACCCCAGACCGCTGGGTGATCTGAGTTTGTTGGGTATCGACCAATACGGTTAAATTGTTCACCGCTGTGGTCAAGGCCTCAACCTGGTTACACAGTGTGTCCATAGACATTTTGGTCTGCAGTTCTGTAACGATTTGTGTCAGCAAAGAACAGAATTCTGATTATTAGGTGATCTGCAGTATCACCTATAATGCAGATATATACCTGATCTGTAGTATCACCTATAATACTGGTATATTAGAAGCTGATGTGACAACAATAGCAATATGTGATTGGTGCAACAGTAGTACTGATAGGTTTAGCTATACCTCACCAGAGGAGCTGGTGGGTACTAACAGTACAGCGCCCCTCACCAGAGTCAAGGGCCCTCTGGTGAGAGTAGAGCAGTCAGACAGATCGGGTTGGCAACAGACAGACAGATGCAGTACAAAATTTGAAGGCAGAGACAGAAAGATATAACAGGCAGAGTCGGCAGCAGGATCAGATGGGCAGAGGTACAGAATCACTGAGCAGAAGAGTAGTCAGAACGAGCCAGAGTCATGCACAAATAATAACACAGTAATGAATTAACTTTAAGGCTATCAAACAAATCCTATCTTGTGTGAAATCCCCGGTTTCCTCCTGGATCAAAGCACACCGGATCTATCTAAGGTCTGAGCGCTAACACCAAGTATTCGCAACAGCAGACAAGTTGCGAGTGATGCAGCTAAGCTTATGAAGCAGAGGAGACCCCTCCGGCATGCCCCCTCCTATCAGCCAATGAGGAACGGCAAGCGTCTCCTCTGACATCAGCCGACCGGCCGGTCAGCTGACACGCCTGTCCTGTCTGTGCGCGCGTGCACGCGACAATGCAACCCTATGTGCTGCTGACAGACCCGTCCTCGGCGTGCTAGACACCTGAAGCCCAGATAGACTGCTAGGCAGGGAGCTGGAGGCAGCTGCGGTGGTAGCACTGTTCACCGCAGCTGCCTCTCCAACGTTTGTTACACTAACACAATCAAATCACTATCTAACTATACAGCAATACAATAAACGTGTTGGAAATGTGTTAAATAGGCAAAACACACTGTTTTTCACAGTAAAAGCACTTGCTCAGACCAACAATAGCACTGGAAATGCTCTCAGTACCACAGAGTCACAAACAAGGACGAGTTTCCCAACATGGCCGCTGCCTTATATAGAAGAGGGGAAGGCAGAGGCTCCTCTGATTGTTTACTAGGGCCTCGACTGGGGGCCCTCTGATTGGCTCAATGATGTCATACAATGTCATTTCGCTGGTTCAAGTGATCATGAGCTCATGATCACGAGTAACTCGTGATCATGAGTTGCGTCACAAGTGCAATGAAAGTGCATTCGTGACCGGCATTCATGATCGAGAGCCAATCACGGGTGCCGATTACAACCTCGTGATCGGCAAAAATGGCTCGTGATCACTAGTTGCTCATGATCACAAGCTCGTGACGAGCACCCCTGCCCATCTGGTGCCTGTCTGTCGGTTGTAAATCCTACTTGGTCAGCATCCAGGAGAGTTGGTGAAATCTTCATAAGCCTATTTGCTATAAGTTTGGCATACACTTTTATGTCCGCATTTAATAGGGAGCTAGGCCTGTAATTGACTGTCATTTCTGGGTTTTTGTCTGGTTCGGGGATAACGGTAATAGTTGCTGATAGGGATTCAAGGGGAATTGGATTACCAGCAGCAAAGCTATTAAAGAGTTTTGTTAGAATGGGAGCAAGTACATGGGAGAATAGTTTTAAATATTCGTTGTTAAAGTCATCTCGTCTTGGCACTTTATTGGATTTTAGAGATATAATCACTTTTTGTACTTCTTCTAGAATAAATGGCTTGTTATGATCCTCAAGTTTATCTGGGGACAGAGTGGGAAATTTAATTGCATCTGGAAAGTTCGAGGTAGATTTAGGAGTGGGATAAGTAGTCATGCTATCATCTTTAAGCTATACAATTGTGAGTAAAAATCTTTTAACGCATAAGCTATCTGGGTTGGGTCCAAAAGTTTAGCATTATTTAAGGGATATATAATAGAAGTTATCCTTGATTTGCTTAACTTGAGTTTGATGAGATTGGCCAAAGCTTTGCTCGCCTCATTTGATTGAGAATAATGGGTCTGTCTGAGTCTATGAAGATTATGATCATATTTTAGCATAAGGAGCTCCTTCAATTGTTTCTTAAAGGACAACTGAAGGGAGAGGGCTATGGAGGCTGCCATATTTATTTCCTTCTAAGCAATACTAGTTTCCTGGCTGTCCTGCTGAGCCTCTAATACTTTTAGCCACATACCCCAAACAAGCATGCAGCAGATCAATTGTTTCTGACATTATTGTCAGATCTGACTGGATTAGCTGCATGCTTGTTTCAGGTGTGATTCAGACACTACTCTAGCCAAATAGATCAGCAGGGCTGCCGGGCAACTGGTATTGTTTAAAAGGAAATAAATATGGCAGCCTCCATATACCTCTCACTTCAGTTGTTCTTTAAGTATAAATAAATCATGATCCACATTGGGTTCAAAAGAGTTTGTTTATGTATTTTTTCAGTTTCTTTGAATTGGTCAATCAGAGTAGTATATACTGTAGTAGTAGAGTAGTATATAGTAGTAGTCACGTTTAACCACTTGCCGACCAATGGATTTTTTACTGATCGGTGCTGCGGGGGCTCTACAGCCCGCAGTACCGATCAGGAGTGCAGCAGGGCGATCAGACTACCTCCCTTTTTTCCCCACTAGGGGGATGTCCTGCTGGGGGGGTCTGATCGCCGCCGGCCATCTGCGTTTTGCGGGGGGGCTCCTCAAAGCCCCCCTCCGCAGCCATTTCCGCCCTCTTCCTCCTTACCTCCCTCCCTCCCTCTCTCCGTAATGCGCAGGACGGAGTTCCGTCCTGCGCATTGAAGGATAGGCTTCAGCCTATCATATGCCGGCGATCCCCGGCCAATCAGAGGCCGGGGATCGCCGATCTGCCTTACGGCGCTGATGCGCAGCAGCGCCGTATGATGTAAACAGCGGGGATTTCTTCCCCGCCTGTTTACATTTTGCCGGAGAGCTGCAATCTAATATTTGATGTTATCCACATGTCCAGTAATAGCTGCTGAGTGTCCAATTTGTTTTTAATTGATTGTTTCACTAAAATGTGTCACTGTCACTTCAAAATACATCGACACAGTCTTTTCATGCGGGGTCAGCCAGGTCAAATAGCACAGGCATAATGGTTGGGTTCCTGTAAGGATAACCCGTTTTTTGTGCACCATATACCAAAAATACCCTTACCCAGGACTATGAGAGGATAAAATGTTTCTCTTGTCCCGCTTTTGCCCCAAATTAGGGTCCTTTTACTAATATAGTAAGATAGGCAGACTTCGTATTCGGATGTCCCGCCCATGGATTTATGGGTAATGTAGTTTTTATTGGTATGTCCCTTTGGACGCACGCACTAGATGCATCGCGCCTGACGCACTTGACGTGGCTACCCACGCTACTCCAATCACAGAGAGGATAGCTATTCCGGAAGAGGCGGAGTCTATCTCCGTCATAATCCGGAACCAGCTACCTCTCCGTAACTAGGTGGAACGCAGCGTGACCAAGTGTCTCTGCGACACGAAACGGCCGTCGCTCTCCGCCATCCACACCCGCCACCCACCTCCTTTACCTCCACCGCTCCACAATATGGTATGTTAACCATTCTGACTACTACATAGAGTCCTATGTGATGTTATTCCCGCTGCTGAAAATAAAACACGGATAATCTAAGACAGAAGGTGCACGCATTTCTTTTCTTCAATACCACGGTGCTGCGGGGGCTCTACAGCCCGCAGCACCGATCAGGAGTGCAGCAGGGCGATCAGACTACCCCCCTTTTTTCCCCACTAGGGGGATGTCCTGCTGGGGGGGTCTGATCGCCGCCGGCCATCTGCGTTTTGCGGGGGGGCTCCTCAAAGCCCCCCTCCGCAGCCATTTCCGCCCTCTTCCTTCTTACCTCCCTCCCTCCCTCTCTCCGTAATGCGCAGGACGGAGTTCCGTCCTGCGCATTGAAGGATAGGCTTCAGCCTATCATATGCCGGCGATCCCCGGCCAATCAGAGGCCGGGGATCGCCGATCTGCCTTATGGCGCTGCTGCGCAGCAGCGCCGTATGATGTAAACAGCGGGGATTTCTTCCCCGCCTGTTTACATTTTGCCGGAGAGCTGCAATCTAATATTTGATGTTATCCACATGTCCAGTAATAGCTGCTGAGTGTCCAATTTGTTTTTAATTGATTGTTTCACTAAAATGTGTCACTGTCACTTCAAAATACATCGACACAGTCTTTTCATGCGGGGTCAGCCAGGTCAAATAGCACAGGCATAATGGTTGGGTTCCTGTAAGGATAACCCGTTTTTTGTGCACCATATACCAAAAATATCCTTACCCAGGACTATGAGAGGATAAAATGTTTCTCTTGTCCCGCTTTTGCCCCAAATTAGGGTCCTTTTACTAATATAGTAAGATAGGCATACTTCGTATTCGGATGTCCCGCCCATGGATTTATGGGTAATGTAGTTTTTATTGGTATGTCCCTTTGGACGCACGCACTAGATGCATCGCGCCTGACGCACTTGACGTGGCTACCCACGCTACTCCAATCACAGAGAGGATAGCTATTCCGGAAGAGGCGGAGTCTATCTCCGTCATAATCCGGAACCAGCTACCTCTCCGTAACTAGGTGGAACGCAGCGTGACCAAGTGTCTCTGCGACACGAAACGGCCGTCGCTCTCCGCCATCCACACCCGCCACCCACCTCCTTTACCTCCACCGCTCCACAATATGGTATGTTAACCATTCTGACTACTACATAGAGTCCTATGTGATGTTATTCCCGCTGCTGAAAATAAAACACGGATAATCTAAGACGGAAGGTGCACGCATTTCTTTTCTTCAATACCACGGTGCTGCGGGGGCTCTACAGCCCGCAGCACCGATCAGGAGTGCAGCAGGGCGATCAGACTACCCCCCTTTTTTCCCCACTAGGGGGATGTCCTGCTGGGGGGGTCTGATCGCCGCCGGCCATCTGCGTTTTGTGGGGGGGGGGCTCCTCAAAGCCCCCCTCCGCAGCCATTTCCGCCCTCTTCCTCCTTACCTCCCTCCCTCCCTCTCTCCGTAATGCGCAGGACGAAGTTTCGTCCTGCGCATTGAAGGATAGGCTTCAGCCTATCATATGCCGGCGATCCCCGGCCAATCAGAGGCCGGGGATCGCCGATCTGCCTTACGGCGCTGCTGCGCAGCAGCGCCGTATGATGTAAACAGCGGGGATTTCTTCCCCGCCTGTTTACATTTTGCCGGAGAGCTGCGATCGGCGGCTCTCCGGCTGTTCACGGAGACACCCTCCGTGAACTGACATGGAAATGGTAACCCGCAGACGACCAGTTTACGCCAATCGGCGTTAGCTGGTCGTCAAGAGGTTAAGTCTAAAACCTAATTTAATTAGTGAGCCCCTAATATAGGCTTTATGAGAGGCGTATAGTGTAGTAATGTTTATATTAGGAGACTCATTGAATTTAACCACTTAAGTACCAACGGTCTCTGCCCCTTTAAGAACCAGAGACCGCTGGTACAATAACGCCACCACCATTCGTGCCGCACCCCGGGACCATCAGGACACCCACTCTGCCGTCTCTATGACGGCAGAGTCATGTGAGCCGATCAGGAGCCGCTTTCATTGGCTCCTGACTGTGTCTATCAATGTAAACCTATGGGAGTTGCTTACATTAATAGACACGGCCAGGAGCCAATGAAATTGGCTCCTGACCATCTCACAGGGCTCTGCCATTATAGAGACAGGCAGAGCAAGTGAGCTGTGATGGGGCACGGTGGGGAGACAGGGGCGAGATCTGCAGGAGCGACGAAAACAGCGGATGCGCGCAGCAGTGGCTGATTGAAATCTTCACCCTGGCAGCCAGGTAGCCATCAAAACAGGGCGTAGATTTCAATCACCTTGGTTCTTAAGTAGTTAAGGAATTCTATGATCTCTTTTGAGATAGTTTGATTGTGGGAAGGATTAGATATAATGGATGTGTTTGTCTGCCATTGTCGTGGTGATTATTTGGTCCCTTTAGTGGTTATGGATATTTGTATAGGGGCGTGGTCAGACCAGTTTATAGTCTCTATGTCGGTTTCCCGGACAAAAATAAGGAGGTTTATGTGCCATGTGGGTTCTGGATGCTAGCACAGGATGTCATGTGGATTCCAGCTGTATAGGTTGGTATCAAGCATCATGTAGGTGTTGATTGCAGGTACTCAGTCCCTTGTGAGTTCTGGGTGCAAGTACTAAATGTCATATGTGAGTGCTTGGTGTTTGTGCTGGGCACCAAGTGGAGGCTTAGTGCAACTGGAACTACTGCAGATGAAAAATGTGGGTGTTGTGTGCAGGTACTGGGTATCACATAGGTGCAAATACTTGTAACCATGCCTGCACTGGGTGCTAGCTATGGGTGGGGATTGTGTGACATATGGGTTCTGAGTGCAGGTACTTTGGGTGCTAGTACTGGTTATGTGGGTGCAGATAATGGGTTCCATGTGGAGGCTGTGTGCAGGTGTGAGTAGTAGGTGCCATGTCAGGGCTGGGTGCAAGTACTGTGCCATGTAGGTGTGAGTACTGGGTGCCAGCTATAGGGTGAAGGGGAGCAGGTAGTGAGTGTCATGTGGCTGTTTGATGCAAGTACGAAGTGCCATATGGAGGCCAGATGTGAGTATCGGGTGCAGAGTGCTTGGTGCAAGTACTGGGTGCTTGTTATAGTGGGGGTTACTGGTTGAGTGTAATGTGGGTGTTGAATATTGGTGGGATTGTTGGGGGTGCAGGGGGTGGGAAGTCACTGTGGGTACTGATATGAATGGCATAGTTGCTGCTAGGGTAGGTAGAATTCAGTGTGGTTGCTGGGGGAGGTAGAGGTCAGTGTGGGTGCTGGGGGAAAGGTAGGTCACTGTGGGTGCTGGGGGGGGGGGGAGTAACCGTGGGTCCTTTGGGAGAGGTCACTGTGGGTCTTTGGGTCTTGGGGGAGGTAGAGGTATTATGGGTGCTGGAGGAAGGGGAGGTCACTGTGGGTGCTGCTGTGAATGGCATAGTTGCTGCTAGGGGAGGTAGAGGTCAGTGTGGTTGCTGAGGGAAGGAGAGATCAGTGTGGGTGCTGGGTGAAGGGTAGGTCGCTGTGGTTGCTGTGGAAGGTAGGCATCAGTATGGGTGCTGGAGGAAGGGGAGGTCACTGTGGCTGCTGGGAGAAGTCAGTGTGGGTTACTGGAGGAGGGAGAAGTCATTGTGGATGCTGCGTGCTGAGAGAGGTCACTGTTGGTGCTAGAGATGGGAGCAGAGGCGTATCTAGGCAATATAGCGCCCATGGCAAACACTGAGATTGCGCCCCCCCCCACCTAGTAGTCACATGCCTCCGGATAATTAATCAAGTAGTCACTGCGCCCAATTTAATTTTTAATTAGTAGTTTTTATTAAGTAGTTACACACCTCCAGATGCAATAATTCAGTAACCAGGTGCCTCACAATAAGCATTACAGTCAGGGGCATCAAGATCAAATAATTAGGTAGCCAAGTGTGGCAGAAGTTAGATTGTAAGCTCCTCTTGCACAGCCAGCCCGACCCCCCCCCCCCCCCCTCCCCACCTTTCCACACAAGGCATACCTGCACCCTGCTAACAGAATTAGCAAATGCGTTGCAGATGACAAATGATTCCGCTGATAAATCACAACTAAATGATATCCCTGTGATGGTAAATTAGACAACAGAGTCTAACAGCATCTAATTCTGGATATCCTGCTACTGTAACATCATCACTTCACAAATGCCAAGCATTGCTTCATACAAGAGTCCCAGAAATCAGCCTCCTGTGATCAGGGGTGAGCCTGGGGTGCCTGGCACCTGGGTGCAAGATTTTCTCTGGCGCCTATGGGAGTGGTTAAATTAACCGCGCCCAACCACATAACCACACCCATGTCCTGCCTAATCACACCCACACCTTCCACCTCTTTACGCATGCATGTGATACCCCATTCCTACCCCTCTTCCATGGGCTTGCTTCTGGCTGGCTTTGGCTTCCTGCGAGTCTGCTAGTCTCTGGACTGACTCAGGCTGAGAGGCTCTGCGAGTGCGATGCAGTCACACACTGCGTATTTATGGCTGCCTGCGGCCACCCTACTCTCGCTCGCTGACGTCAGCTCCTCCCCCCTGCCAAGCCCAAGGTGGGCTGCCTGTATCTTTCCCGTTGCGCCACGCAGCCTGCCAGTGTTGCCACCCTTTCACGTTATTTTTTACTGACGAATACCTAAAAATTTACTGACAAAAGATTATTTTTACTGACAAAATTTCCCCACTAAATGCACATAAGAGACAGCTTTTCCCCATGTAAATGCACATAACAAGAGACTGCTTTTCACCAGTAAATGCACATAACAAGAGATCGCTTTTCACCAGTAAATGCACATAACAAGAGACAGCTTTTCACCAGTAAATGCACATAACAAGAGACAGCTTTTCACCAGCAAATGCGCATAAGAGACAGCTTTTCACCAGCAAATGCGCATGAGAAACAGCTTTTCACCAGCAAATGCGCATAAGAGACAGCTTTTCACCAGCAAATGCGCTTAAGAGACAGCTTTTCACCAGCAAATGCACATAAGAGACAGCTTTTCACCAGCAAATGCACATAATAAGAGACAGATTTTCACCAGTAAATGCACATAATGACAAACAGCCAGTGTCCCCAGAATATATAGCCAGGGATATATGTGCCCAGTATATGTAAGCAGGGGTATATGTCCCCAGTATATGTAGGCAGATGTATATGTCCCAGCATATGAAGGCAGGGGTATATGTCCCAACATATGAAGGCAGGGGTATATGTCCCAGCATATTAAGGCAGGGGTATATGTGCCCAGCATAGGTAGCCAGGGGGTATATGTGCCCAGCATAGGTAGCCAGGGGGTATATGTGCCCAGCATAGGTAACCAGGGGGTATATGTGCCCAGCATAGGTAGCCAGGGGGTATATGTGCCCAGCATAGGTAGCCAGGGGGTATATGTGCCCAGCATAGGTAGCCAGGGGGTATATGTGCCCAGCATAGGTAGCCAGGGGGTATATGTGCCCAGCATAGGTAGCCAGGGGGTATATGTGCCCAGCATAGGTAGCCAGGGGGTATATGTGCCCAGCATAGGTAGCCAGGGGGTATATGTGCCCAGCATAGGTAGCCAGGGGGTATATGTGCCCAGCATAGGTAGCCAGGGGGTATATGTGCCCAGCATAGGTAGCCAGGGGGTATATGTGCCCAGCATAGGTAGCCAGGGGGTATATGTGCCCAGCATAGGTAGCCAGGGGGTATATGTGCCCAGCATAGGTAGCCAGGGGGTATATGTGCCCAGTCTAGGAAGCCAGGGGGTATATGTGCCCAGTCTAGGTAGCCAGGGGGTATATGTGCCCAGTCTAGGTAGCCAGGGGGTATAGGGTCCCCGTTTAGGTAGTTAGTGACAGGAGCGCTCCCCTCCCCTCTAGCCGCTGCCGCCGCTCCCCCCTCACCTTGCCGCAGCTTCAGACCTCAATCAGCGGGCGACCCGACCAGTAGGAGGGCGCTGGACGCACCCGCTCTATATGCGGAAGTGATGTCACTTCCGCATATTAGTGCGGCGTGCTAGGTCCTAGCGCCCGCCCGCCTGATCGAGGTCTGACGCGGCGGCGCCGGCGGCTAGAGGGAGCGAGCGAGCGAGCGAGCGAGCTTCGGCCACAGGGGGAGAGCGGCGGCCACAGGGGGAGAGCGGCGGCCGGGCGGCGCCTCTCAGAGGCAGGCGCCTGGGTGCCTTGCACCCGCAGCACCCGCCCAGGCTCGGCCCTGCCTGTGATGTAAAGGAAATTAGCCTATATTGAGCAGAATAGTGTACTGTGAATAATAAAATGTGATTCTGTAATATTATACATTGTTATTCTACCACCAAAAGTGTGGATGGTATCACACAAGCAAATTACAAGGATAGCAAGAGGCCCTGTAGTGACATATAGCAGAATGCAGTAAAGAGGCCCTGTAGTGACATATAGCAGAATGCAGTAAAGAGGCCCTGTAGTGACATAAAGCACAATGCAGTAAAGAGGCCCTGTGGTGACATATAGTAGAATGCAGTAAAGAGGCCCTGTGGTGACATATAGCAGGATGCAGTAAAAAGTCCCTGTAGTGACATAGAGCAGAATGCAGTAAAGAGGCCCTGTAGTGACATAGAGTAGAATGCAGTAAAGAGGTCCTGTAGTGACATATAGCAGAATGCAGTAAAGAGGCCCTACAGTGACATATAGCAGAATGCAGTAAAGAGGCCCTGCAGTGACATATAGCAGAATGCAGTAAAGAGGCCCTGCAGTGACATATAGCAGAATGCAGTAAAGAGGCCCTGTAGTGACATATAGAAGAATGCAGTAAAGAGGCCCTGCAGTGACATATAGCAGAATGCAGTAAAAAGGCCCTGTAGTGACATATAGCAGAATGCAGTAAAGAGTCCTGTAGTGACATATAGCAGAATGCAGTAAAGAGGCCCTGTAGTGACATATAGTAGAATGCAGTAAAGAGGCCCTGTAGTGACATATAGCAGAATGCTGTAAAGAGGCCCTGTAGTGACATATAGCAGAATGCAGTAAAGAGGTCCTGTAGTGACATATAGCAGAATGCAGTAAATACGCCCTGTAGTGACATATAGAAGAATGCAGTAAAGAGGCCCTGTGGTGACATACAGCAGAATGCAGCAGGGGTTAGATTATGAGGAGAAGGGATGAAGTGCTCACCTCTACCACATTCCCGGCTCTCTGTTCCTGGATCTTAGTTAGATGTTCGCCACCTCCGCATCTTGTGCCTTCCTCCCATGCTTGATGCCTCCGGTGACCGGTCTTCCGTGCCCCCGTCCGCCGGCTCTCTGTCCCTGCTGTCTAACTTTAGTTTAGCAGCAAGAGGCGAGACAGAGAGGGCGCACACTTCCCGCCCGGTGCGCTTCAAATGCAGGACGTGGTTGATGTTTTTTGTTTTTTTTTAAGAAAAATGCATCCAATGATTGTAAACATCCGTATATCCACCTCTACCATAACATTGGCTTCCCGGCTGGTAGATAGAGAATATTGCCACCACATCTTAGCTAGTTGTCACAGCAGACTGTCAGGAGGACAACCAACATATTTTACATATACATTTACAACCACATCTTTTACATATGAAAAGTTCTAGGATTGAACCTGGGTGGGACTTGATTGGTCCATTTTTTAAGCTGCATATATTTGCATAATACTTTACATACATGTGCATAAACTTAGAAGTATTTGCATATCACTGATCATCACTACGGCCTGGTGCACACCAGATGAGTTTTTCTGAGCGTTATGTTATCCTATGTGTCTGTGCACACTGGAGCGATGAGGTTTTGTAAAAAAAAAAACATTGCATTACATTGGGAAGAGATTTTGAAAACTAGCATTTGGGGAGCTTTTCTGGTGTGTCTCAGCCCTAATAGC
Source organism: Hyperolius riggenbachi (assembly GCF_040937935.1). Lineage (NCBI taxonomy): Eukaryota > Metazoa > Chordata > Amphibia > Anura > Hyperoliidae > Hyperolius > Hyperolius riggenbachi. The sequence continues at coordinate 191,818,367 of NC_090653.1, read as the reverse complement.
CAGCTGGGAACACATCAGACTTCTGTTATGAGAGCAGTCTCGGGCTGCACGAGAGTCAGACCGCAAAAAAGCAGATATACAGAAGTAACCCTGCGGACATTTACCTGGAACAGTTTGTGTGGTGATGCATGCTTTTAAATCAGAAAAAAACTCCAGTGGTGCCAACTAGTTTAGGACTAGAATCAGGAATCTCAGCTAGAACTAGTAGGGTTCATTATCAAATATTAAAATCCCAGCAAATTTAGCCTACTTGGGACAGACTGCTTCCTTGTTACACCAATTCAATTAACACACCAAACCTGCACACATAGTATTGTTACTAAGACACACAAATTGTGATTCACAAAACAATTGCGTGCTTTTATTATTTCAGCCACTTGCGGGATGCAAACCAATCACCTTTACAATACACTATCAAATCAGGCAGGCACTAAGTTTGGTGAACTGGGATAATGTACTACAAGGGGAGGACACTGAAGGGAAATGGCAAGCTTTTAAACGTATTCTCAATCAATATTGTAGTATGTATATCCCATATGGAAACAAAATGTCTAGGAATAAAAAAAGGCCTCTATGGATGAATAGAAAGGTTAAAGATAAAATGAAGAGGAAAAAGAATGCCTATAAGGTCCTAAAACAGGAGGGGACCGAGACTGCACTAAGCAATTATAAGGAGTGCAATAAAAATTGTAAAAAAGAAATTAGGCTGGCAAAGATCGAAGCTGAAAATCAAATCGCTAGGGATATCAAATCTAACCCAAAAAAGTTTTACAAGTACATCAACTCTAAAAAAAGAAAGGTTGACTGTATAGGACTCCTAAAGGATGAGGGTGGGAACTCAATGGTGGATGACCAAGGTAAGGCAGAGTTATTAAATGCTTTCTTTGCTTCTGTCTTTACAAAGGAAACAGCACTGTTGCAAATTACAGAGGCGGAAGAGTCTCAATCTTCTAACTGTAATATTAAATACTTAACGCAGGAAGAAGTAAAGGCAAGACTAAATAAATTAAAAATAGACAAGGCACCTGGCCCGGATGGCATGCATCCTCGGGTCCTAAGGGAATTAAGTTCAGTTATAGATAAACCCCTTTATCTTATCTTTTGTGACTCTCTTGCAACTGGCAGAGTCCCAGTGGATTGGCGTACAGCCCACGTTTTCCCATTATTTAAGAAGGGCAAAAAATCTGATCCAGGAAATTATAGACCTGTAAGCTTAACATCAGTTGTATGCAAACTATTTGAGGGGTTACTAAGAGATACTATACATGACTTCATAGTAGAAAATAATCTTATTTCTCAGCATCAACATGGGTTTACTAAAGACAGGTCCTGTTTGACTAACATGCTCAGCTTTTATGAGGTAGTGAATGCTAATATGGATATTGGGAATGCTGTAGATGTGATATACTTAGACTTTGCTAAGGCATTCGACACTGTTCCCCACAAAAGTCTGGTGCAAAAGATGAGGATGCAAGGACTGGGGAAGAGTCTGTGTGCTTGGATAGGGAACTGGCTAATGGACAGAAAACAAAGAGTTGTGGTCAATGGATCATACTCAAAATGGGAGACTGTTAGCAGTGGGGTCCCACAGGGGTCTGTACTGGGTCCAGTGCTCTTCAATTTATTTATTAATGACCTAGTGGATACAGTAGTGAGCAATGTTGCTATTTTTGCAGATGATACAAAATTGTGCAGAATCATCAACTCTAAGGAAGATAGTGTTATATTGCAACAGGATCTGGATAGGATGGCTATATGGGCACATACATGGCAGATGAAATTCAATGTTGACAAATGTAAAGTCATGCATTTTGGTCGTACCAATGGTCTAACACCATACAAAATAAATGGGATACAGTTGGGGACATCAAACTTGGAGAAGGACTTAGGAGTACTCATCGACAACAAGTTAAATAATCGTACTCAATGCCAAGCCGCTGCAGCTAAAGCTAACAAAATTTTGGGATGCATTAAAAGGGAAATAAAAACTCGAGATGCTAGCATAATATTGCCCCTGTTTAACTCTCTAGTAAGGCCACATCTGGAATATGGAATTCAGTTCTGGGCACCACATTACAAAAAAGATATTGCAGTTTTAGAGCAGGTGCAGAGACGAGCAACAAAATTGATACGTGGGATGGAAGGTCTCACTTACCAAGAAAGGTTAGATAAACTGGGTTTATTTAGTCTAGAGAAAAGACGCCTTAGAGGAGATCTAATTAACATGTATAAATACATCAGAGGGCAATATAATAGCTTGGCGGATGAGCTTTTTGTCCCTAGGCCTTCTCAAAGGACTAGAGGACATGATCTGCGCATGGAGGAAAAACGTTTTAGCCATTTATTTAGGAAAGGGTTCTTTACAGTAAGAGTGATTAAGATGTGGAATGCATTGCCACAGGAAGTCGTTATGGCAAACTCTATACCTGCATTTAAAGGGGGCTTAGATGCTTTCCTTGCGTTGAATGACATCCATGGCTACAATTACTAGGTAATGCCAATGATGTTAATCCAGGGATTTTATCTGATTGCCATCTGGAGTCGGGAAGGAATTTTTACCTCGTAAGGGTTTTTTCGCCTTCCTCTGGATCAACAGGGACATGTGAGGGAGCAGGCTGGAGTTGTACTTTGTACTGGTTGAACTCGATGGACGTATGTCTTTTTTCAACCAAAGTAACTATGTAACTATGTAACTTCCGCATGTGACGCGACGGGTGTATGGAGTGCGCCCTCTGTCTCGCCTCTTGCCGCTGAACTAAAATCTGACAGCAGGGACAGAGAGCCGGCGGGCGGGGGCGCGGAAGACCGGAGGCATCGAGCATGAGAGGGAAGCACAAGATACGGATGTGGAGAATAGCATGGCCCCCATGGGAAGGAACGGGGGGGCGGGGGACCGGAGGCACAGCGGAAGGAGCGGCAAGGATGCGGAGGTGGCAGGCAGCATGGGGACAGGCATGGCGCCCATGGTGTGCTGTCGCCCATGGCACTAGCCATTGCCTGCACCCCTCTAGATCCGCCACTGGATGGGAGAGGTCACTGTAGGTGCTGCTTTTGCAATGGGAGCTCCCTGTGGGGGCTGCAGAGGACAGGAGGGTAGCCGCTGGGGAAGGGAAAGATCACTGTGGGTGCTTGGGGAGCGATAGGTCAGTGTGGGTGCTGGGGTAAGCAGGATCACTGCTAGAGCTGGGGAGGGAGAGGTGATTGTGGGTGCTAGGTGGAGGGAGAGGTCACTGTGTGTGCTTGGTGGATGGAGAGGTCACTGTGGGTGCTTGGTGAATGCAAATGTCACTGTGGGTGCTGGGGAAGGGTGAGGTCACTGTGGGTGCTAGGTGGAGGAAGAGGTCACTGTAGGTGCTGGGGAAGGGAGAGGTCACTGTGGGTTCTAGGTGGATAGAGAGGTCACTGTGGGTGCTGGGGAAGGGAGAGGTCACTGTGGGTTCTAGGTGGATAGAGAGGTCACTGTGGGTGCTGGGGAAGGGAGAGGTCACTGTGGGAGCTAGGTGGAGGGAGAGGTCACTGTGAGTGCTGGGGAGGGAGAGGTCAGTATGGGTTCTAGGTGGAGGGAGAAGTCACTGTTGGTGCTAGGTGGATGGAGAAGTCACTGTGGGTGCTAGGTGGATGGAGACGTCACTGTGAGTGCTGAGGAGGGAGAGGTCACTGTGGATGCTAGGGGGAGGGAGAGGTCGCTGTGGGTGCTAGGTGGAGGGAGAGGTCACTATGGGTGCTAGGTGGAGGGAGAGGTCACTGTGGGTGCTGGGGAAGGGAGAGGTCACTGTGGGTGCTAGGTGCAGGAAGAGGTCACTGTGGGTGCTGGGAGAGGAAGAGGTCACTGTGGGTGCTAGGTGGATGGAGAGGTCACTGTGGGTGCTGGGGAAGGGAGAGGTCACTGTGGGTGCTATGTGGAGGGAGAGGTCACTGTGAGCGCTGAGGAAGGGAGAAGTCTCTGTGGGTGCTAGGTGGAGGAAGAGGTCACTGTGGGTGCTGGGGAGGGAGAGGTCAGTACGGGTCCTAGGTGGAGGGAGAATTCACTGTTGGTGCTAGGTGGATGGAGAGGTCACTGTGGATGCTGGGGAGAGGTCAGTATGGGCCCTAGGTGGAGGGAGAGGTCAGTATGGGTCCTAGGTGGAGGGAGAGGTCACTGTGGTTGCTAGGTGGAGGGAGAGGTCATAGTGGGTGCAGCTAGGGAGACACCATTTTACGTGCTCCCACACAGAAGGGGCGGAGCTTCCAGTTGATGGACGGGGCTTTTTGTGGCCATAGGGGCCTTTTTTGAAGATTTTAAAAAGGAGAGTGCCTGGGCACCCAGAGCACCCCCCTCTGCACGTGCCTGGTAGGCTTAGATATCATTCTAAGCAGTAGAAGAAACAAAGGTGTGACAATCTGTAGATAAGGTGAGAGTCTTGTCCATAGGGGGAGAAAGATGTATGGGAGGCCATACATCTATAGATAGCTTGAAAACCAGAAAAGACTGGAATAGAGAACCCCAGTAAAAAAAACATTCCAGCAGGAAGAAGTTCCTAGGAGAGAAATAGCAGGAGAGTATGCTGACAACCTCAGCGTTAAATCGCTTGCGACTCTTGAACAAGTTTATTTGGAGGAGCATATCTGGATGGTCTTTGCTGTTGTGGAGGGATCTTAATTCCAAGCTTGTGCAGAAGAGAGGTGCTATCTTGTACAGAAAATATATGACATGTGTTTGGTTGTTGAATTTAAATATCAACCTCATTGGGAATAGAGATGGCCTGAACGGTTCGCCGGCGAACGGTTCCCGCGAACCTCCGCGGTTCGCGATCGCGGAGAACCGCAAACTTTTCCATAAGTTTGGTTCACCCCCTCTACATCAGTCAGCAGGCACATTGTAGCCAATCAGGCTATACTCCCTCCTGGAGCCCCCCCCCCCCCCCTTATAAAAGGCCGGAAGCATCAGGCTTTTCACTCACTCGTGTGCCTGCAGTAATTAGTGAAGAGATAGCTGTTGCAGACTCTCATAGGGAAAGCTTAGTTAGGCTCTTGTAGGCTTCTTAGCTTGCTCCTTACTGATTCTTATTGCTAAAAAAGCACCCCACAACAGCTCTTTTGAGAGCTAATCTTGTTCTTGTGATCTATTTTTTTTTTGTGTGTGTGTGTCCCACTGACACTTGTGTTGCATAGACAGCCTTGGTAATTCCTACTGTGTGTGCCACTGCCAGGCCCAGCATATTCAGTGACTACTACCTGTGTGTGTGACAGGTGCACATTGTAACCCACTGCATATACCTACCTATTGTTCACTGTGCACCCACCTATCTACGTGAGCTGAGCGCACGCAGTGTTACTGTGCCTGTCCGGTAGCTGTGTGTGTGTGACAGGTGCACATTGTAATACCCATCACTGCATATACCTACCTACCTGTTGTTCACAGTGCACCCACCTACCTACGCGAGCTGAGCGCACGCAGTGTCACTGCGCCTGTCCAATACCTGTCTGTGTGTGACATGTGCACATTGTAATACTCACTGCACATACCTACCTGTTGTTCACTGTGCACCCACCGACCTACGTGAGCGCACGCAGTGGCACCGTGCCTGTCCGGTACCTGTCTGTGTGTGACAGGTGCACATTGTAATACCCACTGCACAGGGGCGTAGGAATATGGATAGCAGGCATAGCAGTTGCTATGGGGCCCCAGGCCACTAGGGGGCCCCATCCTGATAGCAGGAAACATTTTTTTATTATAAAATTTAGTTTATTAACAGAGCAGGAAGAAAGCACCCTCCACCCTCCCCAAAGCCCCTTTTCCCAATGATCCTGGCTAAAATCTTGAAGCAGCAGCAGGCAGGTGAGAGGGGACTATTTTCTCACCAGTCTGCTGTCAATAGATGCCTTCCTGGCTGGCCCTACAATTAATCTGTAGTTCTGGCCAGGGAGGTGGAGCTGGTGGTGGTGGTGTGCACGGAGGATTCCCTGATGCTGCTGCTGTGCAGAGTGAGGAGACAGCCTGTGTGTGACATACAGTTCCTTGGAGTGAGTGCAACCTCTTGTTCCATCCATGTGAGTGGAGAGAGCAGCGCTGCTGATGCTGCTTCTCTGGCTATTAACTGTCTGCAAGTAGAGAGTTAGTGTAGAGGGGGAGGGGGTTGCAATGCTAACTTCTATTAGATAAGATTATAAAGGGGACAAAACTTGTAACCTGATCAGAGGTGTATATCTAATCCTACCATAGTCACAGCCTAATGCCCTACCATATTATTATGTATTTACTTAGCACTGACATCTTCTGTAGCACTTTAAAGATTACATAGTCATGCCACTGGCTGCCCTCAGAGAAGCTCAAAATCTAATCCTACCATAGTCATATGCCCATCGCAGTCTAGGGCCAATTTTACTGGAAAGCCAATTAAGTTATCTGCATGTTTGGGATGTGGGACGAACTGGAGTGCCTGGCGGAAACCCATGCAGACATGGGGTTAACAAACAAACTCCATGTAGATAGTGCCCTAGCTGGGATTTGAACCGGGACCCAGTGCTGCAGTACAAGAGTGCTATCCACTATTGCACCATGCTGCCCACACATTCTAGCCACATTATGCTAGAAAAAGACAAACAACAATATAGACATCATTAGTAGAAGGCTGTTAGTAGGCTGTTGGCACCATCAAAGGGAGACCACTGGCAAGTAAGTGTTTGTTTGGCCGGGGGGAGGGGGGGCCTGGTCAAAAAAATTGCTATGGGGCCCAGTGAGTTGTAGCTACACCCCTGCCACTGCATATACCTACCTGTTGTTCACTGTGCACCCACCCACCTACGTGAGCGCACGCAGTGTCACTGTGCCTGTCAGGTACCTGTCTGTGTGTGACAGGTGCACATTGTAATACCCACTGCATATACCTACTGTAACAAACGTTGGAGAGGCAGCTGCAGTGAACAGCGCTACCACTGCAGCTGCCTCCAGCTCCCTGCCTAGCAGTCTATCCGGGCCTCAGGTGTCTAGCACGCCGAGGACGGGTCTGTCATAGGGATGCATTGTCGCGTGCGCACAGACAGGACCTTTATGCGGGGAGGAGGCGTGTCAGCTGACCAGCCGGTCGGCTGATGTCAGAGGAGGCGCTCGCCACTCCTCATTGGCTGATAGGAGGGGGCGTGCCGGAGGGGGTCTCCTCTGCTTCATAAGCCTAGCTGAATCACTCGCAAATTGTCTGCTGTTGCGAATACTTGGTGTTAACGCTCAGACATTAGATAGATCCGGTGTGCTTTGATCCGGGAGGAAACCGGGGATTTTACACAAGATAGGATTTGTTTGATAGCCTTAAAGAGAATCTGTATTGTTAAAATCGCACAAAAGTAAACATACCAATGTGTTAGGGGACATCTCCTATTACCCTCTGTCACAATTTCGCCGCTCCTCGCCGCATTAAAAGTGGTTAAAAACAGTTTTAAAAAGTTTGTTTATAAACAAACAAAATGGCCACCAAAACAGGAAGTAGGTTGATGTACAGTATGTCCACACATAGAAAATACATTCATACACAAGCAGGCTGTATACACCCTTCCTTTCGAATCTCAAGAGATCATTTGTGTGTTTCTTTCCCCCTGCAGCTATCTTCCACTGAAGTGTCAGGCTGTTTCTTCCTGCAGAGTGCAGACAGCTCTGCCTGTATGTAATTTCTCAGTATGTGAAAGCCCAGCCAGCTCAGAGGAGGATTTATCCAGCTTGTAAAAGATAAGAGAGAAGAGAGAAGCTGCCCTAATCTAAATAATACACAGGCAGTGTGCAGAGAGGGGCCTGGAGGGGGAGATGCATCACAGAACCACAACACTGAAGAACTTGGCAGCCTTCCAGACACAGGCTGACAAGTCTGACAAGAGAGAGATAAGTTGATTTATTACAGAGATGGTGATAGTAGAACGTGCTGCAGTAAGCCAGAAGACATTAGAATAGCTTTTGGAACTTGTAGGATGATAAAAAACAGGATGCAATTTTTGTTACGGAGTCTCTTTAAAGGGATACTGTAGGGGGGTCAGGGGAAAATGAGTTGAACTTACCCGGGGCTTCTAACGGTCCCCCGCAGCCACTCACCGATGCTCCGGCCCTGTCTCCGGTTCACTTCTGGAATTTCAGACTTTAAAGTCTGAAAACTACTGCGCCTGCGTTGCCGTGTCCTCGATCCCGCTGATGTCACCAAGAGCGCACAGCGCAGGCCCAGTATGGTCTGTGTCTGCGCAGTACACTCCTGGTGACATCAGCGGGAGTGAGGACATGGCAACGCAGGCGCAGTGGTTTTCTGACTTTAAAGTCAGAAATTCCAGAAGTGAACCGGAGGCGGGGCCAGAGCATCGGTGAGTGGCTGCGCCAACACAGGATGTCTGCGGGGGACCATTAGAAGCCCCAGGTAAGTTCAACTCATTTTCCCCCCGACCCCCCTAAAGTATCCCTTTAAAGTTAATTCATTACTGTGTTATTATTTGTGCATGACTCTGGCTCGTTCTGACTACTCTTCTGCTCAGTGATTCTGTACCTCTGCCCATCTGATCCTGCTGCCGATTCTGCCTGTTATTTCTTTCTGTCTCTGCCTTCCGATTTTGTACTGCATCCGTCTGTCTGTTGCCAACCCGATCTGTCTGACTACTCTACTCTCACCAGAGGGCCCTTGACTCTGGTGAGGGGCGCTGTACTGTTAGTATCCACCAGCTCCTCTGGTGAGGTATAGCTAAACCTATCAGTACTACTGTTGCACCAATCACATATTGCTATTGTTGTCACATCAGCTTTAATATACCAGTATTATAGGTGATTCTACAGATCACCATATAATCAGGTATATATCTGCAATGCATTATAGGTGATACTGCAGATCACCTAATAATCAGAATTCTGTTATTTGCTGACACAAATTGTTACAGAACAGCAGACCAAAATGTCTATGGACGCACTGTGTAACCAGGTTGAGGCCTTGACCACAGCGGTGAACAATTTAACCGTATTGGTCGATACCCAACAAACTCAGATCACCCAGCTGTCTGGGGTGGTCCGCATCCTCCAGACTGCAACGGTACCAGTGCAGTCCCCTCCAGTGATAGAGCCTAGAATGCCTATGCCAGGAAAGTTTTCAGGACACACATCTGATTTTCAGAATTTCAGAAATCGCTGCCTTTCTTACTTTGAAATGAGACCTGTTTCATCAGGGACTGAGAGTCAGAGGGTAACCTTCATAAAAACACTGTTGTCAGGGGATTCACATACATGGGCTTACAGTCTTCCTAGTGGTCATGAGGCATTAACTTTAGTTCAGAATTTTTTCAAAATCATGGTTTTCATATACGATGATCCAGATATCACAGTCACTGCTGAGAGGAAACTTAAAAGTCACAGGCAGGGACATAACACCGCTGAGACCTATGCTGCAGAATTTAGACGATGGGCAGTATCAGCTAGATGGGGACAGTTTGCTTTATTAGACTGTTTTTTATCAGGGCTATAGAACCCCATTGTGGATATAATGCTAAGTCACCCTGAACCTAAGACTGTTGATGATGCGATCTCATTACATTAGCAGTAAGAAGAGATTGCCGTATTCGTTATCAAAGGCAAGCTCGTGGTAGACACTCTGTGAGGTCTGTTCCCGTCACCTCTCCTACTCCTTCTCCTCCTCGGGATGAGCCGATGCAGATTGGACATTCAAAATTGTCAGAGGTCGAGAAAAATCGGAGACGGTCAGAGGGGCTCTGTCTATATTGCGCAGAAAAAGGGCATATAGTACAGAACTGTATTAAAAAGGTGGAAAACTCTGCCGCCTAGGAGTAGCTAGAGGTACTACCCTAGGCGAGCCAGTGTTACCTCTACTGGATAATCGGTTACTACTCCCTTGTTCTATTTCCTGGGAAGATCAAGTCCGGTCTACCCAGGCATTTATAGACTCGGGTTCAGCCGCCAATTTTATAGATTATGATTTGTTAAGAAATTGGGGATTCCCCTACTCCCCTTAGACAGACAGATTGTTCTCACTGCAGTGGATGACTCTCCACTTCAAGGGAGTCAGCTTCTGTATCAAACTCTGGGTTGTTATGTCATGTGGGGGTATTGCATAGAAAACAAATTCAATTTTTCGTGCTTAAAATGGCCACTTCCACTGTAATCCTTGGAATGCCGTGGCTGCAAAAGCATTCTCCTCAGATAGATTGGAGCTCCGGCCAGTTGCTTAGCTGGTCCTCCTTTTGCCATCATCATTGTATGGAGAAAGTTGCTGTTTGCACCACCAGGATTCAGGTGGAAGGGTTACCTGCACAATATGCAGAATTTTCTGATGTATTTTGTCCTAAGTCGGCGGACAAACTTACCCCACACAGAAGTTTTGACTGCCCCATTGAGTTAAGACCTGGTTGTATGCCCCCTAGAAGTCATTTGTATAACCTGTCCGCTCCTGAAAAAATCGCTATGCAGGAATATATTAAAGAAAACCTCACAAAAGGTTTTATCCGTCCTTCTAAGTCTCCGGCCGGAGCAGGTTTCTTTTTTGTTCAGAAAAAGGATGGTGGGCTTCGCCCCTACATAGATTATTGAGAATTGAATAAAATTACTATAAAGAACCATTACCCACTCCCATTAATTGATGATCTGTTCTACCAGGTTACTGATGCATGTGTCTTTTCTAAACTCGACCTAAGAGGGGCATATAACCTGGTACGCATAAGGGAGGGTGATGAATGGAAGACGGCATTTAACACACCTGACGGGCACTACGAGTATCTTGTTATGCCCTTCGGATTGTGTAATGCTCCTGCCGTCTTCCAGGAGTTGGTCAATGAGATTTTCCGAGAGGTCCTGGGGCGATTCGTCTTGGTATATCTGGACGATATACTGATTTTCTCACCCAGTCTAGCTAAGCACAGGGAGTGTAACGATTGGTGTCAGCACACAAAGTGTATCTGATTATTGATGATCTGCATTATTACCAATAATACAAATGTTATACCTGATTATATGGTGATCTGCAGAATCACCAATAATACAAGTATAGCAAGACACAGGACACCTATGTAATGTGAGTGTTTGGTGCAACAGTAAAAAAGGTTATCTCCCGAGGAGCGGAAGATACAGAGACTACTGCAGCCAAGGATTCCCTGAAGAGCAGGGAATTGGACTGCACTGCCGCCAGTGGACACCTGAGGAGCAGGTGGCCCCTGACGGTGTAGATACTAATCTCCTTAGGAGGAGGAGATGGAGATTGTACTGCAGCCAGGGATTCCCTGATGATTCAGGAATCAGACTGTACTGCAGCCAAGGATTCACTGATGGGCTGGGAATCAGACTGTACTGCAGCCAGTGGACTCCTATAGGTAAAGTCCCCTGACTGGACTGTAAGGAGACTTCCTGAGGAGCAGGCAGCCTTACAGCTAATGGACACCTATAGAGCTAGTGTCTCAAGGATGACAGAGTAACTGTTCACCCAAGGGACGGGTGACAGCCAGAAGGATCATACAAGCCAGGTTGGCAACACACGAGCAGAAAAGGTACAGAGACAGAAGGCTGATTCGGTGTCAGGGTATAGGCAAGGTTTGCAACAGGTAATCAGATATGCGAGGTACCAAATCAGAAAGCAGGAGAGAGGTCAGCGAAACTAGAGATCATAACAAGTATTAATATAGCACAATCCTAGTCTGAGGTGTGAGGTCTTTGGTCTCGACACCCGGGAACTAGTCTGAAGTATAACACAGTAATCTCCTAGACTTAGGTGTGAGGTCCTTGGTCTCAACACCCGGGAACTAGTCTGAAGTATAACACAGTAATAACACAGTAATCTCCTAAGCGGAATCTGGCTAAGTGTGAATTCCCAGTTCCAACTGGTTCTAACACACTGTAGGATCTGACTGAGGTCTGGGTGCTCACACGTGAGTATTCGCAACGGCAGACAACCAGCAACTGACAAGCAAGCTCTATATATACTTACAGTGCTCCGCAGCGCCGCCCCAGCCACTCAGCCAATCAGGAGTCCAGCTGGGATCAGCTGATCGGCCTGATCAGCTGATTCCCCTTCTGCTGGCATAAAGGTCCTGTCGCCTGGCACGCGCGCGCGCGTAGCTCTCCATCTGTGTGCACTAGAAGGACCAGGCAAACTAGACATGTTTCTGCGCGGAAACAGCCACCGGCTTGAACGCAGAGACCGCCGCCCTGCCGCTTGTCCGCGCAGCGGCATCTCCGCTATTCATTACAGTGCCCCCCCCCCCCTGAGGAGTGGACTCCGGACACTTCCCACCCGGCTTCCCCGGATGTAAGTCATGAAACTCTTTTTTTTTATTCTTCTGCATGCATGCGACAATCCGGCACCCAAGTTCTTTCCTCCAGACCATACCCTTTCCGATGGACCAGATACTGCACCGAATTTTGCACTAAGCGAGAGTCCAGAATCTTCTTGATCTCATATACTCTGGTTGGTCATCGACCATCACAGGGCGGGGGGGGGGGAGAGGAATCCACATGCACTGCCGGCTTCAACAGAGACACATGGAATGATCTTACACCTCTCATGCTGGCTGGGAAATCAATCTCATAAGTGACATTATTAATCTTTCTGGTCACTGGGTATGGTCCTATAAGTCTAGGTCCCAGTTTGGGTGATGGTTGTTTTAAGGCCAAATGCCGAGTGGATACCCACACCATGTCCCCAGGAGAAAACTTCCACTCTACAGACCATCTTTTATCTGCCTGTTTCTTCTGGGTCTGGAAAGCTTTCCCCAAGTTCCTCTTAACCATTTCCCAAATCTTCCTCAATGCTCTCTGCCAATCCTCCAAGGCTGGAAATGGTGTAGATGCCACAGATAACGGGGCAAACTTGGGTGATCTTCCCGAAACTACCTGAAATGGGGAAAATCCTGAAGAGGAACTCTTCAGATTGTTATGTGCAAATTCCGCAAATGGCAAAAATTTTACCCAATAGGACTGTGCATCTGCCACATAACATCTGAGAAATTGCTCTAGGGACTGGTTAACTCTCTCGGTCTGGCCATTGGTCTGGGGGTGGTAGCCTGATGAAAATGCAAGGTCCATATCCAGTATTATGATAGAGAACAGAGGCGCCAAAAGGATAAAAACAATATTTAAAAGTTTTAAAATTATTGTTTAGGAGGCAGTGGTGGACTCACCTCCCACAAGCAGACACAACAACTGTGTATTCACAAAAGGGATATTTATTGGTATACTCCAAAAAAGATCGCAACGCGTTTCGCAGGTCAAACCCGCTTCATCAGGCAATTACAGGAAGGAGAACACAACTGGGGGTAAGAGGCAACACATTTGTACAATTCCTGAACATACTGCATATAACTAAACATCAATATTTGTGTGAGGGAATTCACTGGTGTAATTTAAGTTAACGGGAAAAAGGTGGCTAGTTGTCATATTTTGGGGGGTGGAAGGAAAAAAGGGGGGGAGGGGGGGGGGTTTGGTTTGCGGAGGGCTGGGGGGGGGAAGGGAGTGATAATAAAGATTGGAGATTGGGAAATTGGAGGGGGGGGCATACGTATAAAAACTCTTACTGCCTTCCCCACGGACACTGTGTTTACAACTGAGTGGTATGTTTACCTCGAAGTTTGTACACAGGGCATGATGGAGAGGCTCATAAATAAAAGAAAATCAATTATACAGGCCTTGCAGCCAGTAATTTCTGAATGCCGAAACTTCCTCGCTCTCCATTCCAAAAGCCCCCAATATGGCCCACTCCTATCAAACCTCACTTCACGTCTTAAAAAATTTGAAACAGAAACCATTGACATCAAACTCAATAGGGACCGCCTGGCTTACGCAGAGCATAGGGAGAGGGAGCGGAAATTGCACCCCCCAACTGCTCCTTTGCCAGGTAGACCACCTGCACATCCACAATCCCACCCAGTACCACTAATGAGCCTCACCATACCTCCACCCCCCACTAGATATCCACCATATCCACCCCCGCCATTTTTTCCACCGCCACCGGTCCCACTACCAACCAACACACTTAATATCACCCCCACTCCAATTATCACTAATACAACAGCGATAATCACAGCTAATAAATTCACGGCATCCACATCCACACCCCCTCCGAACAGTTTCAATTACAACACAGGACCAACAACATTAGCGAAACCACCACGCCAAAATAAAAAACCAACCACTGCCAACGCACACCCCAAACAAAACAAGTCAATTACCTCGACCCCCCGTACTGGAGGTGACAAACCGGTCACTCGGATACCTCTAATGAATCCAAACTTCAACTTCTCCGGAAAAAATGCTCCATTGTCCTTGTTACCCACAAATTCATCCAAAACAGTTGAACCCAGGATGAGTGACAATCCCTCCCCTACTATACTAGAATCAGAGCATAATTCACCAATCCGACCTTCACAGTAAAGTATATACGACTCCAAACCTACCACTCCCATCCCCTCCTTAAGCGACAGCCCCCGACCAATCCCAATGACCAATCAAGCTCCGATAACCCCCCACATTGAAAACAACAACAGTTCAGAACAACCAACTACATTCACTCAAACTTCCATTGAAACCTATTTTCAACCCAACATGAATGGCCCCACCACCCCACACACCACCAACACCAATGCTGAGACTACTCTAACATCCTTTTTTTTAGACCTACCTACCTAAGACCTACCTAAGTAGGTATTATTACCCCTGACTCCGCCCTTTCGGAACGTCCGCCTTCACACGTCATCACGCATGGCGCGATGTGACTATTTAGACAATCGCTGAACGGGGAATCACATGCCCGGAAGAAGCCGCTGTTTGCGGCGAATCGCGACGGCTCTCCGCACACCACATCCAGCCTACTCCGGTAAGCCCTATACTGCACACGCACCTTCCACACACCAATTGTCCGCACTGGGGCTCTCATTGTTGTTTGTTCCCCCCTCGGGGTTCCTCACTCCTCTTTGGCCAGCATCCTACTCGCTGGTCCTAACACTTGGCAAAACGCCTCACATCTCCTCAATATTAGGGGGCATCAGCCTCACTTGCACTGATCACTTTTTTGCAGACTTAGATCTGCTTCACCCATCCCTCCCTTCTGTGCTCCCGGTGGTAACAGCTGGTATCTGGTCATTTGGATCTACTCAGCTATATCAGCACATACAGTGCAACTTTGAGGGCTATTGTACTTATAGTGTGCCTGTTTTTATGGTTGTATTGTATTTGTATGGATCAATAAAGGCTTATTTATTATCTTTATATGCTGTGCTGCGGTTTATGCAGGGTCATACTTTTTCTTTTGGTTATATGCTCCCATTTTCATATTGGCCTTTCTGCACACATGCATTAATTGATATATATCACTTATTAGCCTGATATTATTTGATGATATACAGTATTAGTGATGGTGCTTGTCCTATTTGTTTGGGTTTATCCTACAGAAGAACATTTTTTCCTTTACTGATAAAATCTACAATCAAACCAATGGAACAGCTATGGGTTCGTTGTTCGCCCCATCATATGCAAATCTATCCATGGGGCTCCTGGAGCTACAAAAATTACAAGCGAACAACTCCTTCACTGACAATATAGTTTTTTATAAACGGTACATAGACGACCTCATCTTGATATGGCAAGGCAACATAGACCTTATCCCCCTCTTCATCAATTACCTCAATTCCAATGCCGCTGGACTACAATTCACTTCACAACATGACCCCATGAATATTGAATACCTGGATCTTACACTGTTTATAGAATCTAACATTATAAAAACCAAAACATATTTCAAACCGGTAGATGCTAACAATTACATACATTTTGAAAGTTTTCATTATCGCCCCTGGACCATCAACACACCATATAGCCAATTCAGAAGGATACATAGAAACTGTACAGACGTCTCAGACTACAACACACAATCAGATTTACTCACTAACAAATTTCTGGCACGAAAATACCCCAAAAAACTTATCAAGGATGCTAAATTTAAAGCCAAAATAACTCCATCACATAACCCAACTCAGCTCCACACCAAGCCACCCAGTGTGGATTGCCCCCGATTCATCACACAATACAATGCCCAACACCCACAAATCCGTTCAATTCTAACGAATAGGTGGGATATCCTACTACAAGATCCCTATCTGCGACAATCTATTCCACAAAAACCTCAAATCACCTTCAGAAGAGCCCCTAACTTGCGCAATCTGCTAGCACCCAGCAAATTTTGCACACATATATCCAACTCAATTCCAAATATTGCACACTATCCGGGTTGTTTTCCATGCAATAATACTAGATGTAAAGCTTGCCCATTCATCAATGTCACCACCTCATTCGGCTCTAATACCACGAAAACAAACTATCCAATTAAACACCCGATTACCTGTACTTTAAGATATATCATATATGTGATCTCCTGCCCTTGCCACCTCCAGTACGTGGGCCGCACGACACAACCGGCACGCAGCCGGATTGGACAACACAAAAGAAATATACTGAAAAACTTTCCCCTCCACAGCGTCTCGAGACACTTCGGCACTCACCATCACAATGACCCCACTCTATTCCGTATAACACTTATAGAATCCATTAACCCGCAACAGCACAATGCTTTTGAAATACTGAAAGCGAGGGAAATGTTCTGGATACAAATACTGAGGACTCTCATTCCAGAGGGACTCAACGAACAACTAGAAAAAATACATTGATCATAACATATCAATATTATTTTAACCTAGTCGCCTCTTTTATCGGTCTGTGTCATACGTTCGAGCTTTCATTATTTTTATTATCTATTATCTTTTATTCATTTACTACTATAATTCTTCTTTGTTTTTAGTTTAATTTTTATAATTGGTTTTAGTGTGTTTATGTTATGAATGTTACGCTTAGTATTAACCCTTCCAGCATGTTCATGCACATATCCATACTCTATGTCTCAATCTGCCAGTCGGAACCTTTACATTTTACTTTGTATTTGTAGTATCAATTTTACTCAATTTTACATATACATGCGTTTACATTGATAGATGATACTGTTGCAATGCAGATTCAATTGTATGACAATAATCGCATATAATCGTACAACTACAATGATGCATACAGTCAGATGAAGTAACCCGAAATGTATTAATGCTAACTAGTGGTTCTTTCGGTTCGTTTTGATTTTTCTCTCTTATTATGATTAATGGTTCCGCATCCCAACGCGTCCATATATACGTAATATCCCATTCCATCGCACGCATGGCGTCATGCTAGTACGCATGCGCCCTGGCCATATATGCGCAATAGCCAATTCCACGTACGCATGGCGTCACGCTAGTGCACATGCGCCCTGGCCTATTATAAGCAGTTTGCGTCCAAATGTACGCATGTGCGCATTGCGCATAGACAACACGTAATCCTTAGCCACCAATACGCGTCAAGATACGCATGTACGCATGCGCAATGACGCAATCGCGCATGGCGGGAAACTAAGCGCCCGCCCCACATTCCAATTAGCAAAGGGGAGTTGCGCACCGCTATATAAACAGCAGTTCAGTACCACTTGGCCACTGAGGCGCCAGGTGCTATCTGGACATACTGCTGGTAAGTGAATCCTTTTTGATGCTTGTTTCATCATGTTTTTTCTATAGTTTACTCTGCATGTCCTCCTTAAACACCCAATGCACTAACTTTATCCCTGAACTCCATTGCATTTTTTTATATAGGTTAACCGCTCCTAATACACATATGTGTGTGTGTATATATAGGAATTATGATACTGTTTACTGTGTGTTAGGATAATGTCTCGCCACATGCTTGAGATCAACGTTTTATTTTATTTATGAATATTAATGTTACATTTTTTTATTTATATTTAATGCTAAAAATTACCATTATTTTTCTTCCCCCTAAAACAAACTCTCCCCCCTCCCCCTTTTTTTCCCCCTTCCCTCTTTTTTTTCCTTCCCCCCCCCCCTCCCATTTCCCAATCTCCAATCTTTATTATCACTCCCTTTCCCCCCCCCAGCCCTCCGCAAACCAAACCCCCCCCCCTTTCTTCCCCCCCCCCCCTCCCCCCCTTTTTTCCTTCCACCCCCCAAAATATAACAACTAGCCACCTTTTTCCCGTTAACTTAAATTACACCAGTGAATTCCCTCACACAAATATTGATGTTTAGTTATATGCAGTATGTTCAGGAATTGTACAAATGTGTTGCCTCTTACCCCCAGTTGTGTGCTCCTTCCTGTAATTGCCTAATGAAGCGGGTTTGACCTGCGAAACGCGTTGCGATCTTTTTTGGAGTATACCAATAAATATCCCTTTTGTGAATACACAGTTGTTGTGTCTGCTTGTGGGAGGTGAGTCCACCACTGCCTCCTAAACAATAATTTTAAAACTTTTAAATATTGTTTTTATCCTTTTGGCGCCTCTGTTCTCTATCATAATACTAATTGTATCCACCTTTGGTGGAGGGGGATACCCCTTCTTGTTTTTCAAGCCTACAGAGAGCGACTTCTTAATCCTGAGTGGGGACAGGCTAATCTCCTCACCTGCCTATACAGTGGTTGCCTGGAGGTAACCCTGGTTTGTGAGTATACAATTCATACTCTTTCTAATTATACAATTAACTTGACATACTACACCATATCGGGCTCTCGGTTCTTCTTTTTTCCAAGCTCCATATCCAGTTGATGGCAAAGGGCTTTCCAAAATTTTGACACACACTGGACTCCCCGATCTGACACCACATTCTCCGGAATGCCATGCAGCCGGAAAACGTGCTGGATGAAGAGATCAGCCAATTCCTGGGCTGAGGGGAGTCCTTTCAATGGAACAAAATGGGCCATCTTACTGAATCTGTCCACTACCACCCAAATGACCATCTTGCCCTCAGACCTGGGGAGTTCTCCTACAAAATCCATGGACAAATAAGTCCATGGTTCACTTGGCACTGGTAAGGATTGTAAAGTACCCACAGGTGCCTGATGAGAGGGCTTGCTTCTAGCACATACTGCAAATTCCATCACAAACTCCTTACAATCTGTTGCTAATGTAGGCCACCAAGCACATCTGGCCAACAAATCCTGAGTTCTGGTGGCCCCGGGAGGACCTGCATTCTTATGGGAATGGAACAGATGTAAGAGTTGCAGGCGAAAGTGTAGTGGAACAAACATAACTCCCTCAGGCTTCCCCTCTGGAACATCCTGTTGGTAAGGACTCAGAATGGCCGTCCAATCTTTCCAGGTCTCAGTAGCTGCCAGGACTACCTTCTGAGGTTGGATGGTTTCAGGGGTTGAGGGCTGCACTGTCTCGGGCTCGAAACACCTGGACAAGGCGTCAGCTTTGATGTTATTACTACCTGGGGTATACGTTATAACAAATCTGAATCTTGAAAAGAAGAAAGACCATCGGGCCTGGCGAGGGTTAAGTCTCTTGGCGCCCTCTATATACTCCAAGTTTTTATGATCTGTATAAACTGTGATAGTATGCTCTGCCCCTTCCAGCCAATGTCGCCACTCTTCAAAAGCTAATTTAATAGCCAAGAGCTCCCGGTTGCCAATATTGTAGTTTTTCTCTGCAGGTGAAAACCTACGGGAAAAGTAAGCGCATGGGTGAAGTTTGCCCTGCAAACCAAAGCGTTGAGACTATACAGCCCCCACCCCAACCTCTGAGGCATCGACCTCCACTCAGGGCCGGTTCAAGTGACAATTGGGCCCTAGGGCAAAATTAGCCTGGGGGCCCCCCGACCAAAAAGCATCATTAGAGGCCCTTTGTTGCAGCCAAATTCAAATCTGTATATCTCTAGACTTCCTAGGACCATCCCTCACCTGTCTATCTGTGGACTTCCCTGGAATCATTTCTCGCCTGTCCATCTCTGGACCTCGCTGGAACCATCCCTTGCCTTTCTATCTCTGGACTTCCTGGGACTATCCCTCACCTGTCCATCTCTGGACTTTCTGGGACTATCCCTCACCTGTCCATCTCTGGACTTCCTTGGAACCATCCCTCACATGTCCATCTCTGGACTTCCTTGGAACCATCCCTCACCTGTCCCTCTCTGGACTTCCCCGATATTTGCCCTCGCCAGTCCATTTTTGGACTTTTTTGCTTGCTCTCACGTTTTATGTGGAGCTCAGTACAGCTCGTACCTCGTAGCTGCAGGCCAGCTTGACACAGGCCGTAACTGAAAACACATGTTCCCATTTTACTGGACACAGTTTATTGGCATCCGCTATGTAAAGATCAGCATCTGGCTTTTCATGTTTGCATCATTTTTTATGAGGTCTGTTGTTTATTAGCTCTCAGAACACCTTGTTTGTATCTTACCAGCAGTTTTACCAGTTATTTTTAACTAATGATCAACGATTTTCTCCTTAAAGAGAACCTGTAACAAAAAAATCTCCCTCTGGGATATACTTACTTCAGGAAGGGGAAGACTCAGGCTCCCAATGAGACTTCACTGTCCTCTGTAGCCTGGGAGAATCCAGCGCTGGCTCCCCCAAAGCTTCCTTGACAAAGCCTGACAAACAGTGCGCAGGTACGGCAATATTTACCTACCACGATCCTGTTCAGGCGTGGTAGCAGCTCGGCTTTTTCCGCCTTAGCCCGAACAAAGAGCCACTACTGCGCCTGCATTGGATCGCGGTAGGTAAATATTTACCAGCGCTGGATTGCCGGGACAGAGGAGGACGGGGGAAGCCTCCTTGGGATCCAGAGACTTTCCCTTCCCGAGGTAAGTATCCCCCAGAGGGTTTTTTTATCACAAGTTTTCTTTAAAGTTCAATTACAGATGCACATAAAAAAAAATGCCTGACTTTAGAGGTTAATTGCAAAGCTCCCATCGGCATGAAATTACACAAAAATTACATGAAATTACAGTTCCTGATTACATTTACAAACAAAATCAATTACAATTTTGCCCGAAATTTCCCACTACGATTTAGCATTGTAATTGCGAATTACGGTGCAAAATTACGATTGCACAAAATTTGTGTTCATCGCTACCAATCACCGTACAGCTTCCGCCCCTGTCACATGACTTTCAGAGACTGGAGCCGCAAGGTGATTGGCTGCACAGCGCGGCGATGAGCTGAACTGAAGAGGATTGAGGGGACCTGTCCTTTCACCAGGAGCAGCTAAGGTTTAACGTTCCCTGCCGCTTTGCATAACATACAGGAGCAGTCCGGGCCCCCCAAGCCCCCAGAAAAACCAGCACTTCATTCATCGAGTAGCGTGGCGATTTCTCCTCTATCCTCAGAAACGCGTGTTTCCATGCCGTGCCGCTTGGACAGGATCTGTAGACGCTGTCATGTTTGGGGGTAATTAAAGATGGCAGCTGTCTGACCCAATCACAGCGCTCTGTCCTACAAGAACTGTTTACAAAGCACCTGTTAGTAGACATGAGAGGCTGGTGACACAGGACAATGCCAACATTTGTCACTCCAAATTGGGAAGTAACCCTACAGGAGGGATCTGTGTACAACTGCGGCCTGCCAGACGCCACACTGGAGGGTATCCATCTTCTGGGATAATTGCCTGGATGGAGGGACGGGTCCTCTTGCCTGCCAGAGAGGAGGAAAAACACTGAATTCACCAAGTCTGTCCCTCTCACACAGTCCTGACACAAAACCTTCTGTAATCTAATAAAGGTGGCCCCCAACCCTACAAATTGGCGAACAATCGTTTATGAGCGATCGGAAATGATCATTTGGGACCACTAATGGACAAAAATCTCCTAACCAATCCGATCAGATTTTGGGTCAGTTTCATCAATCTGATTGGAATGGTTAGGAGATTATTGTCCATTAGTGGTCTCAAACAATCATTTCCGATTGTTCATACAAAGAATCATTTGTAAACTATCGTTTGGCCAATTGTATCGTTAGTGGCCACCTTTGAGGTAACGTATAAGGGCTCTTTCACATTAGGGCAGATTTTCTGCGTTTCAACGCAACGGGTAAAGTTTGCGTTACCAAAGGTGAAATGAAAGTCCATAGACTTTCATTTTAGCTTTCACATATAACGCAGCCTTTTTGTGCGTTGCGTTACACTGCATCCAGGCGCAGTTTTTCAGCCGACGCTAGCTTTATGCGTTACAATGTTAGTCAATGTAAAACGCACACTATGCGCGTTTTTAATCCGTTAACGCAGGCAATCAGTCCCAGAATGCAACAGAGGAACAATGTAGAAAGTTGAAAACTAAAAGAAAAAAAAATTACCTGCGTTTTTCTATGTGCTGTAACGCATTGAAAACGGATTAAAAACGCACACTCACTGCAGTGCAACGCATATCAAAATGCATACAACAAAACGTATGCTTTGAGCGTTCTCCAACGCAAGCTCTGATGTGAAAGAGCCCTAAGCAAAACAGAGATGCAAAAAGGATAAAAATTGCTAAAAAGTTTAAAATAAGAGGTCAAGGTGGACTTACCTCCTCCAAACACACAAGATACTGTTGATATTATTCAACAAAAATATTCATTTACATACTCCAGAAAGTGCAATGCGTTTCGCAGGCATATCCCACTTGCTCAGGATATGAATAGAGTATATAACTCATGCAAGTCTGGTATCAAGCTTAGCACTTTTAAAGGACACCTAAGGTGAAAATTAATGAAATAATCATATCTTTCTTCTCCTACAAATGACTTTTTAAAGAGGAACTCCAGTGAAAATAATGTACAATAATTACAATAATTATGTATAAATGATTTAGTCAGTGTTTGCCCATTGTAAAATCTTTTAAATCCCTGATTTACATTCTGACATGTATTACATGGTGACATTTTTACTGTTGGCAGGTGATGTAGCTGCTGCGTGTTTTTTTTTGGCAGTTGGAAACAGCTGTAAACAGCTATTTCCCACAATGCAGCAAGGTTCCCAGACCGGAAACTGCCAGGAGTACGTACTCAAAAGTTTCTTGTGGGAGGGGTTTCACCACAATATCAGTCATACAGCGCCCCCTGTGAAAAGGAATATATTTCTCATGTAAAAGGGGTATTAGCTACTGATTGGGATAAAGTTCAATTCTTAGTCGGAGTTTCTCTTTAAGATATTCCCCAGTTTTATTTTATATTTAAATCTACTTTCTACGTTTTTACTGTTTTATTGTTTTTGCTCAATGACACATGACACATTCATTGAAGTATGCCAGAGTTAAAACCTATGAACTATTGAACCTTTTGATCTCTTTCCTGTTCTCAGAAACCATTTTCACACTGTAGTCTGATCCAGTCCTGACTTAGACAGGAACTGACACTTACATACCTGATGTTTAACTCTTTCAGGCAGAAAAAGAAAAAAAGGAACATAGCATAGTTATTTATGTGCTAGGCATTGTACATGCACATGTCTATCTCATTATGTCACATCGAGTATCCTTTAAGGTGGCCACTAATAATACAATTTGCCGAACAAACGATTATTTCATATGAAAGATCGGAAATGATTGTTTGAGACCACTAATGAACAATAATCTCCTAACAAATCCAATCAGATTGATTGGGATCAAACTGAAAATCGGATCAATTTCATTAATCTGACCAGATTGGTTAGGAAACCAGATTGGTTAGGAAACCAATTTGGGACAACTGTTAGTGGTCCCAAATGATTATTTACAATTGTTCATATGAAGAATTGTTTGTGATCAATCATTTGTAAAATTGTATCATTAGTGGCCACCTTAATGGACAAAAATCTCCTAACCAATCAGCTTTATGAAATCAATACGATTTTTGAATAGATCCCGTCAATCTGATTGGATTGATTAGGATATTTTGTCCATTAGTCATCCTAAACAATCATGTTCGATCATTCATATGAAGAATCGTTTGTAAACTATCATTGGGAAAATTGTATCATTAGCGGCCACCTTAATGCACAAAAATCTCCTAAACAATCAGATCAGATTTAAGAAATCAATTCGATTTTTTTTTGGGGGGGGGATCGATCCATCAATCTAATCGAATTGGTTAGAAGGTTTTTGTCTGTTAGTAGTCCCTAATGTTAATTTCCGATCGTTCATACGCAGAATCGTTTGTAAACAATCATTCTGCAGATTGTATCGTTAGTGGCAACCTTAAAGCCGCATCTACACGAGTAGATGCGGCCGCGATGCTCCTTATCAATCGAGCCGCTGATGCGATTGATAAGATCTGACAGGATGGATCTCCACACCGCCGATTCCCTGCTCGCTCCCCGCGAGGGGACAATGGCAGGGAATCGAGCGGAAGATAAGTGGCGCCGGCGGGGACGAGCGGGGAATCGAATGCGGCGCGCGAGTGGCGAGCGGGGACGCGGTGGGCACGCGGAAGAGGCGATCCGGCGGCTAATCGAGCCGCCGGATCGCAGCCTCACCTACCCGTGTAGATGAGGCTTAAGGGGCTTGCTTCAATGGGGGATATTGGCCAATTATCCATCTATCTATATTCTATCTATCAATCTATCTATTTATCTAACTATCTACGTTTTGCTGCTGAAAGTGAATGGCCATGATCTCACAGGATCAATTGCAAGTTAAAGAAACAGGGCACAAAATCGCTTTACCTGGAATCAATCCGGAAATCTCTCTGTTTTTACGTCAGTGTTAAAATCGCTCTCAAAAACATGTGAGTGCCTGGCCTATCATTCATTCGTCTTTCTATCCATATCTACTGATGATCAGGGCCGGATCTAGACTTTCTGCTGCCTGAGGCAAACTTGTGAGGATGCGTCCGCCCCGACCCCGATTTGGAATGATCACACAGCACCGGACAATTTGCAATTCACGTTATAGCTCAGGGTAGCCTCCAAAAACCACCCTAAGTACAGGTAGGTAGCCAGGTATAGGTGCCCCCAGTGTTGATAGCTAGGAACAGTTGCCCCAGTATAGGTTAGCCAGATACAGTTGGCCCCAGTATAGATTAGCCAGGTACAGTTGCCCCAGTATAGGTTGGCCAGGCACTCTCTTCACTTCCTGTTTCTGCCTGGTCCTGCCCCCAGCCAATATACAGTGTCTATAAAACATTTTATTGTAACCTGATAAAACAAAACAATCTGTTTTGTAGTATGAGACCTGATTGAAGAGCAGAGTAACTTTCCCTGTAAGATATAATACTGATTGCATAAAACTCTCCTGAGTGCCCCAAAGCTGCACTCATAAAATAGGGAAGCCAAATGTGATTTAGTTTGCGCTTGTCTTTAATTGGATAATTTACTTTTCACCTTTAGGGACTAATTACATGTAGAATGAGAATCTGGTATAGTCTGCATGTTAATGCCGCTGCCTTGGGCTGCCTCTCCTGTATATCGGCAGAGAAAAGTTTTATATCATCTGTGAACCACAAAATCGGTCATCACTAATGAGTCTCTCCACACCCCACCCCTGAAAAATATCGATTTCACTTAAAATTAGTTGTAAACATCGACCTGTCATGAGTTTATTAATATTAATTCCAATATTTGTATAGCGCTTGTCTCTTGTCAGACACAAAGCGCTGCAGCCACTAGAGCGCACTCAGTAGGCAGTAGCAGTGTTAGGGGGGTCTTGCCCAAGGACTCCTTACTGAATAGGTGCAGGCTTGCAGGTAGTCAATGAGATGCTAATAATTCTGGTATGTAAATTTCATGCAAATTGTATGCTGTCTGGTAACAAACCAGTCAAATACTCTTTCAGACAATTTAGATAACACTTATGGTGCCCATACATGGTACAGTTTTTTTCCCTCTTCCCCTCCTACTGTATCCTGTGTTCCCCCACCTCTTATATTGTAAGCCTGATAGGACAGGTCCTCTTCCCTCCTACTGTATCCTGTGTTCCCCAACCTCTTATATTGTAAGCCTGATAGGACAGGTCGTCTTCCCTCCTACTGTATTCTGTGTTCCCCAACCTCTTATATTGTAAGCCTGATAGGACAGGTCCTCTTCCCTCCTACTGTATCCTGTGTTCCCCACCTCTCAGATTGTAAGCCTGATAGGGCAGGTCCTCTTCACCCTCCTACTGTATCCTGTGTTCCCTCACCTCTTAGATTGTACGCCTGATGGGACAGGTCCTCTTCCCTCCTACTATATCCTGTGTTCCCCCACCTCTTGGATTGTAAGCCTGATGGGACAGGTCCTCTTCCCCTCCTACTGTATCCTGTGTTCCCCCACCTCTTATATTGTAAGCCTGATAGGACAGGTCCTCTTCCCTCCTACTGTATCCTTGCAGTAGTAAGGTTAGGAGCGGCACACCTTTCCGTATGAGGTCGGGTGCTGAGTCCTTGATGCAAAGCCAACATCCAATGAATATCGTAAGGTTAAAGAGTGGGCTCGCACACCAGCTTCTCAATAGAGCAAGAGATGTCGTTTAATAATCCATATGTCAAACACAGAGCATGACAATTGTTTCGGGGCCACAGCGGGTCCCCTTCATCAGATAAAAGCAAGAAGTTTTGAATCAGGATGATACCATTTATTGGCTAACTTAGAGATGGATAAACAGTGAGCTTTCGACTTATAAAAAGCCTTCGTCGGACTGGTTCCTGACCAGAACTGAAAAACACAGCTTATATACACTGACATACAGAGGAGAAACATTCTTTAGCAAACATAAATGTAATTAGATGCCTTAACTGTTACTGAGGAGGCTTTCCCAGGCATCCTATCTAAATTGATAAGATCAATAGAATCCTCAACATGACATAAAGCAGACTCTGGTGATGAAGAGACATTGTAAATTCCGAATTCAAATGGTAACTGGCCTGGTTACATGCACCATTAATTCTAAGCTTAAGAGAATTGTGGCATTTAAAGCCAGCACCTGAAAGCAAATAAAATGAATAGTGACAGTGAATTCCATCTTACACAGCATATGGCACAAAAATGAATGAAAAGATAGCAAAATTAAAATTAAAAGAACTGTGGCATTTAAAACCCATCGTACCAGCACAAGAAGTTGGAGTCCTTGTTTAAACCATCTTGTACAGTTTTGAACCAATGTATAAACTTAGTTTCTTGTGTTAGTCTCATGTTTCCCGATTTGAAGCCACCCATTAATACAGTGACGTGAAAATCGCTTAAACTGTGTCCAGGTAAACAAAAGTGTGTTGGTATTGGGAGATCAGTATAATTTTTAATATCCTTTTTCCTGCTGTTAATAGTGGATCTGTGGTGTGTCATGCGATCCCGCAGTGGTTGACTTGTTTCTCCCACATAAATTCCTTTGGGGCATTTTGCACACATGATCAGCTATACCACATTAGATGAGTCGCAGGAAAAGGTGCCTTGTACTTTGTATTCCTGTTGTGTACCCGGTATTAGTATCCTGTCAGTGGAATGGATGTATTCACAGGTCCCACATGTTTTCCCTCGGCAGGGGAATGTTCCATTCTGTTCTTGCCTATTTAAGGCACTCCTCACTATCATCTGCTTAAGATTGGGTGGCTGTCGGAACGCAAGGAGGGGAGGTTCAGGGAATATCTTTTTCAGTCTCTGATCCTTGTGTAGAACAGGATGAAGTTCTTTTGCAATCTTTCTTAAGATTTCCAAGCGTGGGTTGTAGGTTACTACCAGTGGGACACGGCTCTCTTCCTGGCTCTGCTTGTACTCCAGGAGCTGAGTCCTAGGGATGTTGTTAGCTTTCCTGATTTGGGTCTCAGCCATTAGAGGATTGTATCCCTGTTTTATGAAATTCTTCTTCAGGTAACCCAGGTGTTTGTCTTTGTCATCCTTGTCAGAACAGATCCGATTGCATCTTATTGCCTGGCTGTAAATTATGGAATTCTTTATATGTTTGGGGTGGAAACTGTCATACCTGAGGTATGTGGGACGATCCGTCGGTTTGCGGTACATGGACGTTTGTAAGCTGTTCTCTCTGATGTATATGGTGGTGTCAAGAAAGTTAATCTCCTTGTGAGAGTAGCTCAATTTCAGTTTGATTGTGGGATTGAAAGCATTGAAGTTCCTGTGAAATTGGACAAGATCCTCCTCACTTGCAGACCAGATGATCAAGATGTCGTCGATAAAACGGAAGTAGGCCATGGGTTTTATATGACAAGTATTCAGGTATTCTTCTTCAATCTTTGCCATGAAGAGATTTGCGTACTGCGGTGCAAACCGTGAGCCCATTGCCACTCCCATTTGCTGCAAATAGAGGTCCTCCCCAAAAGTGAAATAATTGTGTGCGAGAACGAATCTCATTAGTCCAGCAATTGAGTTTATAGGTGTGCCCAAACCTTGAAGATAGTTGCGACAGGCCGCAATTCCATCATTGTGGGGAATGTTGGTGTACAGAGACTCTACATCCATAGTGGCAAGAATGGTGCCTTCAGGCACTGGGCCAATGGCTGCCAGTTGGTTCAGGAGGTGTGTAGTATCCTGTATGTAGCTGGGTCTTTTACAGACTAGAGGCTTCAAAATGTTTTCCAACCACCCTGAGATATTCTCTGTGAGAGTTCCATTCCCTGAGATTATGGGCCTGCCTGGGTTCCCCTCTTTGTGGACTTTGGGAAGCATGTAAAAGCAGGCGGTTCTCTGCTTTTCCGGGATAAGAGTCTGTACATGAAGCCTGGTGTTTACGGGCAATTTCTTTACCATCCTATTGAGTGCCATCCTGTACCTTTTTGTTGGGTCCTCCTGTAATTTGGCATAGTACATGGTGTTAGACAACTGTCTTTGTGCCTCCTGGATATAGTCACCGGTGTTCATGATGACTATGGCACCCCCTTTATCCGCTGGCTTAATAATAATGTCCTTATTCTCCTTAAGGGATGTGATAGCTTGTTGCTCTTGCAATGTTATGTTATGAGCCAGTGTTTTTCTTTTATTCAGAACCCTGTCAGAGATTTGGCGTCTAAATTTGTTGATGTATTTGTCCAGGGTAGGATTTTTTCCAGCTGCAGGGGTCCATCCGCGTTTTTTGGTGGATCTGGTGTGTGTTGGCTCATTATCAGTAGTGTTGCAAGATTCCTTGTCATAGTAGTGTTCCTTGAGACGTAGCTTCCTGAAGAATTGTTCCATATCACCACAGAGTGCAATCTTGTCTATGGGCTTTGCAGGGCAAAATGACAGGCCTTTGGACAGTACTGCCATTTCAGCTTCAGTGGCCTGATAAGAGGAAAGGTTAATGACACCTGTGGGTTGCTCTTTCTCTGCTGCTGCGGTATCCAAGTGTCCACTCTTTATTTTGAGTCTCTGAAGTTTTTTCTTCTTGTTTTTAATTAAGATCCTCTGCAATTTCCTATAAAAGGTCTGTAGCTGTTCCCATGCTCCTGTGGGGTCATCAGTTAAAGATGATTTCAGACTTTGTATATGGTCCTTCACAATCCTCTTCAGGTTATAGCAGATTTTTATTAGGTTGTTTCGTACTCTCTCCGAGCTCCTCCTGCAGATTTGTTCTGCAAACCTGCTATTGTATGTATGCAGGGTGGGATTCTGTATCCTCAGTCCTTGTGGTATAAGGTTCTCCTTTTTGCATGTAGTCAAGAAAAAGATGTCGCTGTCCAGCTGTGCAAGTTTCTTTAGGTCTTTTTTCAGTTCCAGGAATGTGCGGTACATTGCGGTATCTTTCAGCATAGTAGAAGCAGTAAAGTGTTGTACCGTGTTAGCCATGAGTAAAAGCAAGAAGTTTTGTATCAGGATGATACCATTTATTGGCTAACTTAGAGATGGATAAACAGTGAGCTTTCGACTTATAAAAAGCCTTCGTCGGACTGGTTCCTGACCAGAACTGAAAAACACAGCTTATATACACTGACATACAGAGGAGAAACATTCTTTAGCAAACATAAATGTAATTTGATGCCTTAACTGTTACTGAGGAGGCTTTCCCAGGCATCCTATCTAAATTGATAAGATCAATAGAATCCTCAACATGACATAAAGCAGACTCTGGTGATGAAGAGACATCGTAAATTCCGAATTCAAATGGTAACTGGCCTGGTTACATGCACCATTAATTCTAAGCTTAAGAGAATTGTGGCATTTAAAGCCAGCACCTGAAAACAAATAAAATGAATAGTGACAGTGAATTCCATCTTACACAGCATATGGCACAAAAATGAATGAAAAGATAGCAAAATTAAAATTAAAAGAACTGTGGCATTTAAAACCCATCGTACCAGCACAAGAAGTTGGAGTCCTTGTTTAATGGGTGGCTTCAAATCGGGAAACATGAGACTAACACAAGAAACTAAGTTTATACATTGGTTCAAAACTGTACAAGATGGTTTAAACAAGTGAGTGAGTGACAGGGAGCCCCTTTAGGGAGTGAGTGAGTGACAGGGAGCCCCTTTAGGCAGTGAGTGAGTGACAGGGAGCCCCTTTAGGGAGTGAGTGCGTGCCAGGGAGCCCCTTTAGGGAGTGAGTGCGTGCCAGGGAGCCCCTTTAGTTAGTGAGTGAGTGCCAGGGAGCCCCTTTAGGGAGTGAGTGAGTGCCAGGGAGCCCCTTTAGGGAGTGAGTGAGTGCCAGGGGAGCCCCTTTAGGGAGTGAGTGAGTGACAGGGAGCCCCTTTAGGGAGTGAGTGAGTGACAGGTAGCCCCTTTAGGGAGTGAGTGAGTGACAGGGAGCCCCTTTAGGCAGTGAGTGAGTGACAGGGAGCCCCTTTAGGGAGTGAGTGAGTGACAGGGAGCCCCTTTAGGGAGTGAGTGCGTGCCAGGGAGCCCCTTTAGAGAGTGAGTGAGTGCCAGGGAGCCCCTTTAGGGAGTGAGTGAGTGCTAGGGAGCCCCTTTAGGGAGTGAGTGAGTGCCAGGGGAGCCCCTTTAGGGAGTGAGTGAGTGACAGGGAGCCCCTTTGGGGAGTGAGTGAGTGACAGGTAGCCCCTTTAGGGATTGAGTGAGTGACAGGGAGCCCCTTTAGGCAGTGAGTGAGTGACAGGGAGCCCCTTTAGGGAGTGAGTGAGTGAGTGACAGGGAGCCCATTTAGGCAGTGAGTGAGTGACAGGGAGCCCCTTTAGGGAGTGAGTGCATGCCAGGGAGCCCCTTTAGGGAGTGAGTGCGTGCCAGGGAGCCCCTTTAGTTAGTGAGTGAGTGCCAGGGAGCCCCTTTAGGGAGTGAGTGAGTGCCAGGGAGCCCCTTTAGGGAGTGAGTGAGTGCCAGGGGAGCCCCTTTAGGGAGTGAGTGAGTGACAGGGAGCCCCCTTAGGGAGTGAGTGAGTGAGTGACAGGTAGCCCCTTTAGGGAGTGAGTGAGTGACAGGGAGCCCCTTTAGGCAGTGAGTGAGTGACAGGGAGTCCCTTTAGGGAGTGAGTGAGTGACAGGGAGGCCCTTTAGGGAGTGAGTGAGTGACAGGGAGGCCCTTTAGGGAGTGAGTGAGTGCCAGGGAGCCCCTTTAGGAAGTGAGTGAGTGCCAGGGAGCCCCTTTAGTGAGTGAGTGAGTGCCAGGGAGCCCCTTTAGTGAGTGAGTGCGTGCCAGGGAGCCCCTTTAGGGAGTGAGTGCGTGCCAGGGAGCCCCTTTAGGGAGTGAGTGCATGCCAGGGAGCCCCTTTAGGGAGTGAGTGCCAGGGAGCCCCTTTAGGGAGTGAGTGCGTGCCAGGGAGCCCCTTTAGTTAGTGAGTGAGTGACAGGGAGGCCCCCCCTCTAGCCGCCGCCGCTCCCCCCCTACCTCTCAGCAGACCTCAGGATCAGCGGCGACCCGACCAGATGTACGAACGGGCGCTGGACGCACCCGCTCGATATGCGGAAGTGATGTCACTTCCGCATATCAGTGCGGGCGCTGGGTCCTAGCGCCCGCACGATTGGTCGCCGGCTCGCCGCCTGATCCTGAGGTCTGAGACTGTCAGTGACGCGGCGGCTGGAGGGAGCCGCTGAGTCTTGACAGAGGGGGCGGCCGGGCGGAGATCCGTGGCACCCCAGGAAAGATTGGGGGCACGTGCCCCCCTAAAACAGGGCTAGCGACGCCCCTGGTGGGGATGAAGCCCTGAGGCAGTTGGAAGAACAGGAGCAGATGGCAGCACAGTCCAGCTCACAGCAGGTAGTGGAAGAGTTGAAGGTCCCTAACCATGATGAGGAGGAGAAGGAGCAGAGTGCAGCAGGCGTTGTACGTGGATGGCGGTTTGAGGAGGACAACGACATGGCACAGGAAGAGGACAGGCATGCGTTATGGGACAATGGCGAGGACGAGGAAGATCTTGCTGGCAGGGCCCACTTGTTTCCCATGGCTGTGCACATGTTGCGCTGCCTTCGCAGGGACCCCCGGGTGATCCAGATGCGTTCAAGGGAGGACATCTGGATTACCTCGATGCTTGATCCCCGTCTGAAGGGGAAGCTGGGAGACTTAATGTTGCCATCCACCATCGAGCAACGCACAAGGGAGTTGAAGGAGGCCCTTGTGCGCAGACTACTGGAAGCATTCCCCCAGCCTTCCACCCCCACTGTAACTGCTCTGCCAAGCCAGCAAGAGGTGCCTGCCATTGCCACTAGCAGCACAACAACAACCACCAGCAGCAGCAGCAGCAACTGGCGCCCCGGAGACCTGAAGAGTAGTGTTGGGTGAACATCTAGATGTTCGGGTTCGGGCCGAACAGGCCGAACATGGCCGCGATGTTCGGGTGTTCGACCCGAACTCCGAACATAATGGAAGTCAATGGGGACCCGAACTTTTGTGGTTTGTAAAGCCTCCTTACATGCTACATACCCCAAATTTACAGGGTATGTGCACCTTGGGAGTGGGTACAAGAGGAAAAAAAAATTAGCAAAAAGAGCTTATAGTTTTTGAGAAAATCGATTTTAAAGTTTCAAAGGGAAAACTGTCTTTTAAATGCGGGAAATGTCTGTTTTCTTTGCACAGGTAACATGTTTTTTGTCGGCATGCAGTCATAAATGTAATACATATAAGAGGTTCCAGGAAAAGGGACCGGTAACGCTAACCCAGCAGCAGCACACGTGATGGAACAGGAGGAGGGTGGCGCAGGAGGAGAAGAAGGCCACGCTTTGTGAGACACAACAACCCCGGCCTTGCATGAGGGCAAGAAGCGTGCGGATAGCAGGCTTTGTACCGCCATGCAGTCATAAATGTAATAAAGATAAGTGGTTCAATAAACAGGGACCACGCGGCAACGCTAACCCAGCAGCAGCAGACGTGATGGAACAGGAGCAGGCGCAGGAGGAGAAGGCCACGCTTTGTGAGACACAACAACCCAGGCCTTGCATGAGGGCAAGAAGCGTGCGGATAGCATGCTTTGTACCGCCATGCAGTCATAAATGTAATAAAGATAAGTGGTTCAATAAACAGGGACCACGCGGCAACGCTAACCCAGCAGCAGCAGACGTGATGGAACAGGAGGAGGCGCAGGAGGAGAAGGCCACGCTTTGTGAGACACAACAACCCAGGCCTTGCATGAGGGCAAGAAGCGTGCGGATAGCATGCTTTGTACCGCCATGCAGTCATAAATGTAATAAAGATAAGTGGTTCAATAAACAGGGACCACGCGGCAACGCTAACCCAGCAGCAGCAGACGTGATGGAACAGGAGGAGGCGCAGGAGGAGAAGGCCACGCTTTGTGAGACACAACAACCCAGGCCTTGCATGAGGGCAAGAAGCGTGCGGATAGCAGGCTTTGTACCGCCATGCAGTCATAAATGTAATAAAGATAAGTGGTTCAATAAACAGGGACCACGCGGCAACGCTAACCCAGCAGCAGCAGACGTGATGGAACAGGAGCAGGCGCAGGAGGAGAAGGCCACGCTTTGTGAGACACAACAACCCAGGCCTTGCATGTGGACAAAAAGCGTGCGGATATAGCAGCAATGCTTTTTGCCGCCATGCAGTCATAAATGTAATACAGATGAGAGGTTCAATAAACAGGGCCCGGAAACGCAACACCATCCCAGATGTTCATTGGTCATGTTACTTGGTTGGGGTCCTGGAGTGTTGCGTAGTCATTTCCAATCCAGGATTGATTCATTTTAATTTGAGTCAGACGGTCTGCATTTTCTGTAGAGAGGCGGATACGCCGATCTGTGACGATGCCTCCGGCAGCACTGAAACAGCGTTCCGACATAACGCTGGCTGCCGGGCAAACCAGCACCTCTATTGCGTACATTGCCAGTTCGTGCCAGGTGTCTAGCTTCGATACCCAATAGTTGAAGGGTGCAGATGGATGGTTCGACACAGCTACGCCATCTGACATGTAGTCCTTGACCATCTTCTCCAGGCGATCGGTGTTGGAGGTGGATCTGCACGCTTGCTGTTCAGTGGGCTGCGGCTGCATGGGTGTCAGAAAATTTTCCCACTCCAAGGACACTGCCGATACCATTCCCTTTTGGGTACTAGCTGCGGCTTGCGTTGTTTGCTGCCCTCCTGGTCGTCCTGGGTTTGCGGAAGTCAGTCTGTCTGCGTACAACTGGCTAGAGGAGGGGGAGGATGTCAATCTCCTCTCTAAAGTCTCCACAAGGGCCTGCTGGTATTCTTCCATTTTGACCTGTCTGACTCTTTCTTCAAGCAGTTTTGGAACATTGTGTTTGTACCGTGGATCCAGAAGGGTATAAACCCAGTAATTGGTGTTGTCCAGAATGCGCACAATGCGTGGGTCACGTTCAATGCAGTCTAGCATGAATTGAGCCATGTGTGCCAGAGTCCTACCAGAATCCTCATCATCCTCTTGTGAGCGTTGTGATAGTTGTTGTGATGCATCATAGTCGTCACCTTCCTCCTGGTCTGCTTCTGCTGACCATTCGCGTTGAATTGTGGAAGTCCAACGTGCACCGTTTTGGCCCTCGTCAGTGGTGGCATGAAATTCCTGCTCCAACTCCAGCTGTTCCTCCTCCTCTTCTTCGTCATAGCTGCTGGGGCCAGCGTTCCCTGAGGCGGATGGCCTGATGTTGGTACCATCACGCTGATCGTTTTCTCCTTCAGATTCCCCCAGTTGCATCATGACAGCTGTTTCCTTGATTTTTAACATCGACCTCTTCAGTAAACACAGCAGTGGTATGGTAATGCTGACTGAAGAGTTGTCACTGCTCACAAGCAACGTGGATTGCTCAAAATTTTGGAGGACTTGGCAGAGGTCCAACATGTTGGCCCAATCGGATCCACAGAAGCTTGGCAGCTGGCCGGATGCGCCTCGGTACTGCGCCGTCATGTACTGGACCACTGCACTCTTCTGCTCGCAAAAGCGGGCTAGCATGTGCAGCGTAGAATTCCAGCGCGTAGGGACATCACACAGCAAGCGATGGTGGGGGAGATTGAAGCGCTCCTGCATCTTGGCGAGTGCCCCCGAAGCAGTACTGGAATTTCTACAATGTTTGGACACTCGACGCACCTTCAACAGCAGATCGGGCACGCCTGGGTATGTCCTCAGGAACCGCTGAACTACTAGGTTCATCACGTGCGCCAGGCAAGGGATGTGTGTCAGCTTAGCCAACCTTAAAGCGCGAATGAGATTACTCCCATTATCACACACAACCATGCCCGGTTTCAGGTCCAGCGGTGCCAGCCACAAATCCGTCTGTTCCTTTATTCCCCTCCAAATTTCCTCCCCTGTGTGCTGCTTATCCCCAAGGCAGATTAGCTTCAGCAACGCTTGCTGACGCATGCCAACAGCTGTGCTGCACTGCTTCCACGATCCTACTGCTGCTGGGTTAGCGTTTCCGGATGAGGTACAGCTTTGAGATGCGTTGGAGGAGAAGGAGTCAGAGAGGTAGGTGCTGCTGTTATCCAGTGGGAGGGACGGCGGTGCAGCTGTTTGTGGCGTGGGCAACACCCGTGCCGTAGCAGGTGAGGAATCGCTGCCAGGCTCCACAAGGTTCACCCAGTGCGCGGTAAGGGAGATGTATCGACCCTGGCCGAACGCACTCGTCCAGGTGTCAGTGGTGAGGTGAACCTTGCAGGCAACGGCATTCTTCAAGCTTCGGGTTATTTTGCTGACCACGTGCTCATGCAACTCAGGCACTGCAGAGCGTGCAAAGTGGTAGCGGCTGGGAACCACGTAACGTGGGATGGCCACTGACATCATGCCCTTGAAGCTGTTTGTCTCCACCAATCGATATGGCAGCATTTCGCAGGCCAGAAGCTTGGCTATGCTGGCTGTTACTGCCACGGCCCGGGGGTCATTTGCTGGCAATTTCCTCTTGCGCTCAAACATCTCCGACACAGACAACTGAACCGTAGCGCTGCACACGGAAGGGCTGTTGGTTGTTGTGTTTGATGAACACTGGGAGACCTCAAGAGCACTACTCCGGAAAGTGACAGTGTCAGCGTCGTCTGATGTTTGTGAATGTTGTGAACCACGCAATGGCTGGGCTACTGCTGCTGCTGAGGCGGGTCTGGTGAACCCAAGGGAGGCAGTGTTGTTTCTGGTACCCTGTCCTGACGCGTTTGCCCAAAGAGTGGGATGTTTGGATAGCATGTGACGGCTCATGCTGGTGGTGGAGAGGTTGTTAATATTTTTCCCCCTGCTCAGGCGGGTCTTGCACACCTTGCAAATCGCCATGGTAACATCCTCAGTGCAGTCTTCAAAGAAAGCCCAGACTTTGGAGCACCTGCCTCCTTGCTGGCGATTTCTGTTTGCTCCTCTTTTGCCTCTCACTTGAACTTCCACGCTTGTGGTGCCTGAAATTGCGCGCCGCCTACCTTGTGGCACAAGGCGAACTCGTGCAGCAGTGTGTTCTTCAACAGACTCATCTGTGCTGCTGCTACGACGGCGATGTTCTCGTTCACAAACAAAATCTGGGTCTCTGTCCACATTGTCCATACCCTCCTCTTCCATCTCCTCAAACTCGTCATATGTCATTGTGGGCCACCGCCGTGGAGTAGAGCTCCCCACA
This sequence comes from Hyperolius riggenbachi, assembly GCF_040937935.1. Lineage (NCBI taxonomy): Eukaryota > Metazoa > Chordata > Amphibia > Anura > Hyperoliidae > Hyperolius > Hyperolius riggenbachi. The sequence continues at coordinate 191,781,719 of NC_090653.1, read as the reverse complement.
ACAACCTCTGCGCAGCACACTCCAACGTCGTCTTCCAGATCTTGTCGGCCGACCTCCTGCAATTGCAACCCCTCCTGCCCAAATTGCTCTGGGATTTGGGTTTCCGAGTCCTCTTCGGACTCGCCTTGTATTTCAGTGCGCGGTGCATTTCCCACAGTTAACGGTTGTGAATCCAGGCACAACATTTCTGGCTGTTCCTCCATTGACCTTTGAAAGGTGGAAGTTTGTTGGGCTGGGAATAGCTCCTGCGAATACCCCATTGTGTCCTGAGGTAATTCATCGGACTGGTTATCTGGCAGTTGTGTGCGTGGTGTCGCTGCCGGTTGTGTCAGCTTTGTGCCCACTGGCTCCTTGTAACTGGCTGAGGACTCGGACCTCGTGCGTGATGTGCTGGTGCTGCTTAACCCACTGCTGGACGCTTGAGAGGTCATCCAAGTAATTATCTGGTCCTGTTCTTTTGGATTTGTGAGGGTTGTTGTCCTGGACAACATGGGCGGTATTGAGTGGGTTTTCTTGGGTGCTCCCCTGTGGCCTGTACGTGAACCGTCAGGGGAAACACCTCTTCCCTTGCCCCTCCCTCTTTCACCGGATTTCTTCCTCATTTCACTTATCCTTACAGTACACGCTGACTGGCAGCAGTACAGTGGCAGTACAGAAATGCTATACAGTACCACTATTCCCAGCAGCGACACAGAGCACAATGCTATACAGTGACGGGTGAGCGGTGTACCACTATTCCCAGCAGACACAGAACAGTACACAGAATGCTATATAGTGTGGCTGAACGAGCGGTGTACCACTATTCCCAGCAGACACAGAACAGTACACAGAATGCTATATAGTGTGGCTGAACGAGCGGTGTACTACTGTTCCCAGCAGACACAGAACAGTACACAGAATGCTATATAGTGTGGCTGAACGAGCGGTGTACCACTATTCCCAGCAGACACAGAACAGTACACAGAATGCTATATAGTGTGGCTGAACGAGCGGTGTACCACTATTCCCAGCAGACACAGAACAGTACACAGAATGCTATATAGTGTGGCTGAACGAGCGGTGTACTACTGTTCCCAGCAGACACAGAACAGTACACAGAATGCTATATAGTGTGGCTGAACGAGCGGTGTACCACTGTTCCCAGCAGACACAGAACAGTACACAGAATGCTATATAGTGTGGCTGAACGAGCGGTGTACTACTGTTCCCAGCAGACACAGAACAGTACACAGAATGCTATATAGTGTGGCTGAACGAGCGGTGTACTACTGTTCCCAGCAGACACAGAACAGTACACAGAATGCTATATAGTGTGGCTGAACGAGCGGTGTACCACTATTCCCAGCAGACACAGAACAGTACACAGAATGCTATATAGTGTGGCTGAACGAGCGGTGTACCACTATTCCCAGCAGACACAGAACAGTACACAGAATGCTATATAGTGTGGCTGAACGAGCGGTGTACTACTGTTCCCAGCAGACACAGAACAGTACACAGAATGCTATATAGTGTGGCTGAACGAGCGGTGTACCACTATTCCCAGCAGACACAGAACAGTACACAGAATGCTATATAGTGTGGCTGAACGAGCGGTGTACCACTATTCCCAGCAGACACAGAACAGTACACAGAATGCTATATAGTGTGGCTGAACGAGCGGTGTACTACTGTTCCCAGCAGACACAGAACAGTACACAGAATGCTATATAGTGTGGCTGAACGAGCGGTGTACTACTGTTCCCAGCAGACACAGAACAGTACACAGAATGCTATATAGTGTGGCTGAACGAGCGGTGTACTACTGTTCCCAGCAGACACAGAACAGTACACAGAATGCTATATAGTGTGGCTGAACGAGCGGTGTACTACTGTTCCCAGCAGACACAGAACAGTACACAGAATGCTATATAGTGTGGCTGAACGAGCGGTGTACTACTGTTCCCAGCAGACACAGAACAGTACACAGAATGCTATATAGTGTGGCTGAACGAGCGGTGTACTACTGTTCCCAGCAGACACAGAACAGTACACAGAATGCTATATAGTGTGGCTGAACGAGCGGTGTACCACTATTCCCAGCAGACACAGAACAGTACACAGAATGCTATATAGTGTGGCTGAACGAGCGGTGTACCACTATTCCCAGCAGACACAGAACAGTACACAGAATGCTATATAGTGTGGCTGAACGAGCGGTGTACTACTGTTCCCAGCAGACACAGAACAGTACACAGAATGCTATATAGTGTGGCTGAACGAGCGGTGTACCACTATTCCCAGCAGACACAGAACAGTACACAGAATGCTATATAGTGTGGCTGAACGAGCGGTGTACCACTATTCCCAGCAGACACAGAACAGTACACAGAATGCTATATAGTGTGGCTGAACGAGCGGTGTACTACTGTTCCCAGCAGACACAGAACAGTACACAGAATGCTATATAGTGTGGCTGAACGAGCGGTGTACTACTGTTCCCAGCAGACACAGAACAGTACACAGAATGCTATATAGTGTGGCTGAACGAGCGGTGTACTACTGTTCCCAGCAGACACAGAACAGTACACAGAATGCTATATAGTGTGGCTGAACGAGCGGTGTACTACTGTTCCCAGCAGACACAGAACAGTACACAGAATGCTATATAGTGTGGCTGAACGAGCGGTGTACTACTGTTCCCAGCAGACACAGAACAGTACACAGAATGCTATATAGTGTGGCTGAACGAGCGGTGTACTACTGTTCCCAGCAGACACAGAACAGTACACAGAATGCTATATAGTGTGGCTGAACGAGCGGTGTACTACTGTTCCCAGCAGACACAGAACAGTACACAGAATGCTATATAGTGTGGCTGAACGAGCGGTGTACTACTGTTCCCAGCAGCGACACACAATGACTGGGGGGGACCCTGGCTAGCGTGGCTGGAGCGCGAACTACCCTGCCTGCCTACCCAAAGCTAAACCCACAGACAAATGGCGGAGATATGACGTGGTTCGGGTATTTATTTACCCGAACCACGTGACAGTTCGGCCAATCAGAGCGCATTCGGGTCCGAACCACGTGACCCGTTCGGCCAATCACAGCGCTAGCCGAACGTTCGGGGAACGTTCGGCCATGCGCTCTTAGTTCGGCCATATGGCCGAACGGTTTGGCCGAGCACCGTCAGGTGTTCGGCCGAACTCGAACATCACCCGAACAGGGTGATGTTCTGCAGAACCCGAACAGTGGCGAACACTGTTCGCCCAACACTACTGAAGAGCCTAAGCAAGAGCCTGTATGCAGTGCAGCAGCCCAGAACAGAGGTGCCCGCCACAGCATCCACCACCAACCAGCACAAGCAACGACTGACCACCATGGTGTCTGACTATATGGGGTCATCCAGCGGGCTCAATGACACCGACAGCCCCGTGGACCCCTTGGAGTACTGGGTCAAGAGACTGGACATCTGGAGCGAGCTTCCCCAGTACGCCCTGGAACTCCTATCCTGCCCTCCTTCCAGTGTCCTCTCAGAGAGATGCTTTAGTGCGGCCGGTGGCGTGGTCACAGAGAAGCGCTCTCGGCTCTCCCATGCCTCTGTGGACAAACTCACCTTCCTGAAAATCAACCAGGCTTGGGTGGAAGGTGAGTTCCTGGCCCCTATTGTCGGACACAGGGGGACATGAAGTGGCTGCTGCATGTGCTGTTGTTAACTATGCCTGCCTTTATAAAGACATTTACTACCTGCCTAGTGCCTACCTTGGTTAATTTTTTGGTGTTATGGTACTACTACCAGTAAGTTGCCATGGTCCTCCTTCTGAGCTGCTGAACTGACCGCCCGCTTTGTCCTCCTGACTCAGTCGCTACTACACTCTGCGTTCACACTGCCCGGGTCACTGGGTGCATTTAATTTTTTGGCCAGCACTATGACGCTGTGCTACTACTACTGTGCTGCTGCTGCTGAACTGACCGCCCGCTTTGTCCTCCTGACTCAGTCGCTACTACACTCTGCGTTCACACTGCCCGGGTCACCAGGTGCATTTAATTTTTTGGCCAGCACTATGACGCTGTGCTGCTACTACTACCACCAGTATGTTGCCGTGGTCCTTCTGTGCTGCTGAACTGACCGCCCGCATAGTCCTTCTCCTGACTCAGTCGCTACCACCACTGCACTCTGCATTCACACTGCCCGTGTCCACTGACAACTCTGCTGCGATGTCATTGCTAATTGCTGCAAAAAAACCCAAAAAAATAAATTACAAAAACCTCCCTGGAGCCTTTTTGCCGTCAGCCACTCATCCTCCTCCAGCGGTACCTTCGCCGCCAAGTGCCATTGGAACTCGCCTTCACCTCTTTGACTGCTTAACGCGTATATCCCTTTTTAAAACCACTTATTACCAATTAATAGCCCCATTTAAAGTGTTGATTTCACTTTAAAATCCATTTTCTCTAGAAAAAAAAAAAATTTTGGAATTTTTTATGTTGAAGTTATGTTGCCCCTTATCACCTCGATAATCCATGCTATTTGGGGGACTGTAGCATGTATGGGGGCTTTGTTATTAACGTTAAAAGAAAATCCGCCTCCGGGCGTGAATCCACGCGTGATTACGCCATTCACGGAAAAAAATCTGCGTGGTTGCGTGGACGCGACCGCAAATCCGCATGCGGCGGGGCCGAATGCGGATTTTTTTTTTCAACCACGCGGATTTCCGAATTCGTGGATGGGGCACATCCGAGCATCACTAATCCTGTGTTCCCCCACCTCTTATATTGTAAGCCTGACTGGACAGGTCGTCTTCCCCTCCTACTGTATCCTGTGTTCCCTCACCTTTTAGATTGTAAGCCTGATAGGACAGGTCCTCTTCCCTCCTACTGTATCCTGTGTCCCCCACCTCTTAGATTGTAAGCCTGATAGGACAGGTCCTCTTCCCTCCTACTGTATCCTGTGTTCCCCCACCTCTTAGATTGTAAGCCTGATAGGACAGGTCCTCTTCCCTCCTACTGTATCCTGTGTTCCCTCACCTCTTAGATTATAAGCCTGATAGGACAGGTCCTCTTCCCTCCTACTGTATCCTGTGTTCCCTCACCTCTTATATTGTAAGCCTGATAGCTCCACTATAAAGGGGAAGGGGACATCCACATGTCTCAAAATGGGTGCAGAACAGAACAGTTTTTTCAGAGTAGAGAAAGCAGAATGTGCCTCTGCTGACCAATGGTAAGTATCAGCCCCCTTCTTGGTGAGACTGGTGAGGGGTGAGACTACTGAGGAGTACCCCTTGATAAATCCCCTGTAGTAATTGGCAAAGCCCAAGAATCTTTGGAGTGCCTTCAAACCTACAGGCTGAGGCCACTCCAAAACAGCAGAGACTTTTCCTGGACCCATGGAGAGGCCAGACGTTTTCACTGTAATCTTATTTAACCTTCGGTAGTCAATGCAGGGACGGAGGCCTCCATCTTTTTTTTTAACAAAAAAGAATCCTGCCCCAGCTGGTGAACGAGAAGGACGGATAAAACTCTTGGCCAAATTCTCTTTGATGTACTCCTGCATTGCTATTTTTTCAGGCCCTGACAAATTATAAATGTAACCCCTTGGAGGCATACAACCAGATCTCAAATCAATGGGATAATCGAAGGTACGGTGAGGAGGGAGTGTATCTGCAGATTTAGGACAGAACACATCGGCAAATTCTGCGTACTGAGTTGGCACACCTTTAACCTGAAACTTGGTGGCTCCCACGGTTACCTTCGCCAAACAGTGATGATGACAATGGGCCGACCAGCTCTTTAGCTGACCTGAAGCCCAGTCAATCTGGGGGGAGTGAAGTTGTAACCATGGCATACCAAGAATAATGGTGGAGGTTGTCATATGCAGGACCAGAAATTGTAAACTCTCTTTGTGTAGCACCCCGGCAGTGCACACCAACACAGGGGTCTGAGAAAGAGGTTGTCTACGTTGTAAAGTAGAGTCATCTACTGCAGTGACCAAAATCTGTTGGTCCAAAGGGAGCAAGGGAATTCCCATCTTTTTTGCAAAATCATAATCAATGAAGTTAGCCGCAGAACCAGAGTCTACAAAGGCTTCAGTGGAGACAGTCTGACCCTCCCATGTGATAGAACAGGGAAGGAGCAGACGATTATCGTTTAGAGGTAATGACTGCTCGGCTAGGGTATTACCTCTGACTACACCTAGGCGGCAGCGTTTCCCGACTTTTTAGGACAATTCTAAACCTTGTGACCCTCCTCTGCACAGTATAAACAGAGTCTTTCCGTTTTCCTGTGATTCTTTTCCACCTGCGTCAGTCTGGAATGTCCAATTTGCATTGGCTCAGGTGGGGGCGATACAGGTGGGGAAGAGGCATAGGAGACATATCTTACAGCATTCCTACCCCGGGTCTGTTTTTGATAGCGTAGACGGCGATCGACCCGTACTGCCAAAGAGATTGCCTCGTCAATGGACTTGGGTTCGGGATGTCCTAACATTAAGTCAGAAACTGCATCTGATAAACCTGACTAAAAACAGTCTAACAGTGCATACGTTCTCCACCTAGCTGACACAGCCCACTTCCTGAACTCAGCTGGATAAACCTCGACCGGATCTCTACCCTGACGCAGAGTCTTAAGCTTCCGCTCAGCGGTGGGAGCAATATCCAGACTGGTGAGTTTCGGGCCCCTAGGCCAAAGAGGTCATAGCCTAGGGTCACAAAAACCTGTTTATTTGGGCAATTTCAATGGTGGAAATTCTGACAAACATAAATCGCAGCCATGGCCGTTAGCAACGTCTGAATCTCACGACATGTCTCATGCAGGTAGAAGGCATATTGTTATACTTGGACTCCAAAGATGGGTTCCCTACATCTCTGCAAACCAGAGTTACAGGGGTGCTAAAGTGGTCAAATCCCCCATAGGCTTTCATTGGGCCCTCTATTTACCGTTCCAAAATCTCACACCATTTCAAAAGGCAATGGCTCAGCAGTGGCAAATTTTCTAGCATTGTAGGGTCTCTTAGGGGGATCATGACTGGTGAGTTTCGGGCCCCTAGGCCAAAGAGGTCTTAGCCTAGGGTCACAAAAACCTGTTTATTTGGGCAATGTCAATGGTGGCAATTCTGACGTACATAAATCGCAGCCATGGCCGTTAGCAACGTCTGAATCTCACGAAATGTCTCATGCAGGTAGAAGGCATATTGTTAGACTTGGACTCCAAAGATGGGTTCCCTACATCTCTGCAAACCAGAGTTACAGTGGTGCAAAAGTAGTAAAATCCCCCATAGGCTTTCATTGGCTCCCTATTTCACTTTCCAAAATCTCACATCTTTTCAAAGGGCAATGGCTCAGCAGTGGCAAATTTTCTAGCATTGTAGGGACTCTTAGGAGGATCATGACTGGTGAGTTTCGGGCCCCTAGGCCAAAGAGGTCATAGCCTAGGGTCACAAAAACCTGTTTATTTGGGCAATGTCAATGGTGGCGATTCTGACGTACATAAATCGCAGCCATGGCCGTTAGCAACGTCTGAATCTCACGAAATGTCTCATGCAGGTAGAAGACATATTGTTAGACTTGGACTCCAAAGATGGGTTCCCTACATCTCTGCAAACCAGAGTTACAGGGGTCCAAAATTGTTAAAATACCCCATAGGCTTTAATTGGGCCTCCTATTTACAGTTCCAAAATCTCATACAATTTCAAAGGGCAATGGCTCAGCAGTGGCAAATTTTCTAGCATTGTAGGGACCCTTAGGGGGATCATGACTGGTGAGTTTCGGGGCCCTAGGCCAAAGAGGTCATAGCCTAGGGTCACAAAAACCTGTTTATTTGGGCAATGTCAATGGTGACAATTCTGACATACATAAATCACAGCCATGGCCGTTAGCAACGTCGGAATCTCACGAAATGTCTCATGCAGGTAGAAGACATATTGTTAGACTTGGACTCCAAAGTTGGGTTCTCTACATCTCTGCAAGCCAGAGTTACAGGGGTGCAAAAGTGGTAAAATCCCCCATAGGCTTTCATTGGCTCCCTATTTCACTTTCCAAAATCTCACATCTTTTCAAAGGGCAATGGCTCAGCAGTGGCAAATTTTCTAGCATTGTAGGGACTCTTAGGGGGATCATGACTGGTGAGTTTCGGGCCCCTAGGCCAAAGAGGTCATAGCCTAGGGTCACAAAAACCTGTTTATTTGAGCAATGTCAATGGTGGCGATTCTGACGTACATAAATCGCAGCCATGGCTGTTAGCAGCGTCTGAATCTCATGAAATGTCTCATGCAGGTAGAAGACATATTGCTAGACTTGGACTCCAAAGATGGGTTCCCTACATCTCTGCAAACCAGAGTTACAGGGGTGCAAAAGTGGTCAAATCCCCCATAGGCTTTCAATGGGCCTCCTATTTACAGTTCAAAAATCTCACACCATTTCAAAGGGCGATGGCTCAGCAGTGGCAAATTTTCTAGCATTGTAGGGACCCTTAGGGGGATCATGACTGGTGAGTTTCGGGCCCCTAGGCCAAAGAGGTCATAGCCTAGGGTCACAAAAACCTTTTCATTTGGGCAATGTCAATGGTGGCAATTCTGACGTACATAAATCGCAGCCATGGCCGTTAGCAACGTCTGAATCTCACGAAATGTCTCATGCAGGTAGAAGATAAATTGTTAGACTTGGACTCCAAAGATGGGTTCCCTACATCTCTGCAAACCAGAGTTACAGTGGTGCAAAAGTAGTAAAATCCCCCATAGGCTTTCATTGGCCCCCTATTTCACTTTCCAAAAACTCACATCTTTTCAAAGGGCAATGGCTTAGCAGTGGCAAATTTTCTAGCATTGTAGGGGGATCATGACTGGTGAGTTTTGCCACTGCTGAGCCATTGCCCTTTGAAATGGTGTGAGATTTTGGAATGTGAAATAGGAGACCCAATGAAAGCCTATGGGGGATTTTACCACTTTTGCACCCCTGTCGGCCGCTAGCCAATCGGAAGAGGCAGAGAGGAGAGGGGCGGCGCAGCGGGAATGGAGGACGCCGCAACATCATAACTGGGGGCGTGCTGGGCCCCCTTCGCTCGCCGGAGTCTTCTTCTATGCCGCGCATCTGCACTGACTCTAGCCAGCGCGGCCGAAGGAGGGGAGACCAGGAGGAGCCCCAGACACCGCCGCTGGAACTGGAGGGAGGTGAGTGGCGCCTACACCTAACTACTCTATACCTGGCTAACTATACTGAAGATCCCTACACCAAACTACACTATACCTGGCTAACTATACTGAAGCCACCTACACCTAACTACACTATACCTGGCTAACTATACTGAAGGCACCCTCACCTAACTACACTATACCTGGCTACCTATACTGAAGGCACCCACACCTAACTACACTATACCTGGCTAACTATACTGAAGGCCCCTATACCTATCTACACTATACCTGGCTAACTATACTGAAGGCTCCTACACCTAACTACACTATACCTGGCTAACTATACTGAAGGCACCCACACCTAACTACACTATACCTGGCTAACTATACTGAAGGCCCCTATACCTATCTACCTATACTGAAGGCACGTATACCTAGCTACCTAAATGTTGGTAGATCTCCTGGGCTTGGCAAATTTTAAAGTAGCTCGCAAGCCGAAAAAGTGTTGGCACCCCTGCCTTAGGCTATGGCCTCTTTGGCCTAGGGGCCCAAAACTCACCAGTCATGATCCCCCTAAGAGTCCCTACAATGCTAGAAAATTTGCCACTGCTGAGCCATCGCCCTTTGAAAAGATTTGAGATTTTTGAAAGTGAAATAGGGAGCCTAATGGAAGCCTATGGCAGAATTCAGCACTTTTGCACCCCTATAATTCTGGTTGGTTATCATCATCACCCGCCGACTTTAGCAGTTAATAGCAAAGGCCCTTTACATCCTAGCAACACCAAATTTGCAGGATATGTTAAAAAGATAGCAGGAAACAATATTTAACGGACTTCCTAGGCCACAAATGTGAAAAAAGTTTAATACCTTTTCATAATCCAGATCCATGGAAGACGCCATCCGCGCCCTCCCGTGCATTCCCCCATGGCTCCCGCAGTAATACCGACCCCGGTCGGGCCCGAGCCTCCAAACGGGTCGGGTTCTCATTCCCTCCTCAATATGGCCGCCACAGATTGCCGCTGCTGTGCAGTCTGCATAGGCGCGATTGCAGCTGCGCAGCTCAAGGCCATCCTCCCGCCGCGTCATCAATATGCGTGCATACATCGGACGCATCGGGAGGATTGCGCAGCCGCAATCGCGTCTATGCGGACTGCACAGCCGCGGCAATCTGTGGCGGCCATATTGAGGGGGGAATGAGTTGAGGACCCGACCCGTTCAGAGGGGTCGGGACTTGGGACTCGACCAGGGCCGTTATTAGTGCTGGAGCCATGGCAGAATGAACGGGAGGGTGCAGATGGCGTCCTCAATGGATATGGATTATGAAAAGGTGTTTAACTTTTTTTCACATTTGTGGCCTCGGAAGTCCTTTAAAAAATGTTTTTATTTTTTTTATTTGCTGTGTGTGGGAAATCTGAAAAAAAAAATGGCGTGGGGTCCCCCCTCCTGAGCCTCTGTAACCCCTTGTCCCCCATGCAGGCTGTGATAGCAGAATGCGGAGCCCCGGCCGACTGGGGATTCGCACCCTGAGCTATACCAGCCCGCATGGTCCATGGTATGGGGGGGCTCCGGGGGGGGGGAGGGGCGGCCAAGCCTTCCCCTCCTCCCCCCCCCCGAGCCCTTGTCCAATCCATGGACAAGGGGCTCTTCCCCACCTCCGGTGCCCCAGGAGGAGGTGGGGGCGACGACTCCCTGGGGGGGGGGTTCATGGTGGCATCTGGGAGTCCCCTTTAAGAAGGGGACCACAGATGCCCACCCCCCTCCCAGGAGAAATGAGTATAGGGGTACAAAATACCCCTTACCCATTTCCACAAAGGGTTAAATGAAATAAAAACACAACCACGAGAAAAGTATTTTATTATTCTAAATTAACCATAAATACTTACCTGTACCTTTAAAAAAGTTTTCCCACGCCAATATCCACGGTAAATGATCCAATGAACTGTATCCTCTTATGTTGCGATCTTCAATTAAGTTGATTGGAGATCTCCGATGCCTCCCACTAGCGATGGGCGAACAGTGTTCGCCACTGTTCGGGTTCACCCGGATTATGGCCTGTTCGGGTTCGGTTCGGCACCCCCCGAACACCTCATGGTGTTCGGGAGGGTGCTCGGCCACGCTGCCCGAACCCGAACGTGCCTTCTTTGTTCGGCCGAACACAGCCGTGTCCGGCCGAACATAGCCCCCTATAGGGTCCCAGCATAAAGGGAGAGCATGCCCCGAGCGGGGGGGGGGGGTCGGAAATGCCCCCCTCCCCTCCCCGCTAAGCTCTCCCTTTTGCCGGTACCCTATAACGTTAAATTTAAGCCCCCCAAAAGTACCTGAGGAGGAGGGCAGGAAGCGGGCAGCCGGAGATGCTAGGCGCTAGTACCATCTGGTACTTCTGCCCTCTCTTGACGCACTTCCTGTTTACATTTGAAGTCGCGTCAAGAGAGCACAGAAGTACCGCGATGACACGAACAAGGGTACGTGTCATCTACATGATGACGCTTTGGCGCTTTGAGTCCGCAAGGAGAAAAGCGCAATATAAATGCTATTTGTCTTTGTTTGTCTTGTTAGCGGGGAGGGGTGGGGGGCATTTCCAACCCCCCCCCCCCGCTCTCGGGGCATGCTCTCCCTTTATGCTGGGACCCTATAGGGGCCCCAAAGGAAAATGTTTGGGTTGGGTTCGGGGTTCGGCCCGAACATGCCGAACATCGGGGGCATGTTCGGCCGAACCACCCCGAACCTGAACATCTGGATGTTCGCCCATCACTACCTCCCACATAGCAGAGAATGCGTCCTTTTGGACGCATAGCTGCCGGCTCCTGCTGTCTCTCCCCACCTCCTCACCTGTCACCCTCACCTAGCCTGGCACCCATGGGTGCACTGGGTGCCAGGCTAGGTGAGGGTGACAGGTGCAGGCAGGTGGGGAGAGACAGCAGCGGAGCCGACAGCTTCACGTCCTGCTCAGGATGCATTCTCTGCTATACAAACGGTTCTTGAATCATCCGGTTCTTTTTAATGAATCGGTTCTTTTTTTCTTATGAATCGGCTCATTTTACTTTGAAACTTTAAAATTGATTTTCTCAAAAAGTATAAGGTCTTTTTGAAAAAAAAAATTCCTCTTGTTCCCACTATTCCACTTAACATTCTCAACAATTTTGGTGTTTCTACTATGTAAGGGGACTTTGCTATTAACTGTTAAAGTCGGCGGCCATTAAAGTCTGTGGGCGAACCGAACTTTGAAAAAAAGTTCCCGGTTCTCTGCGAACGCGGGCCACCAAAGTTCGCCTGGAACCGTTCGCCGGCGAACCGTTCACTACATCTCTACTGGAGAGACGGGATCGCTTGGCAGCGGGAGCTGCTGCTTCTCCCCTGACCTCACGTGGTGACACCACCACATAGTGGGCAACTGGTGCCGCTGCTGCTGCGCCCGAGGGTTGACCTGCTACTTCCTCACTCAGGCTTTCCACCAGGCTGACCCAGTGGGCTGTAAAGGACAGATAGCGCTCTGTCCCAAACCGGCTGCTCCATGAATCTATGGTTATGTGGATCCGCGCACTCACAGCGTGATCCAGCACGCGGCCCACGTTCGCCATGGCAGAGCGGTGCAGTGCTGGGATCGCCCTGCGGGAGAAATAGTGGCGGCTGGGGACTTGCCACTCCGGGATCCCAACCTGCAGTAGCGCTCTGATGTCACTCCCCTCCTGCACAAAGGAATATGGCAGGAGCTGGGAGCACATGGCCCGGGCAAGTAACCCGTTCAGCAACCGGATGCGCCTGTGGGCGGGAGGCAGCACCTTGGTCACACCGGGGAATGCTTTGCTGAGCAGGGTCTGGCGGCATTTGCCTGCACGGGAGGATGGGGAGGCCACTGTGGAGGGAGCTGATGAGGCCACTGAGGACTGGCTGCCCGGGGGGGGGGGGGGGGGGGGGGGGGAGTGAGTTGCTGCAGTGCAGCTGCTGCTGGATGGGCAGGAGGGTCGGCTGCTGCTGCTGCTGAAATCTGTGCAGTGGCTGTCTCGCTCTGACCACTGCCTGCACCACTTTGCATCAGCTTCTCCAACTCACTAAAGTCCTCAAAATGTCTGCTCTGTAAGTGGGTCTGCAGGCATGAGGTACGCAACTTGAGCAAATCGCGACCTCTGCTGAGACTGACACCGCAACTGTTGCAAATTGCAAGTGTCGCGTCCACTGGGCACTTGGTGAAGTACCGCCAGACTGGGGACTTCAACCTGCTCTTTGAGCTTGAGGGCTGGGGTTTTTCGGTGCCCTTGGAGGATTGTGCCTTTTTGGTTTTAGTTGGAGGTTTGCTGCGGGTGGTGGTAGCGACTGAAGCAGCAGACTGTGGCTCCTGCCTTCCACGCCCTGTGCTGCCGCGCCTCTGCGCCAGAGGCGCCTCCTCCTACGATGACGATCTGCCTTCAACCAACTGTGCTGGTGGTACTGGTGGCACATAGGAAGGATCCAGCAAGTCATCATCATCAACCCCAAACATATCCTGTGAGCCCGCCTCAACCAACTCCTCTACCCCAACATCCCCTGCATCATGTCCCTCCTCCTCAGTGCCAACAACAAACTTCTGCACCTCAATCTCCTCCTCCTCCTCCTCCTTGGATGGCCCCATCATCTCCAACTCATACTTCTCCAAAACATTCCTGTACATGGTCACAGTCTCAGGTGAGAAGAGCGTGCTCATTGAGGCCACCGTGACCATGGCCTCAAGCGCTGGTGGAGGCCTGCTGCAGACCGGAGTGCTGGTGGTGGTGGCACTGGTCTCGCTGGTGCTGGAGGCCTGGCTGGAAATGGTGGCTTCCTGCTCCGCCATCATTTCCACCACAGCCTGTACCTGACTCTCCCCAATGGGCCGTGGGTGACGACCCGTCTCAAAGATGCCTCTGCTCCCTCCTCCCTGCGGTCAGTGGCTGGTGGCGGACCAGTGCCAGACCTGCTGCTGCTGGCAGTGGCTCCTGCAATGGCGCTGCCTCTCCTGGTGGTGCCTCGCCCTCTACCTCTGCCAGTCATTGTGCACTATACAAATACAGTAAAAAAAAAAAAAAAAAAAAGAAGAGGGCGGGAAAAGGTGTAAACTTTAATAAAGTCTGTGTTGGTGGTGACTAGTAGTACTAGTAGACAGTAGTAGTAGTAGTAGTAGTAGTAGTAGTAGTAGTAGTACGCACGCAGGTAACTAAGAAATACCTAGCGTACTACACTATAAGTAAGTCATGCGGCAGACAGTCGGTGACAATTACAATCGGTCGCACATGGTCAGACGCAATCAATCAATCAATAGGCTCGGGCAGGTGACAGACAGTCACAGGTCACTCACAACGGATGCTGGTGGTGGTCTGTATGTGTTGTAACTCTTATTTATTACACACTACAGATGATAATAAAATCACACAGTAACAGACAGTGAAAAAAAAAATAAGTGAACGGGTACTAGTAGTATAGTAGTAGACTAGACACTAGTAGTATGCACGCAGGTAACTAAGAAACACCTAGCGTACTACACTATAAGTAAGTCGTGCAGCAGACACTCGGTGACAATTACAATCGGTCACACACGGTCAGATGCAATCAATCAATCAATAGGCTCGGGCAGGTGACAGTCACAGGTCACTCACAACGGATGCTGGTGGTGGCCTGTGTGTGTTGTAACTCTTATTTATTACACACTACAGATGATAATAAAATCAAACAGTGACAGGCAGTGAAAAAAAAATAAGTGAACGGGTACTAGTAGTATAGTAGTAGACACTAGTAGTAGTACGCACGCAGGTAACTAAGAAACACCTAGCGTACTACACTATAAGTAAGTCGTGCGGCAGACAGTCGGTGACAATTACAATCGGTCACACATGGTCAGACGCAATCAATCAATCAATAGGCTCGGGCAGGTGACAGACAGTCACAGGTCACTCACAACGGATGCTGGTGGTAGCCTGTATGTGTTGTAACTCTTATTTATTACACACACTACAGATGATAATAAAATCACAAAGTAACAGTGAAAAAAAAATAAGTGAATGGGTACTAGTAGACTAGTAGTATAGTAGTAGACACTAGTAGTAGTACGCACGCAGGTAACTAAGAAACACCTAGCGTACTACGCTAAAAGTAAGTCGTGCGGCACACAGTCGGTGACAATTACAATCGGTCACACACGGTCAGACGCAATCAATCAATCAATAGGCTCGGGCAGGTGACAGACAGTCAAAGGTCACTCACAACGGATGCTGGTGGTGGTCTGTATGTGTTGTAACTCTTATTTATTACACACTACAGATGATAATAAAATCACACAGTAACAGACAGTGAAAAAAAAATAAGTGAACGGGTACTAGTAGTATAGTAGTAGACTAGACACTAGTAGTATGCACGCAGGTAACTAAGAAACACCTAGCGTACTACACTATAAGTAAGTCGTGCAACAGACACTCGGTGACAATTACAATCGGTCACACACGGTCAGATGCAATCAATCAATCAATAGGCTCGGGCAGGTGACAGTCACAGGTCACTCACAACGGATGCTGGTGGTGGTCTGTGTGTGTTGTAACTCTTATTTATTACACACTACAGATGATAATAAAATCACACAGTAACAGTGAAAAAAAAAATAAGTGAACGGGTACTAGTAGTATAGTAGTAGACTAGACACTAGTAGTAGTACGCACGCAGGTAACTAAGAAACACCTAGTGTACTACACTATAAGTAAGTCGTGCAGCAGACAGTCGGTGACAATTACAATTGGTCACACATGGTCAGACGCAATCAATCAATAGGCTCGGGCAGGTGACAGACAGTCACAGGCCACTCACAACAGATGCTGGTGGTGGCCTGTGTGTGTTGTAACTCTTATTTATTACACACTACAAATGATAATAAAATCAACAAGTAACAGACAGTGAAAAAAAAATTAGTGAACGGGTACTAGTAGTATAGTAGTAGACACTAGTACGCACGCAGGTAACTAAGAAACACCTAGCGTATTACACTATAAGTAGGTCGTGCGGCAGACAGTCAGTGACAATTACAATCAGTCACACATGGTCAGACACAATCAATCAATCAATAGGCTCGGGCAAGTGAGTCACAGGTCACTCGCAACGGATGCTGGTGGTGGCCTGTACAGTCAGTAACTAACACAGTACTGAAACTAATAAAGTAACAGACTACAGCAGTAATAAATAATTAACTAAACTAAACTAGTACTACTAAGTACACAACTAACTAGAATCCCTAACCTACCTAAGCTAGTAGTAGGCTAAGGCTACCTAGGCTAGTAGGCCTAGCCTGCACACAGATTAACACTAGCCTAGCACAGTATACACTATACACCAGCTGACTCAAAACAATCAAAATACTAGCTAACTATATAAGACAACAATAAATGTGTTTAGGAGGTGCTTAAGAAACAAAACACTAGGTTTAGCAGTGAAATGCACTTGCTCAGATACAGCACAGCACTGGAGAATCTCTCAGTACCAAGCAGTCACAAAAGTGCATGGATCCACAAGATGGCCACTGCCTTATATAGAGGAGGGGAGGGCCAGGCTCCCCTCCTCTGATTGGTTGCTAGGGTTGCCAGGTCCTCGGCTGGAGGACTTCTGATTGGCCCAATGACATCATCCACGAATCCCGAAGGCGAAACCGAACCCACAGCTCCATCCGGCCGAATTCGAGTGCGCACATTCGGGAAACTTCGCATTCGGATTCGGCATGGAATGCATTATTCAGGTTCAGGTTCGCATTCGGCAAACCTAAAAAATCACCCGAATTTTCGGGTAAACTTTGCATTCGGGGTCCTGCTGAGCACCCCTGGCTACTGCTGGGTGCTCTTTGAAAACTTGTGGATTGCTTTTCTGGACTTTGACTTACTGCTTGTTACTGGACTCTGCCTGCCCTGACCACCTGCCTGTTATTGGATTCTGCCTGAACTGATCTATTGCTTGTTACTGGACTCTGTCTGTTTGCTGCCTGCCTTGACCATTGAATTGCCTGATCTTGATTTCTGCCTAGCTCTTCTGTACCATGACATTTATATTGTACTTCTGTGTTCTGGACTTTATCTCATCCTGCACTGGAACCTGCATACCAATAAGCTATTGTTTCTGGACTGCTGTGTTATCAACATCTCCTGCTATCTTCTGGATTGCTGTTGCCACTAATATTCAGGTGACTATTACCAGTTCTACTCATAAAGTGGGTTGCAAAAGTATTCGTCCCCCTTGAAGTTTTCCACATTTTGTCACATTACTGCCACAAACATGCATCAATTTTATTGGAATTCCACGTGATAGACCAATACAAAGTGGTGTACATGTGAGAAGTGGATCGAAAATCATACATCATTCCAAACATTTTTTACAAATCAATAACTGCAAAGTGGGGTGTGCGTAATTATTCGGCCCCCTGAGTCAATGCTTTGTAGAACCACCTTTTTCTGCAATTACAGCTGCCAGTCTTTTAGGGTATGTCTCTACCAGCTTTGCACATCTAGAGACAGAAATCCTTGCCCATTCTTCTTTGCAAAACAGCTCCAGCTCAGTCAGATTAGATGGACAGCGTTTGTGAACAGCAGTTTTTAGATCTTGCCACAGATTCTCGATTGGATTTAGATCTGGACTTTGACTGGGCCATTCTAACACATAGATATGTTTTGTTTTGAACCATTCCATTGTTGCCCTGGCTTTATGTTTAGGGTCATTGTCGTGCTGGAAGGTGAACATCCGCCCCAGTCTCAAGTCTTTTGCAGTCTCCAAGAGGTTTTCTTCCAAGTTTGCCCTGTATTTGGCTCCATCCATCTTCCCATCAACTCTGACCAGCTTCCTTGTCCCTGCTGAAGAGATGCACCCCCGAGAATGATGCTGCCACCACCATATTTGACAGTGGGAAAGGTGTGTTCAGAGTGATATGTAGTGTTAGTTTTCTGCCACACATAGCGTTTTGCATTTTGGCCAAAAAGTTCCATTTTAGTCTCATCTGACCAGAGCACCTTCTTCCACATGGTTTCTGTGTCCCCAACATAGCTTGTGGCAAACTGCAAACGGGACTTCTTATGCTTTCTGTTGACAATGCCTTTCTTCTTGCTACTCTTCCATAAAGGCCAAATTTGTACAGTGCATGACTAATAGTTGTCCTATGGACAGAGTCTCCCACCTTAGCTGTAGATCTCTGCAGCTCGTCCAGAGTCACCATGGGCCTCTTGACTGCATATCTGATCAGCGCTCTCCTTGTTCGGCCTGTGAGTTTAGGTGGATGGCCTTGTCTTGGTAGGTTTACATTTGTGCCATACTCCTTCCATTTCTGAATGATCGCTTGTACAGTGCTCCGTGGGATGTTCAAGGTTTTGGAAATCTTTTTGTAGCCTAAGCCTGCTTTAAATTTCTTAATAACTTGATCCCTGACCTGTCTTGTGTGTTCTTTGGACTTCACGGTGCTGTTGCTCCCAATATTCTCTTAGACAACCTCTGAGGCCCCCACAGAGCAGCTGTATTTGTACTGACATTAGATTACACACAGGTGCACTCTATTTAGTCATTAGCACTCATCAGGCAATGTCTATAGGCAACTGACTGCACTCAGATCAAAGGGGGCTGAATAATTATGCACACACTACTTTGCAGTTATTTATTTGTAAAAAATGTTTGGAATCATGTATGATTTTCGTTCCACTTCTCATGTGTACACCACTTTGTATTGGTCTTTCATGTGGAATTCCAATAAAATTGATTCATGTTTGTGGCAGTAATGTGACAAAATGTGGAAAACTTCAAGGGGGCTGAATACTTTTGCAATCCACTGTATA
The DNA here is from genome assembly GCF_040937935.1 of Hyperolius riggenbachi. Lineage (NCBI taxonomy): Eukaryota > Metazoa > Chordata > Amphibia > Anura > Hyperoliidae > Hyperolius > Hyperolius riggenbachi. The sequence continues at coordinate 191,762,822 of NC_090653.1, read as the reverse complement.
CTTTCTGTGCCTTGTTACCTGTCTCGCAGAGGATTGGTGGTATATATTCAGGTCTCACATTGTCAGCAAAATCTACTTACAAAGAGTCAGTGTGTGTGGTTAGGTCACTCTTTGGAAGTGTTAGCTAGTCGGCTGCATTTGCATACAGTGTGTACCTGAATCCTATATCAGTGAGTCCTGACATTATAGACCTGTAAGTTTGTCAGTTGTGTGCAAACTATTTGAGTGGGTACTAAGAGGTACTATACAAGACTAGAGATGGCCCAAACTGTTCGCCGGCGAACGGTTCCCGGCAAACTTCCGTGGTTTGCGATCACGGAGAATCGCAAACTTTTGTGGAAGTTTGGTTCGCCCCCATAGTGCATCATTAGGGTCAACTTTGACCCTCTACATCACAGTCAGAAGGCCCATTGTAGCCAATCAGGCTACACTCCCTCCTGTAGCCCCAGCCCCCGTTATAAAAGGCAGGCACTCACTCGTGTGCCTGCAGTAATTAGAGAAGGGAGAGCTGCTGCAGACTCACATAGGGAAAGCTTAGTTAGGCTCTTGTAGGCTTGTTAGCTTGCTCCTTGCTGATTCTTATTGCTAAAAAAAGCACCCCTCAACAGTTCTTTTGAGAGCTAATGTGATCTATTTTTTTTTTGTGGCCCACTTGATGCACCAGTTGAAGTATTGCCCTTTTCCCATGTAAGAAATGAACTGTCAGTGCAGGATGGTGTCATATTGAAAGGTGATAGAGCAGTTATACCACAATCTATGAGAAGGAGCCTATTAGAGAGATTGCACTCCACTCACATGGATGTAGAAGGTCTACGCAGAGCACGGGAATGTGTTTACTGGCCAGGAATTAATGATCAAATAAAACCATGAACTGCAAAATGTGACATATGTGCATCATGGTCTGACAAGCAGCAAAAATAAACTTTGCAACCACATGCAATTCCAGATAGGCCATGGTCCAAAGTAGGTCTAGATTTGTTTAGCTGGAATAGCAAAGAGTACTTGGTAACTGTGGACTATTTCTCCAACTTCTGGGAAGTGGACTACTTACAAGACACAAGTAGTGTTGGGCGAACAGTGTTCGCCACTGTTCGGGTTCTGCAGAACATCACCCTGTTCGGGTGATGTTCGGGTTCGGCCATATGGCCGAACTAAGAGCGCATGGCCGAACGTTACCCGAACGTTCGGCTAGCGCTGTGATTGGCCGAACGGGTCACGTGTAGTGTTGGGCGAACATCTAGATGTTCGGGTTCGGGCCGAACATGGCCGAACTCCGAACATAATGGAAGTCAATGGGGACCCGAACTTTCGTGCTTTGTAAAGCCTACTTACATGCTACATACCCCAAATTTACAGGGTATGTGCACCTTGGGAGTGGGTACAAGAGGAAAAAAAATTAAGCAAAAAGAGCTTATAGTTTTTGAGAAAATCGATTTTAAAGTTTCAAAGGGAAAACTGTCTTTTAAATGCGGGAAATGTCTGTTTTCTTTGCACAGGTAACATGCTTTTTGTCGGCATGCAGTCATAAATGTAATACATATAAGAGGTTCCAGGAAAAGGGACCGGTAACGCTAACCCAGCAGCAGCACACGTGATGGAACAGGAGGAGGGTGGCGCAGGAGGAGAAGGCCACGCTTTGAGACACAACAACCCAGGCCTTGCATGAGGACAAGAAGCGTGCGGATAGCAATTTGCATTTTGTCGCCATGCAGTCATAAATGTAATACAGATGAGAGGTTCAATAAACAGGGACCGGAAACGCTAACCCATCACAGATGTTCATTGTTCATGTTACTTGGTTGGGGTCCGGGAGTGTTGCGTAGTCGTTTCCAATCCAGGATTGATTCATTTTAATTTGAGTCAGACGGTCTGCATTTTCTGTGGAGAGGCGGATACGCCGCCGATCTGTGACGATGCCTCCGGCAGCACTGAAACAGCGTTCCGACATAACGCTGGCTGCCGGGCAAGCCAGCACCTCTATTGCATACAATGCCAGTTTGTGCCAGGTGTCTAGCTTCGATACCCAATAGTTGAAGGGTGCAGATGGATTGTTCAACACAGCTACGCCATCTGACATGTAGTCCTTGACCATCTTCTCCAGGCGATCGGTGTTGGAGGTGGATCTGCACGCTTGCTGTTCTGTGTGCTGCTGCATGGGTGTCAGAAAATTTTCCCACTCCAAGGACACTGCCGATACCATTCCCTTTTGGGCACTAGCTGCGGCTTGTGTTGTTTGCTGCCCTCCTGGTCGTCCTGGGTTTGCGGAAGTCAGTCTGTCGGCGTACAACTGGCTAGAGGAGGGGGAGGATGTCAATCTCCTCTCTAAAGTCTCCACAAGGGCCTGCTGGTATTCTTCCATTTTGACCTGTCTGGCTCTTTCTTCAAGCAGTTTTGGAACATTGTGTTTGCACCGTGGATCCAGAAGGGTATAAACCCAGTAATTGGTGTTGTCCAGAATGCGCACAATGCGTGGGTCACGTTCAATGCAGTCCTAGGCCGAAGAGGTCATAGCCTAGGGTCACAAAACCTGTTTATTTGGGCAATTTCAATGGTGGCGAGTCTGACGTACATAAATCGCAGCAATGACCGTTAGCAACGTCTGAATCTCACGAAATGTCTCATGCAGGTAGAAGACATATTGTTAGACTTGGGCTCCAAAGATGGGGTCCCTACATCTCTGCAAACCAGAGTTACAGGGCTCCAAATTTGGTAAAATCCCCCATAGGCTTTCATTGGGCCTCCTATTTACAGTTCCAAAATCTCACATCTTTTCAAAGGGCAATTACTCAGCAGTGGCAAATTTTCTAGCATTGTAGGGACCCTTAGGGGGAACATTACTGGTGAGTTTCGGGCCCCTAGGCCAAAGAGGTCATAGCCTAGGGTCACAAAAACCTGTTTATTTGGGCTATTTCAATGGTAGTGATGGTGACGTACATAAATCGCAGCAATGGCCGTTAGCAAAGTCTGAATCTCACAAAATGTCTCATGCAGGTAGAAGACATATTGTTAGACTTGGATTCCAAAGATGGGGTCCCTACATCTCTGCAAACCAGAGTTACAGGGGTCCAAAATTGGTAAAATCCCCCATAGGATTTCATTGCCTCCCTATTTCACTTTCCAAAATCTCACATCTTTTCAAAGGGCAATGGCTCAGCAGTACCAAATTTTCTAGCATTGTAGGGACCCTTAGGGGTAACATGACTGGTGAGTTTCGGGCCCCTAGGCCGAAGAGGTCATAGCCTAGGGTCACAAAAACCTGTTTATTTGGGCTATTTCAATGGTAGTGATGGTGGCGTACATAAATCGCAGCAATGGCCGTTAGCAAAGTCTGAATCTCACGAAATGTCTCATGCAGGTAGAAGACATATTGTTAGACTTGGATTCCAAAGATGGGGTCCCTACATCTCTGCAAACCAGAGTTACAGGGGTCCAAAATTGGTAAACTCCCCCATAGGATTGCATTGCCTCCCTATTTCACTTTCCAAAATCTCACATCTTTTCAAAGGGCAATGGCTCAGCAGTACCAAATTTTCTAGCATTGTAGGGACCCTTAGGGGGAACATGACTGGTGAGTTTCGGGCCCCTAGGCCGAAGAGGTCATAGCCTAGGGTCACAAAAACCTGTTTATTTGGGCTATTTCAATGGTAGTGATGGTGACGTACATAAATCGCAGCAATGGCCGTTAGCAAAGTCTGAATCTCACGAAATGTCTCATGCAGGTAGAAGACATATTGTTAGACTTGGATTCCAAAGATGGGGTCCCTACATCTCTGCAAACCAGAGTTACAGGGCTCCAAATTTGGTAAAATCCCCCATAGGATTGCATTGCCTCCCTATTTCACTTTCCAAAATCTCACATCTTTTCAAAGGGCAATGGCTCAGCAGTACCAAATTTTCTAGCATTGTAGGGACCCTTAGGGGGAACATGACTGGTGAGTTTCGGGCCCCTAGGCCAAAGAGGTCATAGCCTAGGGTCACAAAAACCTGTTTATTTGGGCTATTTCAATGGTAGTGATGGTGGCGTACATAAATCGCAGCCATGGCCGTTAGCAACGTCTGAATCTCACGAAATGTCTCATGCAGGTAGAAGACATATTGTTAGACTTGGATTCCAAAGATGGGGTCCCTACATCTCTGCAAACCAGAGTTACAGGGGTCCAAAATTGGTAAAATCCCCCATAGGATTTCATTGGGCCTCCTATTTACCGTTCCAAAATCTCACACCATTTCAAAGGGCAATGGCTCAGTCAGCAGTGGCAAAACTCACCAGTCATGATCCCCCTAAGGGTCCCTACAATGCTATAAAATTTGGTACTGCTGAGCCATTGCCCTTTGAAAAGATGTGAGATTTTGGAAAGTGAAATAGGGAGGCAATGAAATCCTATGGGGGATTTTACCAATTTTGGACCCCTGTAACTCTGGTTTGCAGAGATGTAGGGACCCCATCTTTGGAATCCAAGTCTAACAATATGTCTTCTACCTGCATGAGACATTTCGTGAGATTCAGACTTTGCTAACGGCCATTGCTGCGATTTATGTACGTCACCATCACTACCATTGAAATAGCCCAAATAAACAGGTTTTTGTGACCCTAGGCTATGACCTCTTCGGCCTAGGGTCCCGAAACTCACCAGTCATGTTCCCCCTAAGGGTCCCTACAATGCTAGAAAATTTGGTACTGCTGAGCCATTGCCCTTTGAAAAGATGTGAGATTTTGGAAAGTGAAATAGGGAGGCAATGCAATCCTATGGGGGATTTTACCAATTTTGGACCCCTGTAACTCTGGTTTGCAGAGATGTAGGGACCCCATCTTTGGAATCCAAGTCTAACAATATGTCTTCTACCTGCATGAGACATTTCGTGAGATTCAGACTTTGCTAACGGCCATTGCTGAGATTTATGTACGCCACCATCACTACCATTGAAATAGCCCAAATAAACAGGTTTTTGTGACCCTAGGCTATGACCTCTTCGGCCTAGGGGCCCGAAACTCACCAGTCATGTTCCCCCTAAGGGTCCCTACAATGCTAGAAAATTTGCCACTGCTGAGTAATTGCCCTTTGAAAAGATGTGAGATTTTGGAACTGTAAATAGGAGGCCCAATGAAAGCCTATGGGGGATTTTACCAAATTTGGAGCCCTGTAACTCTGGTTTGCAGAGATGTAGGGAACCCATCTTTGGAGCCCAAGTCTAACAATATGTCTTCTACCTGCATGAGACATTTCGTGAGATTCAGACGTTGCTAACGGCCATTGCTGCGATTTATGTACGTCAGACTCGCCACCATTGAAATTGCCCAAATAAACAGGTTTTGTGACCCTAGGCTATGACCTCTTCGGCCTAGGACTGCATTGAACGTGACCCACGCATTGTGAGCATTCTGGACAACACCAATTACTGGGTTTATACCCTTCTGGATCCACGGTACAAACACAATGTTCCAAAACTGCTTGAAGAAAGAGCCAGACAGGTCAAAATGGAAGAATACCAGCAGGCCCTTGTGGAGACTTTAGAGAGGAGATTGACATCCTCCCCCTCCTCTAGCCAGTTGTACGCCGACAGACTGACTTCCGCAAACCCAGGACGACCAGGAGGGCAGCAAACAACACAAGCCGCAGCTAGTGCCCAAAAGGGAATGGTATCGGCAGTGTCCTTGGAGTGGGAAAATTTTCTGACACCCATGCAGCAGCACACAGAACAGCAAGCGTGCAGATCCACCTCCAACACCGATCGCCTGGAGAAGATGGTCAAGGACTACATGTCAGATGGCGTAGCTGTGTTGAACAATCCATCTGCACCCTTCAACTATTGGGTATCGAAGCTAGACACCTGGCACAAACTGGCAATGTACGCAATAGAGGTGCTGGCTTGCCCGGCAGCCAGCGTTATGTCGGAACGCTGTTTCAGTGCTGCCGGAGGCATCGTCACAGATCGGCGGCGTATCCGCCTCTCCACAGAAAATGCAGACCGTCTGACTCAAATTAAAATGAATAAATCCTGGATTGGAAACGACTACGCAACACTCCCGGACCCCAACCAAGTAACATGAACAATGAACATCTGTGATGGGTTAGCGTTTCCGGTCCCTGTTTATTGAACCTCTCATCTGTATTACATTTATGACTGCATGGCGACAAAATGCAAATTGCTATCCGCACGCTTCTTGTCCTCATGCAAGGCCTGGGTTGTTGTGTCTCAAAGCGTGGCCTTCTCCTCCTGCGCCACCCTCCTCCTGTTCCATCACGTGTGCTGCTGCTGGGTTAGCGTTACCGGTCCCTTTTCCTGGAACCTCTTATATGTATTACATTTATGACTGCATGCCGACAAAAAGCATGTTACCTGTGCAAAGAAAACAGACATGTCCCGCATTTAAAAGACAGTTTTCCCTTTGAAACTTTAAAATCGATTTTCTCAAAAACTATAAGCTCTTTTTGCTAATTTTTTTTTTCCTCTTGTACCCACTCCCAAGGTGCACATACCCTGTAAATTTGGGGTATGTAGCATGTAAGGAGGCTTTACGAAGCACAAAAGTTTGGGTCCCCATTGACTTCCATTATGTTCGGAGTTCGGGTCGAACACCCGAACATCGCGGCCATGTTCGGCCTGTTCGGCCCGAACCCGAACATCTAGATGTTCGCCCAACACTAGACACAAGGGCAAAGACAATGATCAAGAAACTGAAAGCACATTTTGCAAGGTATGGCATTCCGGAGATTGTATTCTCTGATAATGGGCTTTAGTTTACCTCGGATGAGTTTAAACAATTCAGCAGGGTGTGGGATTTTCATCACCAAACCTCATCTCCTGGATATCCTCAAAGCAATGGCAAAGCAGAGTCAGCAGTAAAGACAGCCAAAACACTGATGCAAAAAGCAGAACAGGCTGGCACAGATGTATATTTGAGTTTGCTGGATTCTAAAAATACACCCAGTCAAGGCCTGGAGACTAGTCCAACACTGAGACTTATGAGCAGGCGCGCTAGGACTATTACCAACAATGAGTCATAACACAGGGACCTAGGGGAAGGGAAGGGGACAGACAATCATTTTCATTCACAATTCCACTTGGTATTTCCAACCCAACCGCCACAATTGTATACCAATCAATAAAGCGTGACCCGGTTGACATGAAAAAGGTAATAATTTATTAATTGTTTGTGACCCATCAAAGCATAAAATGGTATACAAGACACATTAAAACCAACAGCGCTGTTGTACACACCTGCATCAGGGCGCCCACCAGACTCGCCACAACGTATGTCACACACACACACTGGCCGACCTATGAGCACAAGGGGAAGATTATATTCTCCCAAATAGAGTCATAATAAACTCAAGCGATAGAGGATTGTCGTTGGCAACATGCATTGCAATAAGTCCGGCAACATGCAAAAAAGCTTTTGAGTAGCAAAGCGATGATATGAAAAAAGCACATGCAAAGCAGTCCTGTTGCCTATACTGCAGTTATAGGACTTTTTGCATACTCACAACTTCATAGTCCTCATCATGGTTCCTGGAGATGATGAATTTCCATCCCTATATATGCTCGCAACAGGGGCCCCTGTGTGGTCCACATACTTAGACTCTTCTCTTCAAGTAAACTTCCACTGGCTAAGAATTCCAGTCCCCGATGTACACAACAGACCCACACCACCAGCTGCTTTGGCTGTTCTGATCGCCCCCAGGCTTCCGGGCGCAGAGGCACCAATCACCCCCGCACGCCCACCATCTGAGGAGATTATATACCCGGATTGCAGCTTCTCACAGGGCTTGAGGGTTATGCGTACGGGCAGGCTTGCTCTCCTTTAGCACCCAGCCAAACCCCGATCCAAACACTAGGAGACACGGAGAAGGACTAGTGGCAGGTCCGGTAAGCGGCAGGACGCAGTCAAGCCGACTAGTTTCGACCGGTACTTACGGTCTTCATCGGGGTGTGACTTACTTGCGGGGGGCTAAAGATAAATATCCCTCTGGCTCCTCCCGCTGCACGCTAATTGGTAAAGGTGTTGCAGACATATCTGTCCGGGTTGGAAACCCTGATACAACTTCCCGTTCCGCTGCAGCATCAACATCAGAGGGCAAGATACACTAACTAATAGAGGTAAAGCAGCAGAGCAGAGCAATCCTCAAACAACACTGGGCATGCACTCTGAATGTCCCCATTCTGGAAAAAGAGTATTCACAAGGTCTAATTCATCATTAATTGTATAGAGATTTCGCTATTGAAAAAGCCCTCCACTTAATTCAATGACCCAGAATGAAGGTAGGGGACGGGAGGGGAGGGGGGGAGGGGAAAAATTAGGAAAGAGGAAAGGGGAAGAATTGGGAAAGAAGGGGGGGAGGGGGAGGGAGAAGGGGGGGAGGAGGGGAGGAAGGAAGGGATCAAAGTATAATGTTTGCAATGTTTTTAATCGAGGGTAATCATAATTCATCATAATCAATCACCCTAACACTGTCACATCACCCACTCCAAAATACCTTCACTCAAAATCATCCCAATTGTTAAATTAACAATCAAAGGGAGGACTATAGAAAGTAAAAGGAACTATAAGAAACTCCTAAGGGAAAAATCCACATTTAGGCCATGCAGATGCCTCGATCTCAATCGGTACATCCACATTGCCTCCCGTTGCAACAACATTGCTTCTGTTCACTCTTTTCGTGTCGAGACCACCAGATTATCGATACACATTGCCCTAAATTTGTCCAACAATTGTCCAACAATTGAGCTATTATGTGCTTCCTGGAAGTGTTCAGCAATTGGTGACTTTTTCTCCCCACTAGTAATATTTCCAAGATGCTCAAGGAGTCTAGCCTTAAACGCTTGTGTCGTCATGCCCACATAATACTACATGGACAAATAATTACCCCATTTTAGAAAGAAGACACCCCAAGGTATTCCATTAGGAGGATGGTGAGTTTATAGAAGATTTTTTTTTTTGTCACAAGTTAGCGGAAATTGATTTGAATTGTTTTTTTTCACAAAGTGTCATTTTCTGCTAACTTGTGACAAAAATAAAATCTTCTATGAACTCACCATACTCCTAACGGAATACCTTGGGGTGTCTTCTTTCTAAAATGGGGTCATTTGTGGGGTTCCAATACTGCCCTGGCATTTCAGGGGCCCTAAACCGTGAGGAGTAGTCTTGAAACCAAATGTCGCAAAATGACCTGTGAAATCCTAAAGGTACTCATTGGACTTTGGGCCCCTTAGCGCACTTAGGGTGCAAAAAAGTGCCACACATGTGGTACCGCCGTACTCAGGAGAAGTAGTATAATGTGTTTTGGGGTGCATTTTTACACATACAGATGCTAGGTGGGAGAAATATCTCTGTAAATGACAATTATTTGATTTGTTTTACACACAATTGTCCATTTACAGAGAGATTTCTCCCACCCAGCATGGGTATGTATAAAAATACACCTCAAAACACATTATACTACTTCTTCTGAGTACGGCGATACCACATGTGTGACACTTTTTTGCAACCTAGGTGCGCTAAGGGGCCTAACGTCCTATTCACAGGTCATTTTGAGGCATTTGGATTCTAGACTACTCCTCACGGTTTAGGGCCCCTAAAATGCCAGGGCAGTATAGGAACCCCACAAGTGACCCCATTTTAGAAAGAAGACACCCCAAGGTATTCCGTTAGGGGTATGGTGAGTTCATAGAAGATTTTTTTTTTGTCACAAGTTAGCGGAAAATGACACTTTGTGAAAAAAAAAAACAATACATATCAATTTCCGCTAACTTGTGACAAAAAATAAAATCTTCTATGAACTCACCATACTCCTAACGGAATACCTTGGGGTGTCTTCTTTCTAGAATGGGGTCATTTGTGGGGTTCCAATACTGCCCTGGAATTTCAGGGGCCCTAAACCGTGAGGAGTAGTCTTGAACCCAAATGTCTCAAAATGACCTGTGAAATCCTAAAGGTACTCATTGGACTTTGGGCCCCTTAGCACAGTTAGGCTGCAAAAAAGTGTCACACATGTGGTATCGCCGTACTCAGAAGAAGTAGTATAATGTGTTTTGTGGTGTATTTTTACATATAACCATGCTGGGTGGGAGAAATATCTCTGTAAATGACACGTTTTTGATTTTTTTTACACACAATTGTCCATTTACAGAGAGATTTCTCCCACCCAGCATGGGTATGTGTAAAAATACACCACAAAACACATTATACTACTTCTCCTGAGTATGGCGATACTACATGTGTGACACTTTTTTGCAGCCTAGGTGCGCTAAGGGGCCCAACGTCCTATTCACAGGTCATTTTGAGGCATTTGTTTTCTAGACTACTCCCTACGGTTTAGGGCCCCTAAAATGCCAGGGCAGTATAGGAACCCCACAAGTGACCCCATTTTAGAAAGACGACACCACAAGGTATTCCGTTAGGGGTATGGTGAGTTCATAGAAGATTTTATTTTTTGTCACAAGTTAGTGAAAAATGACACTTTGTGAAAAAAACAATAAAAATCCAATTTCCGCTAACTTTTGACAAAAAATAAAATCTTCTATGAACTCATCATACACCTAACAGAATACCTTGGGGTGTCTTCTTTCTAAAATGGGGTCACTTGTGGGGTTCCTATACTGCCCTGGCATTTTACGGGCCCAAAACTGTGAGTAGTCTGGAAACCAAATTTCTCAAAATGACTGTTCAGGGGTATAAGCATCTGCAAATTTTGATGACAGGTGGTCTATGAGGGGGCAAATTTTGTGGAAACGGTCATAAGCAGGGTGGCCTCTTAGATGACAGGATGTATTGGGCCTGATCTGATGGATAGGAGTGCTAGGGGGGTGACAGGAGGTGATTGATGGGTGTCTCAGGGGGCGGTTAGAGGGGAAAATAGATGCAATCAATGCACTGGGGAGGTGATCGGAAGGGGGTCTGAGGGGGATCTGAGGGTTTGGCCGAGTGATCAGGAGCCCACACGGGGCAAATTAGGGCCTGATCTGATGGGTAGGTGTGCTAGGGGGTGACAGGAGGTGATTTATGGGTGTCTCAAGGTGTGATTAGAGGGGGGAAATAGATGCAAGCAATGCACTAGCGAGGTGATCAGGGCTGGGGTCTGAGGGCGTTCTGAGGTGTGGGCGGGTGATTGGGTGCCCGCAAGGGGCAGATTAGGGTCTAATCTGATGGGTAACAGTGACAGGTGGTGATAGGGGGTGATTGATGGGTAATTAGTGGGTGTTTAGAGGAGAGAAGAGATGTAAACACTGCACTTGGGAGGTGATCTGATGTCGGATCTGCGGGCGATCTATTGGTGTGGGTGGGTGATCAGATTGCCCGCAAGGGGCAGGTTAGGGGCTGATTGATGGGTGGCAGTGACAGGGGGTGATTGATGGGTGGCAGTGACAGGGGGTGATTGATGGGTGATTGACAGGTGATCAGTGGGTTATTACAGGGAATAACAGATGTAAATATTGCACTGGCGAATTGATAAGGGGGGGGTCTGAGGGCAATCTGAGCGTGTGGGCGGGTGATTGGGTGCCCGCAAGGGGCAGATTAGGGTCTAATCTGATGGGTAACAGTGACAGGTGGTGATAGGGGGTGATTGATGGGTAATTAGTGGGTGTTTAGAGAAGAGAATAGATGTAAACGATGGATTTGGGAGGTGATCTGATGTCGGATCTGCGGGCGATCTATTGGTGTGGGTGGGTGATCAGATTGCCCGCAAGGGGCAGGTTAGGGGCTGATTGATGGGTGGCAGTGACAGGGGGTGATTGATGGGTGGCAGTGACAGGGGGTGATTGACAGCTGATCAGTGGGTTATTACAGGGAAGAACGGATGTAAATAATGCACTGGCGAATCGATAAGGGGGGGGGGGGGTTGAGGGCAATCTGAGCGTGTGGGCGGGCGATTGGGTGCCCGCAAGGGTCTAATCTGATGGGTAACAGTGACAGGTGGTGATAGGGGTTGATTGATGGGTGATTGATGGGTAATTAGTGGGTGTTTAGAGGAGAGAATAGATGTAAACGATGGATTTGGGAGGTGATCTGATGTCGGATCTGCGGGCGATCTATTGGTGTGGGTGGGTGATCAGATTGCCCGCAAGGGGCAGGTTAGGGGCTGATTGATGGGTGGCAGTGACAGGGGGTGATTGACGGGTGATTGACGGGTGATTGATGGGTGATTGACAGGTGATCAGGGGGGATAGATGCATACAGTACACGGGGGGGGGGGAGGGTCTGGGGGGGTCTGGGGAGAATCTGAGGGGTGGGGGGTGATCAGGAGGGAGCAGGGGGCAGTTTAGGGACAAAAAAAAAATAGCGTTGACAGATAGTGACAGGGAGTGATTGATGGGTGATTAGGGGGGTGATTGTGTGCAAATGGTGGTCTGGGGGGTGGGCAGGGGGGGGTCTGAGGGGTACTGTGGGCGATCAGGGGGCAGGGGGGGGCAGATCAGTGTGTTTGGGTGCAGACTAGGGTGGCTGCAGCCTGCCCTGGTGGTCCCTCGGACACTGGGACCACCAGGGCAGGAGGCAGCCTGTATAATACACTTTGTAAACATTACAAAGCGTATTATACGCTTCCTATCCGGGGATCGTCGGGTTAACAACCCGCCGGCGCTTCCGATTGGCCGGCGGGTTGACGTCGCGGGTGGGCGGAGCCTATTGCCGGTGGATGCGCGCGCATCCCAGCGCGCGATCCCCGGCCAGAGAGTGCCCCAGGACCTGACGCCAATCTGCGTTACGTGGTCCTGGGGCTGCCACTTTGCCGCCGCCAATATGAAGTAGGCGGTCGGCAAGTGGTTAAGGGCCTCATTTAGAGCACCTCAATGTGAATTAAATTGAGTAACACCTCTAGTATACCCCCTACTATCACCACCAGTCCTGGTCTGGAGCGAGCACGGAGGCAGAGCAAAGATTCGCGATCAGTGTGGAGTGCACGATTATAGCTCCGACGCAAAGTTCTCTCTGAGTATCCTCTTTCACAGAACCGTTTGTGCATTTCCTTTGCCTCACGCTTAAACTGCTCTATATCCGAGCAGTTACACCGAATTCTTAGGAACTGTCTCGTGGGGATCCCCCCGATCACAGACGCCGGATGATGGCTCGCTGCGTGGAGCAACGAGCTACCCGCCGTGGGCTTCCGAAACGTTCTCGTTGCAAGCCTATTACCCACCTTTATGATTTCAAGATCCAAGAAAGTAATTATCTCTGGATTTGTTACAAAGGTCAGGCGTATATTTCGCCTATTACAGTTTAAACCAACCATGAGTCGTTTGTTGAGACCAAAACTTGTGGAGAACTGCAAAGAAAAACTGCAGAGGAATCAAAGTCGACAGGCATTGTACTATGATAAGTCAGCCAAAGGTCTACCTGAGCTCCAGAGAAGTGATACAGTCAGCCAATGAACAAGTATCAAAAACAGTGGCATAAGGCAAAAGTTGTGCAGAAATTAGGATCTTGGTCCTATGAAGTGATAACAGAGGAAGGAAGAAAACTGAGAAGAATTCGGAGACATTTAAGAAAGACTGAGGAAAGATTCAGGATGAGGCCAACTGAGCCAGATTGGGACAATTACACTTATCCATCTACATCTTCAGATACAGAAGCAACACGAGCAATACAAGGAGAAGAGCAGAGAGAGACTGCAGTTGGCAGAGAGACTGCAGTAGACATTGGTCTGCCTATATCAGCACAAGAACATGGACAGGCACCTTATGTAACAGGAGCAGGCAGAACAACTAGAAAACTAGCTCATATGAACGATTATGTTTTGTACAACTCGTTGGTTCCTCCCTGTGTATGTGTAAAGGACACAGGCTTGTGTGATAAGCATGATTAAAGCCACTCAGTTATAATCTACCATGTGTGTCTGCAAATAGAAGAAACCTAACATAACAAACAAAAGGTATATAGAGGCTGCCATATTTATTCCCCCCTAAGCAATACCAGTTGCCTGGCAGCCCTGCTGATCTATTTGGATGCAGTAGTGTCTGAATAACACCAGAAACAAGCATGCAGCTAATCTTCTGTTAATGTCGGAAACACCTGATCTGCTGCATGCGTGTTCAGGGTCTATGGCTAAAGGTATTAGAGACAGGATTAGCAGGACAGCCAGGCAACTGGTATTGCACAAAAGGAAAAAAAATGGCAGCCTCCCTACAGTTGACCTTAAGGGCCTTTTTCCACTACTCTGCGATTTGCGATCTGATTCCAATTGCAAAATGCAAGGTACATTCAACTAATGGAAACAGCAGCAATTTCTATTAGTGCGATCCGATTGTGATGCAATTTTGATCCAAGCGCAATCATTGTCGTGCAACATTTTGGATCCAATTGAGCTCTACTATACTGTATAGTAGCTCAATCGCAATCACATGGTGGAAATTGAAACGCGATTGCATTTCATAGTGGAAAAGAGCCCTCAAGGCGTCTTTTTTCCAGAGTAAATAAGCTCAGTTTATATCAACTTTCCTGGTGAGTGAGATCATTTATCCCTTTAATAAATTTTGCTGCTCCTCTCTGCAGTAGAGATGGGCCGAATGTTCGCCCTCGAACGGTTCCAGGCGAACTTTGGGTGGTTCGCGTTCGCCGGCGAAGGCGAACTTTTGCTGAAGTTCGGTTTGCCCCCATAATGCTCCATTAGGGTCAACTTTGACCCTCTACATCACAGTCGGTCATTGTAGCCAATGATGGCGTGAGGCCGAAACTAGTTGGGACGAGAGCGGGCATTGCTGCAATGAGACTGCAAGTTATTGTACTGAGTACCACAAGGAGTGGGAAGTGTGATATGCTAAGAGGGTCTCTACAGAAGTAGGACCTTCTAAATGTGAGTGTTGTTACTACGTTTATGTACATCTATGACTGAATAAAGATTGCCTTGAGAACTTTCCACTGAGAGACCCCTTTTTAATCTTTCCTGTGCACTGAGTTGCACCCTAGGAATTCATTACATCTGCATGGGATCTCTGGAGGAGGAAGAGGCATATGGGAACCAGTTGTTGAGAAGATAGCGCTGCTGAATACTTGGATAGCTTTTCATCCTTCCCAGGCCAGCTAGGCTGTCTTCAGCCTGTAGTGTTGGTGGTATAGTGGTGAGCATAGCTGCCCTCCAAGCAGTTGACCTGGGTTTGATTCCTGGCCAATGTATGTGAGCGTGCTTTTGACATCCTACAAATCCCTGAAAGACAAGATCCTTCTCCTCCTCCAGAGGAGAGGGAATTACACTTCCTGATAGATGTATACACATGCAAGATGTTGTAAAGCAGTTTAGGCTTGCAATTCAACATTCAATGTGATTTCTGACCTTAAAACAGTGGTTTGCATCAAATCTAGGTTTTTTATTGAGACTTTTGACATGTATCCAACTCAACCATGTCTCTGTCCAGGTATTAGACCGCTTGAAACATCTTTTCCATCATTTTTCTAGCCAGCATAATTTTTTCTAAATTTCCAAGTTCGCGGACCTAAAATCGGAGGTTCGGCCCATCTCTACTCTGCACCTGCTCTAAAACTGCCCAGAACGGAATTCCATATTCCAGATGTGGCCTTACTACGGCGTTAAACAGGGGCAATATTATGCTAGCATTCCAAGTTGTTATTTCCCTTTTAATGCATCCCAGGTTTATCGATAACTGAATTTAATTCCCTTAGGACCTGAGGATGTACGCCACCTGGGCCAGGTGCCCTATCTGTTTTTATTTTATTTAATCTTGCCTTCCTGTGTTAAGTATTGAATATTAAAATTGAAAGATTGGGACCCTTCTGCATTTGTAATTTGCAACAACAATATTTCCTTTGTGAAAACAGAAGCAAAGCAGCATTCAATAGCTCCTTCTTACTTTGGTTGTCCAGCATCAGGTTCCCTCCCTCATCCTTTAGGAGTCAAATGTCTACCTTTCTTTTCTTTCTTTTTTTTTCTCTTTTTTTTAATTTTTTTTTTTAATTTTTATTTTTTAGAATTGACGTACTTGTAAAACTTCTTTGGGTTAGATTTGACATCAATAGCAATTTTATTTTCAGCATCAAATTTTGCCAGCCTAATTTCTTTTAAGGACCTTATAGGCAATCTTTTTCCACTTATTTTATCTCTAACCGTTCTATTTATAGAGGCCTTTGTATTTTTTTTTTTTTATTCCTGGACGTTTTGTTTCCATAATATTTACTACTGTAAAGTCATGCATTTTGGTCGTACCAATGGTCTAGCACCATACAACATAAATGGGATACAGTTGGGGACATCAAACTTGGAGAAGGACTTAGGAGTACTTATCGACAACAAGTTAAATATTCGTACTCAATGCCAAGCCGCTGCAGCTAAAGATAACAAAATTTTGGGATGCATTAAAAGGGAAATAAAAACTCGAGATGCTAGCATAATATTGCCCCTGTTTAACTCTCTAGTAAGACCACATCTGGAATATGGAATTCAGTTCTGGGCACCACATTACAAAAAAGATATTGCAGTTTTAGAGCAGGTGCAGAGACGAGCAACAAAATTGATACGTGGGATGGAAGGTCTTGCTTACCAAGAAAGATTAGATAAACTGGGTTTATTTAGTTTAGAGAAAAGACACCTTAGAGGAGATCTAATTAACATGTATAAATACATCAGAGGGCAAAATAATAGCTTGGCGGATGAGCTTTTTGTCCCTAGGCCTTCTCAAAGGACTAGAGGACATGATCTGCGCATGGAGGAAAAACATTTTAGCCATTTATTTAGGAAAGGGTTCTTTACAGTAAGAGTGATTAAGATGTAGAATGCATTGCCACAGGAAGTCGTTATGGCAAACTCTATACCTGCATTTAAAGGGGGCTTAGATGCTTTCCTTGCGTTGAAAGAAATCCATGGCTACAATTACTAGGTAATGCCTAATGATGTTGATCCAGGGATTTTCTCTGATTGCCATATGGAGTCAGGAAGGAATTTTTCCCTTTTGGGGCTAATTGGACCATGCCTTGTAAGGGTTTTTTCACCTTCCTCTGGATCAACAGGAATATGTGAGGGAGCAGGCTGGAGTTGTACTTTGTACTGGTTGAACTCGATGGACGTATGTCTTTTTTCAACCAAAATAACTATGTAACTATATATTTATTGAGAATAATGTTAAAAGTTTGTCACATGTCATAGGTTATCTAGTAGCATGCAAACAGCAGTACAGCAGTTTTAATTCTTTATCTGTTTATGTATTCAAACACAGCATGTCATAGGATATACTACTCAACACCCACAATTGTCATACCTATATATCAGAATCTATGGATTTCAGCAACAGGTAAGGTGTTGCATAATAACAAGCAATATGATTTTGCAATTAATTTTGTATTTATTGTTCTCAAAAATACAAAGTAATTAATATTATTGTTTTTACCTGTTTCCAGCATACATGTAATATGTAATTAATTATTATATTGAGATTATTGAGATAGTTGGTTGATTCAGCAAAACCAATGATAACACAATACAATAAACTCTGTGTGCCGTGTGTCTACCTATGTCTATTCAAAACGAGTGGAAGTAATGCTACCTTAATAATTTTCCATAATTTTATACCCGGGGATTCTTGTGTTATGTATACAAAGGTTTAAAAAAATAAATGCAATATTTTTCACACATGATAAACATTATTACACCTTTCAATAAAAATAATGTGCATGCAGGCTTCTGCCACCTTTCAGAAAATCTGCTTTAAAGAGAACCCGAGGCGAGAGTAATCTGGAGGCTGCCGTATTTATTTCCTTTTAAACAATACCAGTTGCCTGATCTTGTGTCTCTAATACTTTTAGCCATAGACCCTGGACAAGCATATGCAGATCACGTACTGTGACTTAGCTGACTCAAGTTTTACGGGATTAGCCATATGCTTGTTCCAGGATTTTGACTCTATGTATGCCATAAGATCAACAGGACTGCCAAGCAAATGGCATTGTTTACAAGGAAATAAATATGGCAGCCTCCATATCACTCTCACTTCAGGTGTCCTTTAAAGGCAAAAATATCAGAACTTGCAAGAGGTTAGTGACAGCAAGGATACTTGGAAAATAATCTGTAATTATTATTATTGTCATTAATGGTTTATAAAGTGAATAAACATATTCCATGGTGCTTGAGTAACATGGGTAACAAGACAATACAGAAAATGGTATGCAAAAATACATTATAGCTCATCTTCATCTACTAATTTTTACTGTATGCAGCTTAACCAGTAACTGTTCAAACCTACCAGAATTCTGGTAGAATTTCTGTTAATGCACTTAACTGTATATATAACCAAGTCCTTATCTACACCAGACATAACATAGCATGTACTTTGCACAAGTTTACCCTCAAAGAGGTAATGAAAAAAGTACAACTAACTAGGAAGGAATCACATGACCTCTGTAAGGAGGCTGAAGATAATGAATTCACCATCTTTTACTTGATCTTATGCACCAGCCAGGTGCTAGCTACTCAGCACAGGCAGTGGAGAAGTGGCTACCATATTGAGTCACATCTGAGCATGGCTAAAATTGCTCCAAAAAGGCACTTAGTGGCCTGCAGACAGAGACTTTAAACATGATTTCACGACTAAAAAAAAGGGTTTTATTTATATATTAGAAATATTGATTTAGAGGCACAATGCAAATAATTGTCATAATTTGGCTGATACAGGAATTCCATTTAAAATATAAAACTGCATATGAAGAAAACATAAAGCACTGTAAATGTTATTTATCTGTGAAAATAAATTATATCTATAGTAGAGCATATTCAAACCCATTGCTTAACCACTTACGGTCCGCGGTCTTAAACCCCCCTAGTGACCAGGCCATTTTTTTACTAATTAGACCACTGCAACTTTAAGGCCTCGCTGCAGGGCCGCACAACTCAGCACACAAGTGTTCCCCCCTTTTCTGCCCACCAACAGAGCTTAAAGTTGGTGGGCTCTGATTGCTGCAGGTGTGTGTGTTTATTTTTTTAATAAATATTTACATTTTTTTTAAATAAATTTCCTGTACAGCCCTCCCTCCCCCCGCCAGCCAATCAGCGCAATAGACTGTCATAGGCATCAGCTATAGTGTCTCCCAGGCTGTCCCCAGTACAGCGCTGCCTTAGATCGCAGTTCTGTACACTGTTATTAGACGGCAGTTTTGCCGTCTAACAGTCTATTTGCGGCGATCGCCAGTAGGAGACTAATGACGGAGCACAGACTGATGACATCATTCAAGTGGAGATGTGTGCACATCAGCGCACACGATCTCCTGCAGAAGACGCCCCCAGGACTGCATGCCAATTGGCATTAGGTGGTCCTAGGGCTGCCGCCACATCCACTCCAGTTGGCGTGGAGTGGTCTTTAGGTAGGTTAGGACAAAAGGACACACGGACACCGGGAGCCCGCTATGATGTAATATCATCTGGTAATGTGGTAATAATAAGAAGTATACTCATAAATGTGAGTTGCTAACAGAGCAACCACTTGTATGGGCATGTGAAGAAGTACCGTCCCCACTCGGCCTTCAGGTAGGAGGTCTCGGTCGCTGCTCCAAAAAGGTACACCTTACAATCAAATAGTGGGGTGCAGAGGATAGACTGGTACATGTGCAAGAGGGGCCCAATAAAACTAGGCGCCCAGATCTGGATATTGCTTTGCTGGCACATATTTGACCTGAGGAAGTGGCTTGCGCCGTGAAACATCTTAGTACTTAAAGGGACACTATTGATTAACATGTTTTTTTCAATTGAGATAGAAAATGTTTGGGAAGTGCTGTTAAGTACTGGTGTATACATTTCACTGCTTATCTATTTGATTACTGTTATCTAATTCCTTTCACATTTTCCTGACTCAGCCATGAGGGGAGGGGGGAAATCCCCTCACAGAGTGTATCAGTTAATGCTGTGAGCAGAGAGCTCAGTCAGAGACAGGCAGAGCTTTCTCTCAGAGAGAGCAGAGGAAATGTATCTTATGTGCAACATAAACATTTGTAAAATACTGTAGTGTGTGAAACCTGATACCTGTTTTCAAATAA
Organism: Hyperolius riggenbachi; assembly: GCF_040937935.1. Lineage (NCBI taxonomy): Eukaryota > Metazoa > Chordata > Amphibia > Anura > Hyperoliidae > Hyperolius > Hyperolius riggenbachi. Next base: position 191,742,856 of record NC_090653.1, on the reverse strand, counting down.
GCTGCTTTAATATTACACTGTTCTTAGCATATCAGACTGCAGAGATTCATACAGATTCATATCTCTGCAAATGAGACATTTCAAATGTAGCTAAAATCTACACACAATGAATTAAAGCTTTTGCCTCTGATATTTAACATGAAAAGTAGGAAAAATGTTTACACAACTACTTAGACATTATTTGTACATTGTCATTTTAGAACACTTGAGTATTGATAGTATTGCTTTAAATAAAATTTTGAAACACTTTATTTTACTCCCTGTGAATGTAGGAGCAAGATTTCCTTACCTCCTATCGATCATTTTCATTTTCATTGGGCGCCTCCTGCACGTATACCCGTCTAAATTTTTAATGCATGTCCATTCATTTTTTATTTTTTTTAAATGTTCAAACCACTTAAATATTGTTTCTGTTTAAAGAAATGAAAGAAAGAGTCTCTCCTCCTGAATAGAGATTTTCACCCAAGTTGTGATATTTCCTGATGGAATAATTTGTGAACCCGGGGGTAACTACACTACAGAATCTAATCTATGAAGGCAAGGTCCTCTCCAAGCCTAATATCAGGGATAAGAACTACCTCCAAACGCCTGATTTCTACAGATAGCTGGTCCTTAAGACCAGGCACTTTGTTCAGAGTTGTTTGAGAGAAGGGAAGGCTAAGGCACTAGCCCAGCCCCCACAGAGAGAGAATTTCACAATTACACTCATGAGCCAGGCCTAATCTCCCTTTTACTCTGAAATCAGGTATATATGATCAGAAGAAATTACTCCTACTATGTAAGTGGCAGAACAGGTTGCATGCGTAATATGTTGGCGCTTTATAAATACAATAAATAATAATAATAATAGTAATGGCACCAGGACTACTGAGGAGTGCGACTATATTTTTTTTATACATAGCAAAATCCTCCATCAATAGTGTTGCGAGAGAGAGAGAGGATATAAAATTATGTACAATTGGTACAGACTGAAGAGTTAAACAGAGGCACCAATGTAGTATAAAAGCAATTAAAAGCCGTTTAAAAAGAAGAGGTAAAGGTGGACTTATCTCCTCCAAGCAGACACCAAAATTCGTTGGATTTAAACAAATAATTTATTCATAATACTCCAAATTTTGCAACACGTTTCGCTGGTGTGATCCTGCTTCATCAGGCAATATAACGTAGCAGAAAACAATAGGGTCAGTATGCGAGCCAAATGCCTACCCTATTGTTTTCTGTAATAGGGTATACATGAATAAATTGTTTAAAACCAACAATTTTTGATGCCTGTTTGGAGGAGGTAAGTCCACCTCTACCTCCTCTTTTGAAACAGTTTTTAATTGCCTTTATACTACATTGGTGCATCTATTGATCTCTTCAGTCTATAAATTAGTTGACCCCTGGTGGAGGGGTGTTACCCCTTTTTTCCCAATCTACAGAGAGTGACTTCTTAACCTGAGTGGGGTCAGGTCTAATCTCCCCATCTGCAATTACAGTGGTTGCCTTTGCGGTAATCCTGGTTTGTGAGTAAAACCTTCTATTTATTTTTCCTTATCTTGTTTTTTTTACGACTTACTACACTATATTGGGCACTTGGTGCCCCCATTTTTCTTTGTTAACAATTGGTACAGGACTCCCTTGCTTCTCTTAAAGAAAGGTCTTACACCCACTTATCACTGGGCCAGATTTATCAAAGCATTACCGACAGTTTTTTCTTCTTAAACAGTTCTATCAAGCAGGGGGACTGTTCTGCATGATAACGAGATGATTCTTAAATCCTACTTAATAGTAACAGTTTAGTGTGAATTTCTAGAACTGCACTACAGTTAAGAAAAGTGCAAATCCATCTCTAAACTAGTGCAGATTAAGAAGTGCTTAAAGTGAACCGAGCACCTTTTTAGCACTCAGGACATTTCTATAGCACATGAAAAATGCATGCCAACAATCTGTTTCATTATTAAAATAAACTTTAATTTACCTTTGTATTTTACAATCAAAGTAGCAGTATTAGCCTGTTTCAGCAGACCTGGCCGTCCGCAGAGCTCTCAGGGCACTAATTCTTTTATTGAGCTAATTACCCATAAATAAACAATAGCTTTTCTCTCAACAAAGGGGGTGGGTAATTAGGACTGTTTGACACACACTATGTCTTTGAAGAAACAGTCCTTCTGGGTAATTAGCTCAATAAAAGAATTAGTGTTCTGAGAGCTCTGCGGATGGTCAGGTCTGCTGAAACAGGCTAAAAATACTACTTTGATTGTAAAATACAAAGGTAAATGAAAGTTTATTTTAATAATGAAACATATTGTTGGCATGCATTTTTCATGTGCTATAGAAATTTCCTGAGTGCTAAAAAGGTGCTCGGTTCACTTTAAAAGCACTTCTACATCGCTTGTGCAGTGCAAACTAGACATGTTTTGTGAAGTGTGTCTCCCCTGCTGCCAGGTGTCCTGTGAAGAAGATGTTCTGTGCTTAACCCTTTCAGTGCTGGGCATTGATGCAATACAGCAGATGTATTGGTTACCTCAGCAAAAGCAATTCCCCTCAAACACTGCACTGTCTGATAGACAGGGCCGAATTTGTACTTTTCAGTGCCCTAGGCCCCACTTTCTCCAACCGCCCCTTCCAAGTCTAAATAGAGCTTGCACACTAAATGCGATTTTGATTTCTTATTCAATCGGATTTTTGATTCTGATTAAAAAAAAGTACTGCATTCTGCTACGTATTTAATCGGAATAAATTGGATCGTATAAAAAAAAAAAAAAATCTGAATCGCATGTAGTGTGCAAGTGGCCGAACCATAATTCCTAGAGCAATCACGATTCGGCCCTGCAGCCATTGAATGCGATTGCTCTGAAAATGCTGCATGCAAAGTGATCACAATGCTGCTAGTGAAATCACCTCTATAGAGTTCACAGTTGCAGGGCTTTACCTATCATATAACATGTGCAATAATATATTCAGCATTAAAGAGACTCTGAAGCGAGATTAAAAATCGCTTTTTAGCTTATATTCAACAGGGGCATGTTTGCCCCTGCTAAAACGCCGCTATCCTGTGGCAAAACGAAGGGTCTTTACCCCCCAAATCCCCCCTGCAAAATCCACGACTTTCTTGGTCGTGGATTTTGCTGCTCCTGGAGGCAGAGCTTTCAGCTGCAGCTCTGCCTCCATTCGCATCTATCAGCCGCGCATCTCCACCTCTCCCCGCCCCTCTCAGTGAAGGAAGACTGAGAGGGGTGGGGGAGAGGTGGAGATACACGGCTGATAGACGGGCTGAGAGGCAGAGCTGCAGAGCTTAGCTCCGTCTCTGCAGGAAGTGCTCCCCGGAGGTAGCAGGGGGGATTTGGGGGGGTAAAGACCCCTCATTTTGCCGCGGGATAGCTGCGTTTTAGCAGAGGCAAACATGCCCATGTAGAATATAAGCTAAAAAGCGATTTTTAATCCCGCTCTCTTTAAGCAGTTAACAATCCCAAAATAATCTACCGCAGTTGTGTTGAAAGTTAAAAATATGGACAATAAACATTACTTTTACAACACAGCATACACAGAATTGATAACACACTTTTATAATACTTTTATAACAAAAGAGAGTTTTCGTACTCTCTGAGTCACAAGGCTGGAGTATACAGTAAAAGTGTGCTCCCACTGTGAGATTTTTCTGACGACCATATATTTTTCATGCGAGGAGCGATTGTTTTGACATGGGTACAAAAGCTCGATTACACAAACGACATTTGACAATGTGCAACAATAATGACACGATGGATCGGATGTTTAAGTTCCCCGACGACTCCCACACAAAGTACCGCAATTGTTTAACCTCCTGTTCACGCATCTAAGTAGGAAGATAGATCGGGGGAACTCGCTAGTCGCTGTGAGGTCACCCGATCCATCTTCAGGTCAGTATTCAGCTTAAAGAGACTAAAGATGAGTCAAGTGGTTATTTTTTTTAGTTGGGACTTCCTCCAGCCCCATAATCAGGATGTCCCTCGAAGTCCTCCCTCTGTTAAGCCGCAATCTTCCTGTGGGAGGATGGCGAGGGATGCATCCATGCTTATGGGGTTGGAGGAAGCCCCGGGTAAGTAAAAAAAGGCCACATGACTCATCTCTGAGTCGCTTTAAGGCACTTTCACAGTGGTGTGTAGCGATGCAGCAGAACAGCTGTTCTGAAATTCGGCTCACCACACTGCAATGCACTACCTATGTGACGTTCACAGTGCGGTGGGTGTGCGGCATGGTAACAGACTGTATGCCTTTAACAGTTACAGAGAAGCATACATCACTTTTCATTGATGCTGTGCTTCATGGTATGTAATGCAATGCAACATGATGGTAAAGTGTGAACAGAGGCGTAGCTAGGGTTTTCAGCGCCCGGGGACAAAGACTATTAATGCGCCCCCCAAAGTCAAGGTTGTGCCGCGCCAAAAGGGGCGTGGTCACATAATAAATGTGGGCGTGGTTATGGGTGGAGCCAAATGTATATGGAGGTTAGCAGGCTCACGCTCACCCACCCTCCCTCAGTATGTACCTTCCAGCATGTTCCAAGACAAATTCAGCAATCATGAGCCCCCCCCCCCCATCAAGACAAATTCAGCAATCATGAGGCCCCCAACATAACCAACTCAGCAATCATGAGGCCCCCAACAAGACAAATTTAGCAATCATGAGGCCCCCAACAAGACAAATTCAGCAGCCATGAGGCCCCCAACAAGACAAATTCAGCGATCTTGAGGCCCCCAACAAATCATGAGGCCCCCAACAAGACAAATTCAGTAACCATGAGGCCCCCAACAAGACAAATTCAGCAGTCATGAGTCACATAAATAGACAGCATTTCACATAAATAGGTAGAATGCCCCCTTAATATGGTAGACACCTCTCACCTGGCAGCAGTTCTCCAAAATACACTCAATCTGACGTGGTTCCCCAAAAATAGGTAGCCCTAGGTCTATAGTTGTCCCCAGATTAGGTGGCCAGCAGTATAGATGTCCCCAGAATAGGTGGCCAGTGGTATAGATGTCCCCAGAACAGGTAGCCAGGGGTAGAGATGTCCACAGAACAGGTAGCCAGGGGTATATGTGCCCAGTATATGTAGGCAGGGGTATGTGTGTCCACTATATGTAGCCAGAGGTATATGTGCCCAGTATATGTAGCCAGTGGTATATATGCCCAGTATATGTAGCCAGGAGAATAATATGTGCCCAATATATTTAGTCAGGCGTATATGTGCCCAGTATATGTAGCCAGGGGTATATATGCCCAGTATATGTAGCCAGGGGTATATATGCCCAGTATATGTAGCCAGGGGTATATATGCCCAGAATATGTAGCCAGGGGTATATATGCCCTGTATATGTAGTCAGGGGGTATATATGCCCAGTATATGTAGGCAGGGGTATATATCCCCAGTATATGTAGGCAGGGGGTATATATGCCCAGTATATGTAGGCAGGGGTATATATGCCCAGTATATGTAGGCAGGGGTATATGTAGTCAGGGGGTATATATGCCCAGTATATGTAGTCAGGGGTATATATGCCCAGTATATGTAGGCAGGGGTATATATGCCCAGTATATGTAGCCAGGGGTATATATGCCCAGTATATGTAGCCAGGGGTATATATGCCCAGAATATGTAGCCAGGGGTATATATGCCCTGTATATGTAGTCAGGGGGTATATATGCCCAGTATATGTAGGCAGGGGTATATATGCCCAGTATATGTAGGCAGGGGGTATATATGCCCAGTATATGTAGGCAGGGGTATATATGCCCAGTATATGTAGGCAGGGGTATATGTAGTCAGGGGGTATATATGCCCAGTATATGTAGTCAGGGGTATATATGCCCAGTATATGTAGGCAGGGGTATATATGCCCAGTATATGTAGCCAGGGGTATATATGCCCAGTATATGTAGCCAGGGGTATATATGCCCAGAATATGTAGCCAGGGGTATATATGCCCTGTATATGTAGTCAGGGGGTATATATGCCCAGTATATGTAGGCAGGGGTATATATGCCCAGTATATGTAGGCAGGGGGTATATATGCCCAGTATATGTAGGCAGGGGTATATATGCCCAGTATATGTAGGCAGGGGTATATGTAGTCAGGGGGTATATATGCCCAGTATATGTAGTCAGGGGTATATATGCCCAGTATATGTAGGCAGGGGTATATATGCCCAGTATATGTAGCCAGGGGGTATATATGCCCAGGATATGTAGCCAGGAGTATATATGCCCTGTATATGTAGTCAGGGGGTATATATGCCCAGTATATGTAGGCAGGGGTATATATGCCCAGTATATGTAGGCAGGGGGTATATATGCCCAGTATATGTAGGCAGGGGTATATATGCCCAGTATATGTAGGCAGGGGTATATGTAGTCAGGGGGTATATATGCCCAGTATATGTAGTCAGGGGTATATATGCCCAGTATATGTAGGCAGGGGTATATATGCCCAGTATATGTAGCCAGGGGTATATATGCCCAGTATATGTAGTCAGGGGGTATATATGCCCAGTATATGTAGCCAGGGGTATATATACCCAGTATATGTAGCCAGGGGTATATATGCCCAGTATATGTAGCCAGGGGGTATATATGCCCAGTCCATGTAGCAAGGGGGTTTATATGCCCAGTCCATGTAGCCAGGGGGTATATATGCCCAGTATATGTAGCCAGGGGTATATATGCCCAGTATATGTAGCCAGGGGGTATATATGCCCAGTATATGTAGCCAGGGGTATATATGCCCAGTATATGTAGCCAGGGGGTATATATGCCCAGTATATGTAGCCAGGGGGTATATATGCCCAGTATATGTAGCCAGGGGTATCTATGCCCAGTATATGTAGCCAGGGGTATATATGCCCAGAGTAGGTAGCCAGGTGCCCCCCTCCCTGGCTCCCCAGCAGGAGGGGAGCAGCGCAGAGAAGAGGGAGAGCTGCTCTCCCTCCCTCGCTGTCCCCTCCATTAATGTCCGGGTGCTGGCAGCGGCGGTCGGAACTTACCTCCATTTCGTCGCAGCGCAGATGGATCTGCCGCTACTCTGGTCTAGTCCATCTCCCCCCCTTCTCTCACCTTAGGGCTCTCCCTCCCTCCCTCGCTGTCCCCTCCGTTATTGTCCGGGTGTCTGGCGCAGCGGGCGGGACTTACCTCCGTCTCGCTCCAGCGCCGGCCGGGCACTTGACCTACCCCGACCCTCCCTAGCTCCGCGCCTGAGTTCGGGTCCCGCAGCCGCTGCTCTGGTCTGGACTAGACCAGAGTAGCGGCAGATCCATCCGCGCTGCGACAAGACAGAGGTAAGTTCCGCCCGCCGCTGCCAGCACCCGGACATTAATCTTCTCTGCGCTGCTCCCCTCCTGCTGGGGAGCCAGGGAGGGGGGCACCTGGCTACCTACTCTGGGCATATATACCCCTGGCTACATATACTGGGCATAGATACCCCCTGGCTACATATACTGGACATATATACCCCCTGGCTACATATACTGGGCATATATACCCCTGGCTACATATACTGGGCATATATACCCCCTGGCTACATATACTGGGCATATATACTCCTGGCTACATATACTGGGCATATATACCCCCTGGCTACATGGACTGGGCATATATACCCCCTGGCTACATGGACTGGGCATATATACCCCCTGGCTACATATACTGGGCATATATACCCCTGGCTACATATACTGGGCATATATACCCCTGGCTACATATACTGGGCATATATACCCCCTGACTACATATACTGGGCATATATACCCCTGGCTACATATACTGGGCATATATACTCCCTGGCTACATATGCTGGGCATATATACCCCTGCCTACATATACTGGGCATATATACCCCTGACTACATATACTGGGCATATATACCCCTGGCTACATATTCTGGGCATATATACCCCTGGCTACATATACTGGGCATATATACCCCTGGCTACATATACTGGGCATATATACCCCTGGCTACATATACTGGGCATATATACCCCCTGACTACATATAACCCTGCCTACATATACTGGGCATATATACCCCTGCCTACATATACTGGGCATATATACCCCTGGCTACATATACTGGGCATATATGCCCCTGGCTACATATACTGGGCATATATACCCCTGGCTACATATACTGGGCATATATACCCCCTGGCTACATATACTGGGCATATATACCCCCTGGCTACATATACTGGGCATATATACCCCTGCCTACATATACTGGGCATATATACCCCTGACTACATATACTGGGCATATATACCCCCTGACTACATATACCCCTGCCTACATATACTGGGCATATATACCCCTGCCTACATATACTGGGCATATATACCCCCTGCCTACATATACTGGGCATATATACCCCTGCCTACATATACTGGGCATATATACCCCTGACTACATATACAGGGCATATATACCCCTGGCTACATATTCTGGGCATATATACCCCTGGCTACATATACTGGGCATATATACCCCTGGCTACATATACTGGGCATATATACCCCTGCCTACATATACTGGGCATATATACCCCTGACTACATATACTGGGCATATATACCCCCTGACTACATATACCCCTGCCTACATATACTGGGCATATATACCCCTGCCTACATATACTGGGCATATATACCCCCTGCCTACATATACTGGGCATATATACCCCTGCCTACATATACTGGGCATATATACCCCCTGACTACATATACAGGGCATATATACCCCTGGCTACATATTCTGGGCATATATACCCCTGGCTACATATACTGGGCATATATACCCCTGGCTACATATACTGGGCAAGTGGGCATATATACCCCTGGCTACATATACTGGGCACATATACGCCTGACTAAATATACTGGGCACATATTATTCTCCTGGCTACATATACTGGGCATATATACCACTGGCTACATATACTGGGCACATATACCTCTGGCTACATATACTGGGCACACATACCCCTGCCTACATATACTGGGCACATATACCCCTGGCTACCTGTTCTGTGGACATCTCTACCCCTGGCTACCTGTTCTGGGGACATCTATACCACTGGCCACCTATTCTGGGGACATCTATACTGCTGGCCACCTATTCTGGGGACAACTATAGACCTGGGGCTACCTATTTTTGGGGAACCACGTCAGATTGAGTGTATTTTGGAGAACTGCTGCCAGGTGAGAGGTGTCTACCATATTAAAGGGGCATTCTACCTATTTATGTGAAATGCTGTCTATTTATGTGACTCATGACTGCTGAATTTGTCTTGTTGGGGGCCTCATGGTTACTGAATTTGTCTTGTTGGGGGCCTCATGATTTGTTGGGGGCCTCAAGATCGCTGAATTTGTCTTGTTGGGGGCCTCATGATTGCTGAATTTGTCTTGTTGGGGGCCTCATGATTGCTAAATTTGTCTTGTTGGGGGCCTCATGATTGCTGAGTTGGTTATGTTGGGGGCCTCATGATTGCTGAATTTGTCTTGATGGGGGGGCTCATGATTGCTGAATTTGTCTTGGAACATGCTGGAAGGTACATACTGAGGGAGGGTGGGTGAGCGTGAGCCTGCTAACCTCCATATACATTTGGCTCCACCCATAACCACGCCCACATTTATTATGTGACCACGCCCCTTTTTGGCGTGGCGCAACCTTGACTTTGGGGGGCGCATTAATAGTCTTTGTCCCCGGGCGCTGAAAACCCTAGCTACGCCTCTGCCCGAACTTCCGGCCGGCGCTGGAGCGAGACGGAGGTAAGTCCCGCCCGCTGCGCCAGACACCCGGACAATAACGGAGGGGACAGCGAGGGAGGGAGGGAGAGCCCTAAGGTGAGAGAAGGGGGGGAGATGGCCCCCTTCTCCACCGTCCGCATAGCTCTCCCTCTTCTCTTCTCTGTGCTGCTCCCCTCCGCAGAGAAAAAAAAAATCAGCTCAGCTGGGCGCCCTTAGGGACCCGGCGCCCGGGGGCACTTGACCTACCCTGACCCCCCCTAGCTCCGCGCCTGAGTGTGAAGTCGTTTTACCTATCTATTGCATTGCAGTCTGCTGCTAGAGGGAACACAACTCAACTGCTACTGTGAACATAGCCTGGGCTGGAACACTTGAATCATTTAGTGAACAACTAAACTCTACATGTCAGGCAGATGCTCAATCTCTCACTTCCCTTCCCTTCCCCCACAGCTTTCATATGTGTGTTCTCAGGTACACACAGAACGGAATGCAGAGGAGGACAGAGACACTTTGAAGGACAGTCCCTGCTCTAGATGAGAAGCCACAATGAAGAAGGGGAGGAGGGATGGAGCAGGACATTGACAGAATCTTGCTGGTGGGGGAGAAGACTGGCAGACGCTGTCTGTGTAGAATGGCAGCCCTCCAGCAATTAGAACAGCAATAAAGCTAGCAGTGCCCACAGAACCTGGTAGCAGATCAGTTGTTCCACCACAGTTACCTGTCAGTGTAGTGACATCTAATTCTTCCTTATCTTCAATTCTCCCGCTCTGCTGCTCTCTGCCTCTCCAGTCTCCACCCAGTGTCAGAGGGGAGGGGAGGGGCAGGATAGTGTTGGGCGAACAGTGTTCGCCACTGTTCGGGTTCTGCAGAACATCACCGTGTTCGGGTGATGTTCGAGTTCGGCCGAACACCTGACGGTGCTCGGCCAAACCGTTCGGCCACATGGCCGAACTAAGAGCGCATGGCCGAACGTTCCCCGAACGTTCGGCTAGTGCTGTGATTGGCCGAACAGGTCACGTGGTTCGGGCCCGAACGCGCTCTGATTGGCCGAACGGTCACGTGGTTCGGGTAAATAAATACCCGAACCACGTCATATCTCCGCCATTTGTCTGTGGGTTTAGCTTTGGGTAGGCAGGCAGGGTAGTTCGCTCTCCAGCCACGCTAGCCAGGGTCCCCCCCAGTCATTGTGTGTCGCTGCTGGGAACAGTAGTACACCGCTCGCTCAGCCACACTATATATAGCATTGTTTACTGCCACTGTGTACCTCGCTCAGCCACGCTATATATAGCATTGTGTTTTCTGACACTCTGTGTACACGGCTTAGCCTGACTATATAGCATTGTGTGTACTGCCACTGTGCACCTCGCTCAGCCACGCTATATATAGCATTGTGTTTACTGCCACTCTGTGTACACGGCTCAGCCAGACTATATAGCATTGTGTGTACTGCCACTGTGTACCTCGCTCAGCCACGCTATATATAGCATTGTGTTTACTGCCACTCTGTGTACACGGCTCAGCAAGACTATATAGCATTGTGTGTACTGCCACTGTGCACCTCGCTCAGCCACGCTATATATAGCATTGTGTTTACTGCCACTCTGTGTACACGGCTCAGCCAGACTATATAGCATTGTGTGTACTGCCACTCTGTGTACACCGCTCAGCCAGACTATATAGCATTGTGTGTACTGCCACTCTGTGTACACCGCTCAGCCAGACTATATAGCATTGTGTGTACTGCCACTCTGTGTACACGGCTCAGCCTGACTATATAGCATTGTGTGTACTGCCACTGTGCACCTCGCTCAGCCACGCTATATATAGCATTGTGTTTACTGCCACTCTGTGTACACCGCTCAGCCAGACTATATACCATTGTTTACTGACACTCTGTGTACACCGCTCAGCCAGACTATATACCATTGTTTACTGACACTCTGTGTACACGGCTCAGCCTGACTATATAGCATTGTGTGTACTGCCACTGTGCACCTCGCTCAGCCACGCTATATATAGCATTGTGTTTTCTGACACTCTGTGTACACGGCTTAGCCTGACTATATAGCATTGTGTGTACTGCCACTGTGCACCTCGCTCAGCCACGCTATATATAGCATTGTGTTTACTGCCACTCTGTGTACACGGCTCAGCCAGACTATATAGCATTGTGTGTACTGCCACTCTGTGTACACGGCTCAGCCAGACTATATAGCATTGTGTGTACTGGCACTCTGTGTACACCGCTCAGCCAGACTATATAGCATTGTGTGTACTACCACTCTGTGTACACGGCTCAGCCTGACTATATAGCATTGTGTGTACTGCCATTCTGTGTACACGGCTCAGCCTGACTATATAGCATTGTGTGTACTGCCACTGTGCACCGCGCTCAGCCACGCTATATATAGCATTGTGTTTACTGCCACTCTGTGTACACCGCTCAGCCAGACTATATACCATTGTTTACTGACACTCTGTGTACACCGCTCAGCCAGACTATATACCATTGTTTACTGACACTCTGTGTACACGGCTCAGCCTGACTATATAGCATTGTGTGTACTGCCACTGTGCACCTCGCTCAGCCACGCTATATATAGCATTGTGTTTTCTGACACTCTGTGTACACGGCTTAGCCTGACTATATAGCATTGTGTGTACTGCCACTGTGCACCTCGCTCAGTCACGCTATATATAGCATTGTGTTTACTGCCACTCTGTGTACACGGCTCAGCCAGACTATATAGCATTGTGTGTACTGCCACTGTGTACCTCGCTCAGCCACGCTATATATAGCATTGTGTTTACTGCCACTCTGTGTACACGGCTCAGCCAGACTATATAGCATTGTGTGTACTGCCACTGTGCACCTCGCTCAGCCACGCTATATATAGCATTGTGTTTACTGCCACTCTGTGTACACCGCTCAGCCAGACTATATACCATTGTTTACTGACACTCTGTGTACACCGCTCAGCCAGACTATATACCATTGTTTACTGACACTCTGTGTACACGGCTCAGCCTGACTATATAGCATTGTGTGTACTGCCACTGTGCACCTCGCTCAGCCACGCTATATATAGCATTGTGTTTACTGCCACTCTGTGTACACGGCTCAGCCAGACTATATAGCATTGTGTGTACTGCCACTGTGCACCTCGCTCAGCCACGCTATATATAGCATTGTGTTTACTACCACTCTGTGTACACCGCTCAGCCAGACTATATACCATTGTTTACTGACACTCTGTGTACACGGCTCAGCCTGACTATATAGCATTGTGTGTACTGCCACTGTGCACCTCGCTCAGCCACGCTATATATAGCATTGTGTTTACTGCCACTCTGTGTACACCGCTCAGCCAGACTATATAGCATTGTGTGTACTGCCACTCTGTGTACACGGCTCAGCCAGACTATATAGCATTGTGTTTACTTCCACTCTGTGTCTGCTGGGCCTGGGAACAGTAGTACACCACTCACCCGCCACTGTATAGCATAGTGCTCTGTGTCGCTGCTGGGAATAGTGGTACACCGCTCACCCGCCACTGTATAGCATTGTGCTCTGTGTCGCTGCTGGGAATAGTGGTACTGTATAGCATTTCTCTACTGCCACTGTACTGCTGCCAGTCAGCGTGTACTGTAAGGATAAGTGAAATGAGGAAGAAATCCGGTGAAAGAGGAAGGGGCAAGGGAAGAGGTGTTTCCCCTGACGGTTCACGTACAGGCCACAGGGGAGCACCCAAGAAAACCCACTCAATACCGCCCATGTTGTCCAGGACAACAACCCTCACAAATCCAAAAGAACAGGACCAGATAATTACTTGGATGACCTCTCAAGCGTCCAGCAGTGGGTTAAGCAGCACCAGCACATCACGCACGAGGTCCGAGTCCTCAGCCAGTTACAAGGAGCCAGTGGGCACAAAGCTGACACAACCGGCAGCGACACCACGCACACAACTGCCAGATAACCAGTCCGATGAATTACCTCAGGACACAATGGGGTATTCGCAGGAGCTATTCCCAGCCCAACAAACTTCCACCTTTTAAAGGTCAATGGAGGAACAGCCAGAAATGTTGTGCCTGGATTCACAACCATTAACTGTGGGAAATGCACCGCGCACTGAAATACAAGGCGAGTCCGAGGAGGACTCGGAAACCCAAATCCCAGAGCAAGTTGGGCAGGAAGGGTTGCAATTGCAGGAGGTCGGCCGACAAGATCTGGAAGACGACGTTGGAGTGAGCTGCGCAGAGGTTGTTCTGGGGAGCTCTACTCCACGGCAGCGGCCCCCCACAATGACATATGACGAGTTTGAGGAGATGGAAGAGGAGGGCATGGACAATGTGGACAGAGACCCAGATTTTTTTTGTGAACGAGAACATCGCCGTCGTAGCAGCAGCACAGATGAGTCTGTTGAAGAACCCACTGCTGCACGAGTTCGCCTTGTGCCACAAGGTAGGCGGCGCGCAATTTCAGGCACCACAAGCGTGGAAGTTCAAGTGAGAGGCAAAAGAGGAGCAAACAGAAATCGCCAGCAAGGAGGCAGGTGCTCCAAAGTCTGGGCTTTCTTTGAAGACTGCACTGAGGATGTTACCATGGCGATTTGCAAGGTGTGCAAGACCCGCCTGAGCAGGGGGAAAAGTATTAACAACCTCTCCACCACCAGCATGAGCCGCCACATGCTATCCAAACATCCCAGCAAACGCGGCAGGACAGGGTACCAGCAACACTGCCTCCCTTGGGTTCACCAGACTCACCACTAGACCCGCCTCAGCAGCAGCAGTAGCCCAGCCATTGCGTGGTTCACAACATTCACAAACATCAGACGACGCTGACACTGTCACTTTCCGGACTAGTGCTCTTGAGGTCTCCCAGTGTTCATCAAACACAACAACCAACAGCCCTTCCGTGTGCAGCGCTACGGTTCAGTTGTCTGTGTCGGAGATGTTTGAGCGCAAGAGGAAATTGCCAGCAAATGACCCCCGGGCCGTGGCAGTAACAGCCAGCATAGCCAAGCTTCTGGCCTGCGAAATGCTGCCATATCGAGTGGTGGAGACAAACAGCTTCAAGGGCATGATGTCAGTGGCCATCCCACGTTACGTGGTTCCCAGCCGCTACCACTTTGCGCGCTCTGCAGTGCCTGAGTTGCATGAGTACATGGTCAGCAAAATAACCCGAAGCTTGAAGAATGCCGTTGCCTGCAAGGTTCACCTCACCACTGACACCTGGACGAGTGCGTTCGGACAGGGTCGATACATCTCCCTTACCGCGCACTGGGTGAACCTTGTGGAGCCTGGCAGCGATTCCTCACCTGCTACGGCGCGGGTGTTGCCCACACCGCAAACAGCTGCACCGCCGTCCCTCCCACTGGATAACAACAGCAGCACCTACCTCTCTGACTCCTTCTCCTCCAACGCATCTCAAAGCTGTACCTCATCCGGAAACGCTAACCCAGCAGCAGTAGGATCGTGGAAGCAGTGCAGCACAGCTGTTGGCATGCGTCAGCAAGCATTGCTGAAGCTGATCTGCCTTGGGGATAAGCAGCACACAGGGGAGGAAATTTGGAGGGGAATAAAGGAACAGACGGATTTGTGGCTGGCACCGCTGGACCTGAAACCGGGAATGGTTGTGTGTGATAATGGGAGTAATCTCATTCGCACTTTAAGGTTGGCTAAGCTGACACACATCCCTTGCCTGGCGCACGTGATGAACCTAGTAGTTCAGCGGTTCCTGAGGACATACCCAGGCGTGGCCGATCTTCTGTTGAAGGTGCGTCGAGTGGCCAAACATTGTAGAAATTCCAGTACTGCTTCGGGGGCACTCGCCAAGATGCAGGAGCGCTTCAATCTCCCCCACCATCGCTTGCTGTGTGATGTCCCTACGCGCTGGAATTCTACGCTGCACATGCTAGCACGCTTTGTGAGCAGAAGAGTGCAGTGGTCCAGTACATGACGGCGCAGTACCGAGGCGCATCCGGACAGCTGCCAAGCTTCTGTGGATCCGATTGGGCCAACATGTTGGACCTCTGCCAAGTCCTACAAAATTTTGAGCAATCCACGTTGCTTGTGAGCAGTGACAACTCTTCAGTCAGCATTACCATACCACTGCTGTGTTTACTGAAGAGGTCAATGTTGAAAATCAAGGAAACAGCTGTCATGATGCAACTGGGGGAATCTGAAGGAGAAAACGATCAGCGTGATGGTACCAACATCAGGCCATCCGCCTCAGGGAACGCTGGCCCCAGCAGCTATGACGAAGAAGAGGAGGAGGAACAGCTGGAGTTGGAGCAGGAATTTCATGCCACCACTGACGAGGGCCAGAGCGGTGCACGTTGGACTTCCACAATTCAGCGCGAATGGTCAGCAGAAGCAGACCAGGAGGAAGGTGACGACTATGATGCATCACAACAACTATCACAACGCTCACAAGAGGATGATGAGGATTCTGGTAGGACTCTGGCACACATGGCTCAATTCATGCTAGACTGCATTGAACGCGACCCACGCATTGTGCGCATTCTGGACAACACCAATTACTGGGTTTATACCCTTCTGGATCCACGGTACAAACACAATGTTCCAAAACTGCTTGAAGAAAGAGTCAGACAGGTCAAAATGGAAGAATACCAGCAGGCCCTTGTGGAGACTTTAGAGAGGAGATTGACATCCTCCCCCTCCTCTAGCCAGTTGTACGCCGACAGACTGACTTCCGCAAACCCAGGACGACCAGGAGGGCAGCAAACAACGCAAGCCGCAGCTAGTGCCCAAAAGGGAATGGTATCGGCAGTGTCCTTGGAGTGGGAAAATTTTCTGACACCCATGCAGCAGCAGCCCACTGAACAGCAAGCGTGCAGCACCTCCAACACCGATCGCCTGGAGAAGATGGTCAAGGACTACATGTCAGATGACGTAGCTGTGTCGAACAATCCATCTGCACCCTTCAACTATTGGGTATCGAAGCTAGACACCTGGCACGAACTGGCAATGTACGCAATAGAGGTGCTGGCTTGCCCGGCAGCCAGCGTTATGTCGGAACGCTGTTTCAGTGCTGCCGGAGGCATCGTCACAGATCGGCGTATCCGCCTCTCCACAGAAAATGCAGACCGTCTGACTCAAATTAAAATGAATCAATCCTGGATTGGAAACGACTACGCAACACTCCAGGACCCCAACCAAGTAACATGACCAATGAACATCTGGAATGGTTTAGCGTTTCCGGTCCCTGTTTATTGAACCTCTCATCTGTATTACATTTATGACTGCATGGCGGCAAAAAGCATTGCTGCTATATCCGCACGCTTTTTGTCCTCATGCAAGGCCTGGGTTGTTGTGTCTCAAAAAGCATGGCCTTCTTCTCCTCCTGCGCCTGCTCCTGTTCCATCACGTGTGCTGCTGCTGCTGGGTTAGCATTGCCGCCCGGTCCCTGTTTATTGAACCTTTTATCTTTATTACATTTATGACTGCATGCATGGCGGTAAAAAGCATGCTATCCGCACGCTTTTTGTCCTCATGCAAGGCCTGGGTTGTTGTGTCTCACAAAGCGTGGCCTTCTCCTCCTGCGCCTCCTCCGGTTCCATCACGTCTGCTGCTGCTGGGTTAGCGTTGCCGCGTGGTCCCTGTTTATTGAACCACTTATCTTTATTACATTTATGACTGCATGGCGGTACAAAGCATGCTGTCCGCACGCTTCTTGTCCTCATGCAAGGCCTGGGTTGTTGTGTCTCACAAAGCGTGGCCTTCTCCTCCTGCGCCTCCTCCGGTTCCATCACGTCTGCTGCTGCTGGGTTAGCGTTGCCGCGTGGTCCCTGTTTATTGAACCACTTATCTTTATTACATTTATGACTGCATGGCGGTACAAAGCATGCTATCCGCACGCTTCTTGTCCTCATGCAAGGCCTGGGTTGTTGTGTCTCACAAAGCGTGGCCTTCTCCTCCTGCGCCTCCTCCGGTTCCATCACGTGTGCTGCTGCTGCTGCTGCTGGGTTAGCGTTGCCGGTCCCTGTTTATGGAACCTCTTATCTTTATTACATTTATGACTGCATGGCGGTACAAAGCATGCTATCTGCATGCTTCTTGTCCTCATGCAAGGCCTGGGTTGTTGTGTCTCACAAAGCGTGGCCTTCTCCTCCTGCGCCTCCTCCTGTTCCATCACATCTGCTGCTGCTGGGTTAGCGTTGCCGCGTGGTCCCTGTTTATTGAACCACTTATCTTTATTACATTTATGACTGCATGGCGGTACAAAGCATGCTATCCGCACGCTTCTTGTCCTCATGCAAGGCCTGGGTTGTTGTGTCTCAAAGCGTGGCCTTCTCCTCCTGCGCCACCCTCCTCCTGTTCCATCACGTGTGCTGCTGCTGGGTTAGCGTTACCGGTCCCTTTTCCTGGAACCTCTTATATGTATTACATTTATGACTGCATGCCGACAAAAAGCATGTTACCTGTGCAAAGAAAACAGACATTTCCCGCATTTAAAAGACAGTTTTCCCTTTGAAACTTTAAAATCGATTTTCTCAAAAACTATAAGCTCTTTTTGCTATTTTTTTTCCTCTTGTACCCACTCCCAAGGTGCACATACCCTGTAAATTTGGGGTATGTAGCATGTAAGGAGGCTTTACAAAGCACAAAAGTTCGAGTCCCCATTGACTTCCATTATGTTCGGAGTTCGGGTCGAACACCCGAACATCGCGGCCATGTTCGGCCTGTTCGGCCCGAACCCGAACATCTAGATGTTCGCCCAACACTAGGGCAGGATGGGTCAGAGCAAACAGCGTGCATGCCATGAGAGAGACTCGGGAAGCAGCAGAAGTACGTCCCTGCACAGACACTGTAGTTAATTATAGAACAGCTGATCTCCTGTCAGCTACAACACCGCCCCAGCTCAAGCTCCGCCCTAGTCCCCGGCCTATTCGGCCTGCCCACAAATCCAGCCCTGCTGATAGACCTTTCTAACTCCTCCTGTTTTACAACAGTTTTAGAAGGAAACTGCACTATTTAGTGATTTCTTAAGATGTCTCAGGCAGTTCTGCACGGATTTCTAAAAACCTACCAATATTTTGTCTCATACTCTTAGAAAAATGTCCCCCTCTGTTTTAGAGTCTGTGGCTCTGCTGACCAGGATCATTGCCTGTGGTTATTCCCTCCTGTAAAACAATTTTGGGTGGAGTGTTGTTGCCCTGGCTTCTTCGGTGTTAGAGACTAGCATCCCCCTATACCCCAGGATGGACTTATTCAGTAAAAAAATGTCTTCTCTCACGAAATATGAGAATAGGCTACTTGTACATTTCTGCAATACAGCCAAGGCTGTTAAAAATGGAGGCCCCCCTCTATCCCTCTCCCCACCCTAAACCATAAAATGAATGAGTTTTTTTGGATGGAAAAAATGACTTCCTCTCTGCCTAATCAGTAGGAAAAGTTTGATAAAGTCTGATCTCCCTGGTCTAACCGGAACAACCCCAGCTAATTTCTTTTTTTGGTACAAAGGATCTTTGATTCATGTTCTGTTGTGCCTCATGCTAGTCTCATGCCCAAAAGATCTTGTAATTTGTATGTTGGCATTGGCAAATGTGTACTATTTGTTGAATTGTATATTTCGCTCAATAAAATCTTTGTTTAAAAAAAAATGTATTGAAAATTTGAAAATTCATTAAAATGTGAACTAACTAGGATGAAATTACATGTGAATTGTGAAAAACATGTGGGGCCATATGCAATTAATTTTTTCACCTGAATTTTCTCCTAGGAGATAATTTTTCATCTTCTATTTAAAATATCTTTCTAGCACTTTTCAACTAAAAAAGTACCTAAAAGTAAATGAAAAAGTACTATCAAAATTATTTCGAGTATTTCCTTGCTTTCTGGCTGCTTAAAAGTCATTTTATTGACAAGTTTAGAAATTCCACCTAGGAGAAAAATGAGGAGAAAAGGTTAATTGCATATGGGCCGTGGTGCTAAAAGTGATATTTTCACTCACCCAAAACGTTTTGTTTGTTTGTATCTTTTACATCCAAACAGAACAAATTA